>NC_136508.1:109142391-109174891 GCF_053919585.1 Euprymna scolopes | reverse complement strand
CTGTTTTTAGCAGCTCCTGCCCGGATATGGCAGCAGTATTCCATCCTTGGACGTACTTGGCTTTTATATAGATAGAGAATTGCATCAGTAGTGAGATATCTTCTGGAGCGGTAGAAGGATCCCACCATCTTTCCAGCGACGTTGGCAACAGACTTGATGTACTTGTTCCATTTCAGATCAGGAGTAAAGGACAAACACAGAAGCTTGTCAAAACACGGGGCTTCTCCCAGACGAGAGCCATCCATTTCAATTGATGCCAGATGGGGATCAGAGCGTTGATGATGTAAAGATAGGAGTTTGGTTTTAGATGCATTAAAGGTAACCAGCCACGACTTCCCCCACTGAACCACGTGCTCGAGATCAGAGAAGAGAGAATCAGAGAGAACTTTGTCCTTTACAGCCTTTGATGTGTTGCCGTAGATGGTCGTGTCATCAGCATAGATGTCAACGAATGTGTTTAGGGAGATCATTGATGTAGATCAGGAAGAGAGTTGGGCCCAGCATTGACTCTTGAGGGACTCCAGCATTAATACTGCAGGACTCTGACTTTTGTCCATCGACCACTACACTTATGAGCCTATCGGTTTTATGATCATCATGGAACCATTTATGTACAGAATCAAAACAGTAACATTTCTGTTACGTCCAACATTTGGTAACTATAATTATAATTTTTTACAAGATGCAAACAACAATGAATTATACATTGCAACCTATAAAAATCGATTCAAATCTGTGTATCTTCGAATAGATATATGTATCAGTGAATATCTTGTTAGATATTTGCCATACTTAACAACTTTATAAATTCTTTTGAAATGCGAGTTTTCTCATATTAAAGAGACATTAACAAATAAAGGTGTTTTCTGAGAAATTACGAAATTTTAAATATGATATTCATCAATACAAATGCAAAACTTAATCAAAATCAAATGTGACGAGAAATTATAAAAAAATATTAGTTAAAATGTACAACATATTGATTGTATTAATAAATTTGATGAACTAGAAATATTAATTAAATATTAATTAAAACTAAAAACAAATAAACTAATATCGCCGTCCCAAAATAAAGTTAGTAAATATAGTTATCGTACAATATTTAACTAAAGAATACCAGTTAAATGAACAGTTTAATTAAAAAAATCAAGACGAAAGTTCATAGCATGCAATAAATAAACCAGAATGAGCAAACAGAAAATATTTAACTAACGAATACCAATTAAATGGACAGTTTAATTAAAAAAAGCTTATATAATCGGTTAATTATACCTTTTAATAAATCAAGACAGATTCGAAAGTTCATAGCATGCAATAAATATGGTAACTACACCAGCAAATTTTTATCAATAGCAAAGAAAGTAAGTCGGAAGATGATAATGATCTAAACTAGAATGAAAAAAATATCTATGCAATGTTTCTTAATAATCATATGTAATTCTAAGTTAAATTTTCTCTATCGACGCTTGTATGAACTTGTTCTTCAATAAGTTAAAAAAAAAATATCTGGTTATTTTTCTTATTTGTCTCAGAAATATTTTGATAAAATTAATCGAAATTTAATAAGTTCAGACCAAAAATATTGACAGCAATAAAAATACAGAACATTAATATGTGAATGACGGTACAAAAATATTGAATTTCATATATTTTTTATTTACAGATGTTCCTGCTTGACTGCCTATAGTGAATGTTAATAGATCATCATAATCTTTAAACAATATTTTATAGAAAATTATTGACTTATACGTGAAGAAACAAAGTTATTGTTTGGAAATGTATTTCTCATTATTCTATTATTGAACAAATTCTGGAAGATTTTGTTTGTGTTTAATGTTCAAAGAAATCAAAATGTATCAACAAATTGCCGGAAATATGTTTCTTTGGAAAAAAAAGATTACATATATTATTTGGAGTAAAACTCAATTTTGTATAATATTAGAGACCGTAGCACAAAGAAATATATATTAGAGACGTAGAATAATGTAAATGATATATTCTTTTAATATGTGTTTGTTCTCAAATTTGCTTGGAAAAGATTATGTATAGTATGAGAAACCATAGCAGCAGAATAAACACAAAGTAAATTATCTATTCTTTATTTATTTGTTTAAACATTTGTGAATTTAGAAAATAATGCGATGGAAAAAGATATATTATTAAAAATGCAATTGATAATCTTAGTCCAGGATCAATTACAGTAAATTATGCAGGTCCACAGTTATGAAAGGCCATATACTTGTGAAGTGTGGGGATATTCTTGTTCTCAAAAATCAAAGTTAATGAAACATATGAGAAAAGTCTTTTCTGCTAAATCTAAGTGAGCCATACTTATGAGGACTGACATTGGGGAAAAGTCACATTCTTGTGAAGTCTGGATATGTTTGATGAATAAAATGTAGTCAGACATATGAAAATTCACACTAAAGGAAAGCCACATTCTTGTGAAGTGTGCGGATACTTTTGTTTTGAAAAATCAAAGTTAGATATGAGAACTGTCCTCGAGTGTCTATGGTCTCTCAGAACAATCTGGCATGAGGATACTTTTTCCATAGAAGTAAATCCCGATCAAATATTCAAAATCACATAGTACTCGCTGCACAAATAAGATCTCCTCACTATGGCTAACTTACATTAGCTTTTACGAGGAATGCACCTTCTCCAAGTGATGTTACTTCAAGTAATAGAACGAAGCTGGATACTCCACTAGACTAGATAAATTCTTGTCCTGGAATCCAGTAAGACCAAAAGACCAAAATAAAATATATACTACAATATATAAAAATGGTTAATTGGGAAGAAAGAAATTATGTTTTGAACTTCTTTACTAACTCAGTGTTTGATAGATAAAGCACTCAAATGGAAGATTCGAATATCTATGCATCTCATATAGAGTTCTAGTGTTAGCCCCAGGTTGTGGGCCCCTTGATTTCTGAGAACTTTGACTGAAGTAAAATAAAACAAAAAAAAGTGAACAACCACATTATTGTAGAGTGTGTGGCTATTCTTGTTCTGAGAAATATGCATTAGTTATATATATATATATATATATATATATACATATATATATATATACATATATATATATATATATATATATGAGAACTAACACTGGTGAAAAGCCAAAGTCTTGTAACGTGTGTACCTATTCTTGTTCTCAAAAGTCAACTTTAGTGACACATATTCGAACTCACACTGGTGAAAATCCACATTCCTGTGAAATGTGTGGATATTCTTGTTCTGTTAAATCAAACCTAGTGAAATATGAGTACTCACACTAGTGTAAAGAGATCTCACACTTGTGAAAAGCCCCATTCTTGTCAAGTTTGTGGAAATTCTTTTGTTGCTAAATATAATTTAGCCATACATATGAGAACTCACACTGGGGAAAAGCCACATTCTTGTCAAATTTGTGAATATGTTTGTTCTAATAAATCAAATTTACTCAGACATATAAAAACTCACACTGATGAAAAGCCACATTCTTGTGAAGTGTGTGGATATTCTTGTTTGGAAAAATCAAAGTTAGTGAGACATATGAGAACTCACACTGGTGAAAAGCCACATTCTTGTGAAGTCTGTGGATATTCGTTTTCTCAAAAATCAAAGTTAGTGAGACATATGAGAACTCACACTGGAGAAAAACCACATTCTTGTGAAGTGTGTGGATATTCCTGCTCTCAAAAATATGCATTAGTTATACATATGAGATCTCACACTGGTGAAAAGCCACATTCTTGTGAATATTGTGGATATTCTTGTTCTGAAAAATCAGCACTGGTTATACATATGAGAACTCACACTGGGGAAAAGCCACATTCTTGTAAAGTCTGTGGATATTCTTGTTCTCAAAAATCAACAATCGTGACACATATGAGAACTCACACTGGTGAAAAGCCACATTCTTGCAAAGTGTGTAGATATTCTTTTTCTGTAAAATCAACGTTAGTGAGACATATGAGAACTCACTCTGGGGAAAACCCACATTCTTTTTAAGTGTTTTGATCACCTTGTGGATGGTTGGCATCTTAAAAAATATCTCGGTTGGAGTAACTTAACGGTTTGCATCTGGTAGAATGCCCCAATACCGGGAAAACAAGTTCATAAGAAAATTAAAACAAAAGAGTGACAAGCCATATTCTTGGGCAGTATGTTTTTACAAATAAAATTAAATGACACACATGCAATCTCTGAGAACTAGAATGCCGACTAGACACTATTCTTGAATGTCAAAGTCTCTTACTCAGATCAATGTGACACGAGGATACTTTTACCTAGAAGTAATCCCTGAATGAAATTTCAAACTCACTTAGTATTCGCTGCGCAAATAAGACCTCTCTATTGTGAATTCATCTTAGCTTTTACGAGAAATTGTGCACCTTCCCCAAGTGATATAATCTCATGTAATAGTACGCATATAGATAATCCATCAGAAAAGATAAATTCTTGTCCTGGAATCGAATGAGATTAAGAGACTAAAACGAAGGATATACTTTAACATATAAAAATGCTTAATACTTTAACATATGAAAATGTTTGACTGGGGAAAAGTTAATTGTGTTCTCAATTTCCTTACTAACTCAGCATTTGAGAGATAAAGAACTTTAATTGAATATTCGAATATCAAACTATTTCATACAGAGTTCAAGTATTGCGCAAGTAGTGTGTTCCTTTATTGCTAAGAAAATAAAAGCAAAAGGAAAGCATCACATTTTTGTAAAGTTTGTGGATATTCTGGTTCTCAAAAATGAAAGTTGGTGACACATTTGTGAACTCACACTGGTTAAACGCTACATACTTGTGCAGAAGATAAAGAGTGTGAGAGAGAGGCAGAAGAGAAAGTTGTTCCATCCTCTTTTCCAAATTTGACTACTGTGCACGTTTGAACTCTCATCGTCGAGTTGATCCTCGAGTTGCCTATTGGCCTTGATAAGTGCTAATATAGAGAGAAGAGAAACAGGGAGAGAGAGAGAAGATAAAGAGTGTGAGAGAGAGGCAGAAGAGAAAGTTGTTCCATCCTCTTTCCCAAATTTGACTACTCTGCACGTTTGAACTCTCATCGTCGAGTTGATCCTCGAGTTGCCTATTGGCCTTGATAAGTGCTAATATAGAGAGAAGAGAAACAGGGTGAGAGAGAGAAGATAAAGAGTGTGAGAGAGAGGCAGAAGAGAAAGTTGTTCCATCCTCTTTCCCAAATTTGACTACTGTGCACGTTTGAACTTTCATCGTCGAGTTGATCCTCGAGTTGCCTATTGGCCTTGATAAGTGCTAATATATAGAGAAGAGAAACAGGGAGAGAGAGAGAGAAGATAAAGAGTGTGAGAGAGAGGCAGAAGAGAAAGTTGTTCCATCCTCTTTCCCAAATTTGACTACTCTGCACGTTTGAACTCTCATCGTCGAGTTGATCCTCGAGTTGCCTATTGGCCTTGATAAGTGCTAATATAGAGAGAAGAGAAACAGGGAGAGAGAGAGAGAGAAGATAAAGAGTGTGAGAGAGAGGCAGGAGAGAAAGTTGTTCCATCCTCTTTCCCAAATTTGACTACTGGTTAAACGCTACATACTTGTGCAGTGTGTGGCTGAAGCATTTGACTGCTCTCCACCGACAATACAGCGACTATTTTAGCAGAATGCTGATAGATGACCAAACCACACAACCCTGGCTGACGTAATGCCCAGATAAATACAACAACCTACAAAGTCTTCACTGGTCTGGTAGTTGACGTTCTATATGACCGTTTATCTGTGACCTTCATGGAAAAAGAGAAAAAAAGATGCAGAATAAAATTCCAAGGACCAGCTTCTGCTCAACACCAACATCTTAGAAGACTGTAGGAAAAGGCAAAGAAATCTGACAGCTTGTTGCTCTTACTTTTTTGTATAGCAATAGATGCACTCAGCAATCTTCTGAATGACAGTCAGAGCGCTTACAACTTGAATCAGAAACGTCGTTGAGAACCATGCAAGACAATGAATCATCTACATTTCATGGATTATCTAAAGTCGTATGCCAGCTCTGATACTAGGCTACACCAGCGTCTAAAGATAGTACACACTTTCTCCAAAATGAAATTTGGCCTAGATAAATGTGCCAAGTGTATGCTCAGAGCTGGGGAAAAAGATCTATACAAAGAATATGCAGCTAGATGAAGACACTGACATCTGAGATCAAGAAGAACACGAACCTACAAATACATTGGCATTGAAGAAAATGACAACATACTACATGCCAACAAATACCACACATATATTAATGGTTCTGGTTGATACCATCGATATTCTGGCAATACTTTTCCACAATTATTGTAATATTTCCATGTTTACTAACTTAATGGTCATGTTGCAATTGTTTGGTAAATTTTTGTAATTTTCAATTACATTTTTATAACTATTTCTCGGTTCAATAACTTCGATAGTTTGAAAATAAACTTATTTTATCACTGTATAACTTCGTTTCTATATTTATCAAAGATTGAATTTTTAGGACACAATAATTTGTTTATACTGTTATATTTCTAAATGTTCATATAAATCAATAATTGAAAGTTCTCATCTGTATTTCGTTTGTATAAGAAAAATGATGAGGTTTAATTACTCGTAAAAATTTGAAAATCAGTAAATATATATTTTTATTGAAATCAATTTAAGAAAACTTAGAAAAATTGCAACATTTTTGTACTGTCACATTACATTGATTGGGACTGATATTAAATTGCATGTTTTATTATTTAAAAAAATTTCAAGCGGAAGTCATATATTTATTAAGAGTTCAGAGAACCAAATATTTCAGTCTAATCTAAGTATGGGCACAATGATCGTAAAAAGTTGATCACTTAAAGAAAGGAAAGGCATATGACGCATTAAAAAAGTGATACAGTGACAAATGTTGGAAAAAAAGACTTTATTCGAATTTCAATTGAAAAATCCATGTAAAATAATTAGTTTTTAAATTGCTTCAACGATAATTAACGAATTATATTCTTAAAATAGTAAATATGCAATTTTTAAACTAAAAAATCATACGTTTTGTACTCACCTTAACAACGGCTACTAATTGGGACGATGCCTAAGAAAGGTATATGATGTACGTTGAGGACATTCCATGAATCAGGCACAGGGATGCAACATTGCTGCAATGGGACAGGGGTTGGAGCCTAGTTGACAATGTGGGGCCTATTAGTAGACACTTTTAGGACCCTATTAAAAAGAGAGAAAATAGTGGTAGATGCACCGTCCCAGATTTGGCAACAATACTCAATACGTGGGCGAATAGTGACCTTATATAGATAGAGAATACGCTCAGGTGTGATCAGTTTTCTAACACAATAGAGGGAGCCCAGCTTCATCGCAGCAGCCTTCGCAATATCCTTAATGTATTTATTCCGGTTCATATTTTCTGTGAAAGTTAAGCTGGGGAGTATGAAGGAAGAATTCTCAAGTAGAGGTATATTTCTCATGGATATTGGAGAGGTTTCTTGTAGTTGTTAAAGGAGAGCAGCTTAGTCTAACTAGCATTAAATCTCACCATTACCATTAAATTATAGCGTGGAGATCATTTTCTAATAATACAGCCACTGTCTTGTATTTGTGTACATGCGTTCTTCCCTCATGCATGCGGTGTATCATCAGTAGATATATACCCAGCTCGGACTCAATATTATCGGGTAGGATATTGATGAATATCAGGAATAATAATGGATCGACCCCTGAGGCACGCCCGCATTAATGTTACACTGCTTGGATGAGCGTCCATCGATGACAGCCTGGATGGTCCTATTGTTTAAGAAGGATCTAATTATATTTAGTATTCGTCCACTTATAGCATATGGTTAGAGTTTCATGCCAACCTTTGTCAAAGGCCTTCGATATATCTAGAGCTACAGCCCTGGCTGCACACGCCTTATCCAGTGCATGCTATGTGCGTTCAGAGATGACTGCTAAAATACCTGCATTAGAACGACATTTCAGAAATCCGTACTGTTGTTTGTCAGAAAGAAGATTAGCTTTTGAAAGATGGTGTGCTAGTGCTTGATTGATTCGCATCTCGAAGATTTTTGCTAATCTTCTTTCTATTAAAAAATAAAAGTAAAACATGAAAATGTAAATGGCGTCCTCCGTGTTCAAAGCTTTATATATTGAATGAATGTGCCGACGAAATAATTGAACAGGCACGCCCAAGTCAATTATAACATCAAATGGGTAATATAAGTATTTTGCTGATCAAGAAAATCAAACCACAAAACGCAACTGTATACCGATCACCTTGTAATGCAGAAATCAATCATGGATAGATATCAACAAGGATATCAATAATGGATATCAACAAGGATATCAATAATGGATATCAGTTTGAATGCTAGGCAAAGAATATTTAAACCCTACTCTGATACCAAAAATAAAATATAGTTTACCAGTTTGTTAAGGCGTAATAGGTGACATCTGTGATGAAGTCAATCAATAACAGTGTAAGAAAATCGCCATTAAAATGCGTGATAACTTGAATATTTACACCTATCTTTCCAAGCTTATTACTGTAATTCAAACCCTATTTTTTTCAATAAAAGGAGTAAAAACAAAATTTTAACATTTAAGAAAATCAACGAATTTTAACCTACTTCGAATATAACACACACACACACACACACACATATATATATATATATATATATAAATTCCAAAAATCACTTACCTATAAAATCAGTAATCATTAGGTACTTCCATTCTTTATTGTTAAGAATTTATCCATATTTATATTTTATATCCAATGTCCTTTTTAAATAAGATACTTTTAAAAGCAGGTTTAAAAAATAGCGCGACATCAGATGTTTCAGAACGGAAATAAAGGGAGATAACTGTCTCCTTTTATTCGAGTGAAAAACTACGGTGGCTTTTAAGGGCCAGAATAAATCTACCTTTCTATTGCTGGCTGTAAACAAAAGTTGATCAATATGGGCCATCGTATTTGAATCATATTTCACTTATCAGTTTTTGCCGAGAAAAAAAAGTTCCACTCGACCGATTTTCGATTTTTTTACTTTAAAAAAATGCATGAATATTTTATTTCGTTTTTATGGAGTGATTTTTTTTAAAATCTAAAATAAAACATTGAATGAAGCTGAAAAACTGTTGCAGGTATTTCATCTTTTCAGTACAAAATGTTTAAAATGTGAAGTTTCACTTAAAAAAATCAACGTGGTTTAAAAAAAGGTTTTAAACTTTTGACTTTACAGGTAAATTTGCACAAAAATATTCTTTGTTTTGTTTTAAATTATTTTATTTATTGAGTTTTATCTTCAATTTGTGATATATAAGTCTGAGATGAGAAAATTAATTATCTTATTAGACATTTCAAAATGGGGGCTGAATTTTTTAAAAATGCGTTTGTCTAGAATATTATATTCGGTTCATTGGTAAAAGCATAAAATTTCACATTAAACCTGCAAATATTGTAAAAGTTGAACCAATAGAAAATTTTTGATAGATTTCTAAATTGAAAAAATTGAAAAAAAATTAATTTGTAAAATTCAATTAATTTTATTACGTAAAAAAATGGCTGCATGAGCGCGCTCAGGCACTTTGTAAACACTGTTTTTTAAAAATAATATTTCTTTTATTTTTCAACAAAATTTAATAGTTTATTTTGGAAGTATATTCCATAAAGAAATTAAACAAACCATTTTAAAAAGAGAAATTACGAGTTTTGTATATTTTATTCACAGTTTTGTGTTAAGGGTGTCAAAAATTCCCCCAAAATTCTGACAAACCTTGTGATACAGGTTTCCCCTGGAAGACTCTGGATGTGGCAGCAGGACTCGCCATCAGTCCACAAGTCAGAAGAGGCCCAGGCTTGATTTAAGGAGTGCTACGACTTTCTATCCTTTTCTCACTGTCCCCTATCCCGATGTGAACTCGCTGGAATATTTATTTGGTTATATGTCGAGAACATCACTAATTACCTCCAACAACACTAAAGCCGTGTGATTGCCAGCACTTGTAGAAACGGCAAGCTCCCAGTTCCGGACACATCAAGGTGGTGATTGAGGCTGAAGGCTGTTAAACTGAGTAGATATCAGCTCTAGTATGTGAAAACTCTAGTAGTATAACAAAGTCACTTGAATTGATTTTTCAATAAAAGTTTTAAAATACAGCTGTTAATTTGGGGGATTTTTTTCTCGTTAGGGCGGCCACTGTATCGTTCCACACTGTATTCCACATACACGTGAACTCGCTGGAATATTACATAATGTTTACCTTTTTTCTCTTCATATCTTTCATCATATTCCTGTCATTCTATTATTTTATTAGACCATTCGCTTATAATGCATCAGAGAAATTGTTATATTTATTCAATCTTTAGTTCATTTTATTCTGATAGATTACACAATCGATTCACTCTAATAATATTTTGGAATAGTTTCCTCAATATGGATTTTCAATATAACGCACAATTTTAGAATATGTCTATGAAGCGTCATGGCTGTTATTATGTGTTTTTCCTATGAATTAGCAAAATATAACAATAGTAAAATGAAAAGAGTATTTACATTTGCTATGAAATTTTGCAAATGAGAAAATAAATTTGATTTGTCAGAACAAAAACATCGACAAAGTTCACAAAAATGTGACTGTTTCTGTAGTACTTACCAACAAAACAAACGCCCATGTGTTTGTGCCTTGTATAGGCATGCGCGACAACAAAACTAGGATTTTTATAAGCGGAAGTCTCGAGGTTGTCAGGAATCTACAGGCGCATACGCAAGAGAAGGGATTGAGATAGTGGTATAAAAGGCAGGTCGAATGAGAAGGTTGTTGTTGTTGTTGTCATTGGACATTACAGTGACGCGTGCGTTAGCAGGTGATTAAGAGGCTGTTTTTTTGTGTGTCAAGTCGCGCACCTCGGTGAAGGTCATAAGCTATTTCGGCTATTTCGTTTTGTCTCTTTTCCTGGACAACTATGGCTGGGGCAAAGTTTGATTTAAAACTGATACCCGAATTCGACGGATCCACTTCTGTTGTCGACTGGGTCGAAAGGGTTGAGCTGACCTGCAACCTCTGTGAAGTAAAGGGGGTGCATACCATGATTCCCCTGAGATTGGCTGGAGGCGCCCTAAGTGTATATCAGCAACTTAGTGCCGTGGAGAAGGCTGATGTTACCTGTATAAAAAATGCTTTATACAAGGCATTTGCCATGGATCCCTGCACGGCCTACGAAACATTTACCTCTAGGAAGCTCATGCCAGGAGAAACCGTGGATGTCTTCTTCGCGGAGCTGAAGAAACTTGCAGTTCTATTTGGCAATGGAGTGTCAGAGCAAACACTGGCGTATACGTTTATGGCTGGCCTTCCCACCCATGTTAAGCAACTGTTGAGGGCTTCCATCAGTGTATCTGTAACGCCCATGGAACATTTGTTAGAACGCGCTCGAGCCATTATCAGAGATGAGGAGGACCTGAGGGAACCAGTTGTAATGATGGCGCAGGCAGCCAAGACTAATGCTGAAAAGTGTCCCAGTTTGAGACCCACGACCAATGGGAGATGTTTCTGCTGCAGCCAGCGAGGCCATTTCGCAAGAAATTGTACTAACAAGGGGCGGGGGCGCCCGTGCTGTTTCCAATGTGGTAGTTATGGACATTTATCCTAAAATTGTGCGGGAAATGCATCAGGGGGCAGGACGTCAGCGCCGCCCTGTTCCCCGGAAAAGATTTAATTGAGGCACAATTGACAACAAATGTGTACGTGGACCAAGTGCCTTGTTCAGCTCTTCTCGACTCCGGGTGCTCACACACCATCATGAATGCCAAGTTGTGTCAAAACTGGACAAAGCAGAACATCAAAGTAACCACAATAGGTGGCAATATGCAAGCTTGCTGTGGAGCCGGAACTGTCAAAGTCCACACAGACTCTGGTGTTGCCACAGACATTAATGTGCTGGTGATGCGAGGGGATTTGCTGGGATTCGATGTACTGTTGGGATATGATGCTATTAAGGCACTGGGGGGAGTGGTTATCGGAAGAGATGGAACTGTGCGATTTTTGGAAACCCCAGTGTGTGCTGCAGTTCACATTGATCGGCCTGATTTTAAGATGGACTACGACCCTCACCAAAAAGCATGGACTGCATCGTGGAAGTGGACAGAAGGAAGGGCGCCAACCGAACTCAAGAATAGCATTGCAGAGTACTCAATACCCGACAAGGCCCGTAATGAATACGAGAAGGAACTTGAGGCATGGATCCAGGATGGATGGCTGATCCCCTACCCCAACAAGCTGGGACCACCCAAGGGTCTGATTCCCTTAATGACGGTAGTCCAGCATAACAAATCAAAAGTTCGTCCGGTGCTGGACTATCGTGAACTCAATAGATACATTGAGACGTACACTGCCGATGCTGACGTGTGCGCCAGCAAGCTGAGTGAATGGCGCCAGAAGGGCTCCAATGTGTCTATAGTAGACTTGTGGAAGGCTTATTTGCAGGTGCGAGTGGATAAGACATTGTGGCCGTTCCAGACAGTGTGGTTCCGGGGTCAGAGATACTGCCTTACTCGACTTGGCTTTGGGCTGAATGTGGCACCGCAAATCATGAAGACCATCGTAAATGCAGTGTTGTCCCAGGAAAAGACCACTGAGGACGCAACATCGGCCTATATTGACGATGTGTACGTCAATGAAGACGTACAATCTGCATTGCACGTCAGAGAAAAGTTAGCTCAATTTGGGTTGGAGTCCAAGGATCCTGAATGTCTGAGGGATGGAGCACGGGTATTAGGATTGGACGTTTGCGGGAAAGACTGTACCTTATGATGGAGGCGTGGCATTGAGATTCCAAACATCCCTGATGTTATTACGCGGCGGACTATTTTTTCCTTGTGTGGGAAACTTATTGGTCACTTACCAGTGTGTGGCTGGCTCCGAGCAGCTGTGGGTGTCATCAAACGCAGGGTAAGTTTAGTAACTACAGGTTGGGATGATGTATCTGATGATGCTCTTCTAACTCTGATGACGACAGAAACCCTAGAGAGAGTTAACAAGGAGGACCCTGCCCGTTGAGAATGGTGTGTTGATGGGGGACACTGTGAATGTGTGGGTTGACGCTAGTTCTTTGGCATTGGGAGTGTTATTGGAGCAACGTGGAAATGTAATTAAAGACGCGTGCTGGCTGCAACCCGTGAATGATGCTCAACACATCAACCTGGCGGAACTGGATGCTGTTGTGAAGGGTTTAAATCTGGCACTGCAATGGCAGTCAAAGAAGTTACACTTGTACACGGATTCTCTCTGCGTCTACCACTGGGTGTCCGACACTCTTTCGGGACGAACGAGAGTCCGCACTAAGGCAGCCAGTGAGATGTTAATCCGGCGGAGGCTAAACACCCTGAAGAGTCTGGTATCAGAGTATGACCTGTCGGTGAGTGTAACGCTCGTGGCATCACACTCTAATCGTGCAGACCAACTAACTCGTGTGCCTCACAAATGGTATGAAGCTGTGAAGACAGGCATGGAGTTCGCTGCTCGATCTTGCGCAGTTGGCGCGATTAGCTCATGCCAAATACAAAGAATTCATGTGCAGAGTGGACATCCAGGTATCAAAACAACTTTGTATTTTGCGAGGCGTGTGGACCCGGCAGTGACAAGGGCGGATGTCAGGCAGATCATCAAGCACTGTGAGGCATGCCAGTCTATCGATCCTGCACCTGAGCAATGGCAGAAGGGGCGATTGGAAGTTGAGCATGTGTGGCAACGAGTAGCAATGGATATTACCCATTACAGTGGTAAGCCCTTTCTAACCCTTATTGACTGTGGACCCACTCGTTTTGCGGTGTGGCGGCAAATGACCAGGCAGGACTCACCGAATGTTGTCCGCCAACTGTCATCTATCTTTTCTGAGCGAGGTGCGCTGGAAGAGATATTGACGGACAACGATGCTGCTTTTTGTAGCCACCAAGTTCGGCAGTTGTTGAATGAGTGGGGTATCCGACTATGACTGCGATGTGCTCATGTGCCATCAGGGAATGGCATTGCTGAGAGGAGCCATCGCAGCATCAAGAGAATTGCTGCCAGAAAGCAATGCACCATTACGGAGGCCACGTATTGGTATAACATCACACCAAAGGATGGGAAGACACTAACAACAGCACCGGCCAATGCCATACACAAATACCGTGTTAGGATAAAGGGCATTGACACTGTCCAACCAATCGACGAGGAGAGTCATGACAAATACAAGATAGGGGATCCAGTTTGGGTTAGACCCCCTGGAAACCGGTGCACCATCAAGTTCAAGCGAGGACGAATATCTGGAGTGGTCAGCCAGCAGTCGGTCCTTGTTGATGGAACCCCATGCCATGTGTGCGATCTTCACCCAGCTAGTGAAGTACATCCCACAACTACAGAGAGCGATGAATTATAGATGATGAGCTGCTGATGAGTGAGGTCACCGAGCAAGAGAGTGGTAGTTTTAGTTCGTCTGATCAGGCAGGATCAGAACCAGAACCACACCCAGAACCAGAACCTGAATCTGAGATTGTAAATACCACCCTTCGCAGAAGCCAACGAACTAAGAGGCCACCCCCGGAGTGCACTCTATGTGATCATCAGATCAGGGGGAGTGTAGTACTTACCAACAAAACAAACGCCCACGTGTTTGTGCCTCGTATAGGCATGCGCGACAACAAAACTTGGGTTTTTATAAGCGGAAGTCTCGAGGTTGTCAGGAATCTACAGGCGCATGCGCAAGAGAAGGGATTGAGATAGTGGTATAAAAGGCAGGTCGAGGGAGAAGGTTGTTGTTGTTGTTGTCATTGGACGTTACAGTGACGCATGCATTAGCAGGTGATTAAGAGGCTGTTTTTTTTGTGTGTCAAGTCGTGCACCTCGGTGAAGATCATATAAGTCGTGCACCTCGGTGAAGGTGAAGGTCATAGTTTCTTCTATTATTTTACTTTTCTAATCGCTTTGTTTTTAGAGGTCATTATCCTTTCTAATCGTTTTGTTTTTAGAGGCCATTAACCTTAATCTTGACAATCGTTATGATTCTCTCTAATAGTGTTTTTCGCCAGTTAATGTTCTTATCTTAATAGTCCGTTGCCAGTATATTTTTCATTGGTGTGTCATTTGTAAGGTTTGGATTCTTGGAAACTTGGAAATCATGACAAATTGCTCTGTATTTACAAATTCAGCCTTACATGTTTTACTGTTATTATTAGGAGAGAATGATAAAAGCTGCCCAATATAAATACCTTTATAAAGATGAGTGGGTTCAGTAACAACAGCATGTGTGAGTAAATGTAATTGTTCACACAAGAATATCCACACACCTCACAAGAATGTAGCTTGTTCCGCTGTGTTTTCTTAACAAATATTTACACTTACAGCAAACTTGATATTTTAGAACATGAATATTCACACACTCTACATGATTATAGCTTTTCACGAGTGTGCGTTCTCATATGTGTTATTAATATTGATTTTTGAGAACAGGAATATCCACACACTTCACAAGAATGTGGTTTTTCTCCAGTATGACTTCGCATATGTATCAGTAGAGATGATTTTTTAGAACAAGAGTATCCACACACTTCACAAGCATATGGCTTTTCCCCATTATGAGTTCTCATATGATACACTAAACCTGATCTTTCAGAACTAGAATATCCACACAATTCACAAGAATGGGGCTTTTCCCCAGTATGAGTTCTCATATGATTCACTAAATTTGATTTTTCAGAAAAGGAATGTCCACACACTTTACAAAAATATGGCTTTTCCCCAGTGTGAGTTCTCATATGTCTTGTTAACGATGATTTTCGAGAACAAGTAAATTTACACATTTCACAAGAATGTGGTTTTTCGCCAGTGTGTGTTCGTATGTGTGTCACTAAACATGCTTTTCCAGAACACGAATATCCGCACACTTCACAAGAATATGGCTTTTCTCCAGTGTGAATTCGCATATGCCTCACTAATGCTGATTTTCCAGAACAAGAATATCCACACACATCACAAAAATGTGTTTTTTCTCCAGTGTGAGTCCTCATATGTGTCACTAAATTTGGTCTTGCAGAACAAGAATATCCACAGAGCTCACAAGAATGTGGCTTTTCCCCAGTGTGTGTTCTCATATGTGTCACTAACGTTGATTTTTCAGAACACGAATATCCACACACTTCACATGAATGTGACTTTTCACCAGTGTGAGTTCTAATATGTTTCACTAAATTTGATTTTTGAGAACAGGAATATCCACACACTTCACAAGAATGTGGCCTTTCCATAGTGTGAGTTCTTATATGTGTGACTAAATGTCATTTTACACACATTTCCCACTAAAATTCATTTGGGAACAAGACTATCAACGTAGTTTTAATATTAAATTGTCTCATTGCATTTTTAGCATTAAATTACAGTTTAAGCAAATGTACGAAACATCTCCTATAATAATAATATAATATTTGTGTCTACAAAAAATGTAACACTTACTTCATATTATCGTTATAAGAGACATTTATTCAGGCTATGGTGATTGTATATACAATAATGTTGAAAGATAATGATGATCCATTGAAATTCACTAAAGCTGTTGAAGCAGGAACATCTGTAAATAATAGAAAATAATGAATTTCAATAGTTTTAGTATTTTGTTTTTGTTAAAATAATTTGAATAAATCATCAATATCTAGAGTAAATTTATCAGAAAAAAATCATATAGATAAGGCATTTTCTAACTTGACAGAAGAAATTGATAGAGGCGTTACTTAGATATTGTCAAGAAACAATTATACCTTGAATGTTATATGATTATCACTTTATTTATATATATATATATATATATATATATATATATATATATATATAGGCAATATTATTTCTTTTAGGTTATCTAGATATTTTGTGTTTACTGATTAGAATATTTTATTTTGGCATGTTGTCACCATATTTATTGTAGTACTTGAAACAATTTATAATTATTTTTGCTTACTGATGCATACCTTTTGTTATTGTATCGGCTAATATTGCACATAAACATATTTTAATGTTTACAAGCATTTATGGGTGAAAGCACTACAAGTAAAATAGTTATAATAGTTGGGCTTTTTCATAGTTAGATGGTGGAGTTTGTGAAAGAAGTCAGCAGAGTTATAAAGAGCAGAAGGAAATGAAAAAAATGAGTAAAAAGAAATTACAAAGGAAATTAATATTATTGTTATTAATATTTCTATGAGTAAAAAAGAATTAAAAGGAAATTAATATTATTGTTATTAATATTTCTATGAGTAAAAGGAAATTAAAAGGCAATTAATATTATTGTTATTAATATTTCTATGAGTAAAAAGAAATTAAAAGGAAATTAATATTATTGTTATTAATATTTCTATAAGCAAAAATAAATTAAAAAATAAATTAATATTATTGTTATTAATATTTCTATGAGTAAAAAGAAATTAATCTTATTGTTATTAATATTTCTATAAGTAAAAAGAAATTAATATTATTGTTATTAATATTTCTATGAGTAAAAAGAAATTAATATTATTGTTATTAATATTTCTATGAGTAAAAAGAAATTAAAATGAAATTAATATTATTGTTATTAATATTTCTATAAGCAAAAATAAATTAAAAAGGAAATTAATATTATTGTTATTAATATTTCTATGAGTAAAAGGAAATTAAAAGGCAATTAATATTATTGTTATTAATATTTCTATGAGTAAAAATAAATTAAAAAGGAAATTAATATTATTGTTATTAATATTTCTATAAGTAAAAAGAAATTAATATTATTGTTATTAATATTTCTATGAGTAAAAGGAAATTAAAAGGCAATTAATATTATTGTTATTAATATTTCTATGAGTAAAAATAAATTACAAAGGAAATTAATATTATTGTTATTAATATTTCTATGAGTAAAAATAAATTACAAAGGCAATTAATATTATTGTTATTAATATTTCTATGAGTAAAAATAAATTACAAAGGAAATTAATATTATTGTTATTAATATTTCTATGAGTAAAAATAAATTACAAAGGAAATTAATATTATTGTTATTAATATTTCTATGAGTAAAAGGAAATTAAAAGGAAATTAATATTATTGTTATTAATATTTCTGTGAGTAAAAATAAATTACAAAGGAAATTAATATTATTGTTAATATTTCTATGAGTAAAAATAAATTACAAAGGAAATTAATATTATTGTTATTAATATTTCTATGAGTAAAAATAAATTACAAAGGAAATTAATATTATTGTTATTAATATTTCTATGAGTAAAAATAAATTACAAAGGCAATTAATATTATTGTTATTAATATTTCTATGAGTAAAAATAAATTACAAAGGAAATTAATATTATTGTTATTAATATTTCTATGAGTAAAAATAAATTGCAAAGGAAATTAATATTATTGTTATTAATATTTCTATGAGTAAAAATAAATTACAAAGGAAATTAATATTATTGTTAATAATATTTCTATGAGTAAAAATAAATTACAAAGGAAATTAATATTATTGTTATTAATATTTCTATGAGTAAAAATAAATTGCAAAGGGAATTAATATTATTGTTATTAATATTTCTATGAGTAAAAAGAAATTAAAAAGAAATTAATATTATTGTTATTAATATTTCTATAAGTAAAAAGAAATTAAACAGAAATTAATATTATTGTTATTAATATTTCTATGAGTAAAAATAAATTACAAAGGCAATTAATATTATTGTTATTAATATTTCTATGAGTAAAAATAAATTGCAAAGGAAATTAATATTATTGTTATTAATATTTCTATGAGTAAAAATAAATTACAAAGGCAATTAATATTATTGTTATTAATATTTCTATGAGTAAAAATAAATTACAAAGGAAATTAATATTATTGTTATTAATATTTCTATGAGTAAAAATAAATTGCAAAGGAAATTAATATTATTGTTATTAATATTTCTATGAGTAAAAAGAAATTAAAAAGAAATTAATATTATTGTTATTAATATTTCTATGAGTAAAAAGAAATTAAAAGGAAATTAATATTATTGTTATTAATATTTCTATGAGTAAAAATAAATTACAAAGGAAATTAATATTATTGTTATTAATATTTCTATGAGTAAAAAGAAATTAAAAAGAAATTAATATTATTGTTATTAATATTTCTATGAGTAAAAATAAATTGCAAAGGCAATTAATATTATTGTTATTAATATTTCTATGAGTAAAAAGAAATTAAAAAGAAATTAATATTATTGTTATTAATATTTCTATGAGTAAAAAGAAATTAAAAAGAAATTAATATTATTGTTATTAATATTTCTATGAGTAAAAATAAATTACAAAGGAAATTAATATTATTGTTATTAATATTTCTATGAGTAAAAAGAAATTAAAAAGAAATTAATATTATTGTTATTAATATTTCTATGAGTAAAAAGAAATTAAAAAGAAATTATAATTATTGTTATTAATATTTCTATAAGTAAAAAGAAATTAAAAAGAAATTAATATTATTGTTATTAATATTTCTATGAGTAAAAATAAATTACAAAGGCAATTAATATTATTGTTATTAATATTTCTATGAGTAAAAATAAATTGCAAAGGAAATTAATATTATTGTTATTAATATTTCTATGAGTAAAAATAAATTACAAAGGCAATTAATATTATTGTTATTAATATTTCTATGAGTAAAAATAAATTAAAAAGAAATTAATATTATTGTTATTAATATTTCTATGAGTAAAAAGAAATTAAAAAGAAATTAATATTATTGTTATTTATATTTCTATGAGTAAAAGTAAATTACAAAGGAAATTAATATTATTGTTATTAATATTTCTATGAGTAAAAAGAAATTAAAAAGAAATTAATATTATTGTTATTAATATTTCTATGAGTAAAAATAAATTACAAAGGAAATTAATATTATTGTTATTAATATTTCTATGAGTAAAAAAAAATTAAAAAGAAATTAATATTATTGTTATTAATATTTCTATGAGTAAAAAGAAATTAAAAAGAAATTAATATTATTGTTATTAATATTTCTATGAGTAAAAAGAAATTAAAAAGAAATTAATATTATTGTTATTAATATTTCTATGAGTAAAAATAAATTACAAAGGAAATTAATATTATTGTTATTAATATTTCTATGAGTAAAAAGAAATTAAAAAGAAATTAATATTATTGTTATTAATATTTCTATGAGTAAAAAGAAACGAAAAGGAAATCAGTTCAAGTTTTTATTTTTACTTACGCAGAATAAATACATGAAAAAACATGAAAAATAATTTAAACAATTTTAAACAACTTTTATTTTTAAGTTAAATGATTTTTATTTAAAATGAAAAATAGTTTATGCAGAATTCATGTATGCGATTCAATAAATGATTTCACTGAATTTATTTGTGCCCACTTACTCTCTCCACATAAATTCATAATAATAGGAACAAGACGGATCCACCAAGACTTCCTCCCCCTTTTTGCCAAAATATTTGAGTCCATAATTTACAAAGTTCTAGTCCACCAACCCACAGCTGCTAAACTTCTCTCCGACTAATAGTATGGCTTTAGGCAAGCCCGTTCTACTGCAGATATACTAACAATAATCTCTAAATGCATATACCCTACACTGAATAAGGCAGAGGAGGCCAGTAACCCTAGATATATCTAAGGCTTTTGACAGAGTATGACACGATGGTTTTCTAATGAAAATTAGATCCTATGGTATTACTAAACGAATACTTAACATAATTAAACCCTTTTTGATAAATGTTGAAACCAGGTTGTCATCGATAGTTGTATGCCCACACAATATGATATAAATGCGGTGGTCCTCAGGAGTTGATCCTTGGACCTTTATTATTCCTGATATTCATAAATAACCTCCTTGATAAAATAGTCTCTGAGATGGGTATATTTGCTGATGACACCTACCTCTATAACTGGCAACAATTATTTTTATTTAAATCTGAGTGGAAGTGTATTACTTTGTTTAAACAAAGCATACATTTACTAAAGTTATGGTTTTTCAGTAGCAAATAAAAAACGAGTGAAATTATTTTTGCTTTTTTTTATGTAAATAAATCATCGTAACTTGTAACAATAATTTTTTTTACAGGAACATCGCGAAAAGTCCCTAAAGTCTGTATTAACGAAATCGATATAACTCGAAGGAAAAATAATTTCTCGAACGACCAATATTATCATTGAATTAAGCATTGTTTCTTTAATATTTTCATACAAAAAATTATAATTGCAAAAATTATTTGTTTTATATGATTACATTTTTAATGTAATCGTTATATGTAAGATTCTAATATTTCAATTGCTCGCATGAACACATAATCATCAACGTAAGATAATGTTCATACAATCTTGGAAAATAAAGTAAAACAAAATAAAATTGAAAAATAGGAACATAGAAAAATAATTTAATTATAAAATGGTAAAAATTATACGAACGTTCCATGTCGATAAGTACGGATGCACAGAGTTGAAAAGAAAACCAGTCTGTTTTTCCCACCCTCTTCCTCTCTTCAACTACCAGCCTGTTTGTGTTTGTCAACTTTAAATTTAACGTACACATTCTGATAAATTTTAACATAATTTTGTATGTTTTAGTGCGTATTTTTAAAAATAATTTAAAATTGTTTCCTTAGCCAATTGTAATTCTGTATTAATATTAATAAATAATGGTGTTAACTTTTTTTCAGTGAATAAATTGTCAGTAGTATAATTAATGAATTTAAGTAACTTTTATGCATTTTTAAATAAAGAGGGGGGGGTCTGCGACTCCAAAAAACAGGTCGCTCAGTATGCCAGAATAATGTTGAATAAAGATATAAATTATGTCTAATTTATCCTTCCATACATATTTGAATTTTACCGCCATATTTTTTGATAGGATAAACAAGCCTCGTTCCTACCACCGTCACAGTTTGGGATAATTAATACTTTTTTAGCAACAATTAAGTACATTTATTGTATTAATTCATTATCTTAAGACTTTGACTTAATACTTAACTTGGAAATAATTCCAGAAAACTTATATTTTTCTTGCCAGAAAAATGTAAACACGATCTTTTTCATAATTAATTTTTACGTGAAATATACAGTTTTTCAGATTTGAGATAAAATTATTCCATATATGTTTTTTCACACACTTTTTTATTATAGAAATTAACTTTCAACTATAATCTTTCAATAGCAAAATAAAATAATTTTAAATTATTGAAAAAATTTCGCACTAAAAAATACAAAATTACGTTAAACACAATAAAAAAGTAATCAAAAATTTAAAAAAATTATTATGATTAGCTGGCATTCAAAATCGCCCCCTACCAAATCAGCCATTAAATTGCCCGTACCTACCCTAAAGACGCAAGAAAGAAAAAATCGATACAAGCCAACAAAATTTAGAAACCAAAAACAATTGCATGTCACATAAAATGTATATCGGAAAGTGATAGCAAATTGCTTCTCTAACATCTTAAATATTTATTTCTTTAAAGGGTGTGAAACGTAATAAACCCAAAAGTAGATTTTTAATTACGTGAGGTTGGATATTAAAGATTGAATAATTTTTTTATATGTACTTTTTGCTCATTGGTAATGGCCAATAAATGGGTGCCCATTCTATGTAAACATTATAAAAAATATTCAAATAAATTATATTATTATAAAAATATTCAAATAAATTATATTATTATAAAAAATATTCAAATGAATTATATTATTATAAAAATATTTTAATAAATTATATTATTATAAAAAATATTCAAATAAATTATATTATTATAAAAAATATTTAAATGAATTATATTATTATAAAAATATTTAAATAAATTATATTATTATAAAAATATTCAAATAAATTATATTATTATAAAAAATATTCAAATAAATTACATCATTATGAAAAATATTCAAACAAATTATATTATTATAACAATATTTAAATAAATTATATTATTATAAAAATATTCAAATAAATTATATTATTATAAAAATATTCAAATAAATTATATTATTATAAAAATATTCAAATAAATTATATTATTATGTAAAATATTAAAATATATTATATTATTATAAAAATATTCAAATAAATTACATTATTATGAAAAATATTCAAACAAATAATATTATTATAAAAATATTCAAATAAATTATATTATTATAAAAAATATTCAAATAAATTATATTATTATAAAAATATTCAAACTAATTATGTTATTATGAAAAATATTCAAACAAATTATATTATAATATAAATATTCAAATAAATGATATTATTATAAAAAATATTTAAATAAATTATATTATTATAAAAAATATTCAAATAAATTATATTATTATAAAAATATTCAAATAAATTACATTATTATGACAAATATTAAAACAAATTATATTATTATAAAAATATTCAAATAAATTATATTATTATGAAAATATTCAAATAAATTTTATTACTATAAAAATATTCAAATACGTTATATTATTATAAAAAATATTTAAATAGATTATATTATTATAAAAATATGAAAATAAATTATATTATTATGAAAAATATTCAAACAAATTATATTATTATAAAAATATTTAAATAAATTATATTATTATAAAAATATTCAAATAAATTACATTATTTTAAAAAATATTCAAATAAATTATATTATTATAAAAAAATATTTGAATAAATTATATTATTATAAAAATATTCAAATAAATTATATTATTATAAAAAATATTTAAATAAAATATATTATTATAAAAATATTCAAATAAATTGTATTATTATAAAAATATTCAAATAAATTACATTATTATAAAAAATATTTAAATAAATTATATTATAAAAAATATTTGAATAAATTATATTATTATAAAAATATTCAAATAAATTATATTATTTAAAAAAATATTCAAATAAATTATATTATTATAAAAATTTTCAAATGAATTATATTAATATAAAAATATTCAAATAAATTATATTATTATAAAAAACATTCAAATAAATTATATTATTATAAAAATTTTCAAATAAATTATATTATTATAGAAAATATTCAAATAAATTATATTATTATAAAAAATATTCAAATAAATTATATTATTATAAAAATATTCAAATAAATTATATTATAAAAAATATTCAAATAAATTATCTATATATATATATAAATGTAAATGTTGGTTCGTTCGGAATTAATTGTCTAAAAAAACACTGGACGGATGGCTTCCACGTTTTGGTATAATATGTTTACTATATCCATCTATGTTTTTTTTATATTTCTTTTTAATTATAACATTATACTTAATTTTTCTATGATAAATAGGTGGATTTCTTTGTACCGAGAGGCCATTTTTTTTATTTAGGGACAATTATTTATTACCGCTTCCTGTCACGTGACCAGTGTTACAATTTAGCGTTTTTCCTGCTATATCTGGAGATTTCGGTTACAATCTAGCGGGAAATTCTAGAAAATCTGGAGGTATTTGGCAGCCACACACCCGTATTAGATTATTAAAAAATAAGAAAAGCGCTTGAAAATATTCAATGTAAGTAAAAAAAAAAAAGTAGCATTTATTGCCTTTGGTAACAATTATTTATTGATTATTTGTTTTGTTTTTCACCTTTTTTTCGACTAACCATTCTTAAATCTCACTATAAAATCGATTTGTCCAAGTACATTTTAGGTGGGGGGGGGATTCCAACCTCCGAAGTTTGGGTTTGTATTACTGTACACATAGATTCGTAAAAGTTGTCAAAAAACAAATATATAACAAATAAATGTTATCAAAGGCAAGATAAGTTACTTTTCTGCCAAACTGGATATTTAAATTAACCACACGTGGTCGCAAAATGAATGCCGAGGCTCAAAGTGTATACACATTTTAACTCCTCTCTTACTTAAAAATTCACCAAAAATCGGGAAATTAACGAATCTTAATGAAAATTGCAGTATTTCTCAAATAATGATCGCAGAATATAATGAACTAATTATTTCTACTTAACTCTTAGTAAAAATGTTTTATTTTATTTAAACAAAAAATACCTTAACTAAAGTTATGGTTTTCAGTAGTAAATAAAAAACGCAAGAATTTATTTTTGCTTTTTTTAAAGCATCGTAATTTGTAACAATAAAAAATAATTTTTACAGTAACATTACGAAAAAAGCCGCTAAAGTCCGTATTAATGTATTCGATATAACTCGAAGAAAAATGAATTATTGGATACTATTCAGGAAATTAAAGATTCAATTAGATTCCTATTTCAGTCACCTAAATTATTTAGGGCGAAATGAGTTTAGGAATTTATAGCCAAACCTAATTATTTTTTTTTTTTGGTAAATATCCAGATACGCTACTACAGAACACCGACCACTCTAATTTGTTTGGTGGGGGGGAACAAATATATAACAAATAAATGTTATCAAAGGCAAGATAAGTTACTTTTCTGCCAAACTGGATATATTTTTCGTGTTTTTATTCAATGTAACATATTTATTCAGCTCGAAAAACATACAGTGTTTACCGATGTATTCGAAAATTCAAGATGGCGTCTCACACCCTCTTTAACGCCGTAAGTTTGGAAAAAGGTGTTATAAATAAAAAACTATACAAAATACTATTAAAAACCCGCCGAATATATGTCAACCTATGTCACGGTAACATATATTGAGCGAGTTTTTAACAGTATTTTATCCGGTTTTTTATTTATAACATCTTATCCCACACTTACCGTGTTAAAGAGAGAATCAGACTCCATCTGGAATGTTCCAATACATCGGTAAACATTGTATGGCTTTCGAGCTGAATAAACATGTTACATTGAATAAACACACGAAAAATATATTCAGTTAGGTAGAAAAGTAACTTATCTTGCCTTTGATAACATTTATTTGTTATATATTTGTTTTTTGACAACTTCTTCGAATCTATGTGTACAATAATACAAACCCAACATATTTATTCAGCTCGAAAAACATACAGTGTTTACCGATGACTTTTAAAATTCAAGATGGCGTCTGATTCTCTCTTTAACATTGTAAGTTCGGGAAAAAGTGTTATAAATAAAAAACTATACAAAATACTATTAAAAACCCGCCGAATATATGTCAACCTATGTCACGGTAACATATATTGAGCGAGTTTTTAACAGTATTTTATCTGGGTTTTTATTTATAACACCTTTTCCCAAACTTACGTGTTAAAGAGAGAATCAGACGCCATCTTGAATTTTCCAATACATCGGTATACACTGTATGTTTTTCGAGCTGAATAAACATGTTACATTGAATAAAAACACGAAAAATATATCCAGTTTGGTAGAAAAGTAACTTATCTTGCTTTTGATAACATTTATTTGTTATATATTTGTTTTTTGACAACGTTTTCGAATCTATGTGTACAGTAATACAAACCCAATATGTTACATTGAATAAAAACACGAAAAATATATCCAGTTTGGTAGAAAAGTAATTTATCTTGCCTTTGATAACATTTGTTATATATTTGTTTTTAGACAACTTTTTCGAATCTATGTGTACAGTAATACAAACCCCACCGACCACTCTAATTTGTTCGGGGGGATGTGATGTTTGGGCGCACGCGCCCCAACATCACATCCGCCCCCCCATCCCCCACTGTACAAAGTAAAATCTTCGGAAAATGTTAAATGCTGTTCTAATTGGTAAATGTCGGTGCGTTACTTACGGAAAATTTGAAAATTCGATGTTCCAGGTAAAAAAAAAAAACAGATAAATTACCCCCCCTACTCCAACTTGGTGTGCTTTCCTTTTCTTATTTTATTTCTTTTTCAGCTAATTTTAAATTTTCCACCCAAAAAGCGCTATAATGTATTTTTGAAAATTAGAAATGTCTATGTCCTGGAAAAAAAAATCCCCTCCCCCCAACGTAGTTTGCTTGGTGAAGCCGTCGTTTATGCTACAGCGTGCATGCGCGTAGCATAAATGGAAGCTGCAAAATGGTGGAAAGAAGTTCGTGGGTTCAGGGGTAAATACCATGCAAACGGTAAATTTGCCCCAAGTTTGACTATCAGATTCGTTGTCAGCCACCTCAATTACCTATTCAAAAACAAATTAGAGTGGTCGGTGTTCTGTAGTAGCGTATCTGGATATTTACCTTTTTTTTTCTTGCTTAAAAAAAATAGCATTAATACAGTAAGTAAGGTAAACTGACTTTTTTGTTTAAAAATGGAATTATTTCCCTTTCGTTATTAAATTTAAAAAAAAAAAATTTTTTTTAATAAATATTTTGTGTTTTATATACATAAAGTACAATTGTTGAATGTTACTGTTTTGATTATATTCGTT
The DNA here is from genome assembly GCF_053919585.1 of Euprymna scolopes. Taxonomy (NCBI): domain Eukaryota; kingdom Metazoa; phylum Mollusca; class Cephalopoda; order Sepiida; family Sepiolidae; genus Euprymna; species Euprymna scolopes. The sequence continues at coordinate 109,147,541 of NC_136508.1, read as the reverse complement.
TGGGGGGCACAATTAAAAAATTAAGAAAGATTAAAATCAAGCGAAATTTAAGTTTCCGTTCCATTTTTACAACAACCGTAAAACAGTGCATACTCAGCAAGTTTTATCGTAATTTATAAGCATATTAAACCACTAAATCAACATTTTATTTATTTTTTGCATAATTAATGATGGAAGTATTTTTCTGTTTATTTTCTTAACATCTGTTAAAAAAAATAATTTGTACATTCTCTTGAAAAAAGAATCAAACTTTTCTGTACTTTCACATGTGTTCCATTTTAACAAACTGAGCCATAGCAACGCGTGGCCGGGTACAGCTAGTATTATTATAAAGATATTCAAATAAATTATACTATTATAAAAAATATTTAAATAAATTATATTATTATAAAAATATTCAAATAAATTATATTATTATAAAAATATTCAAATAAATTATATTATTATAAAAAAATATTCAAATAAATTATATTATTATAAAAATATTCAAATAAATTATATTATTATAAAAAATATTCAAATAAATTATATTATTATAAAAAATATTCAAATAAATTATATTATTATAAAAAAATGTGATCCTCATTTCTATAATCGAAAATATATTATAAAAGATATGGAATCAACTGGAATTCTCTATCGATATAATAGCTAAGTATAGACAGCAACAGATTTTAAATAACGTTAAAATAATAAAATATCGAAAAATCAGTTTTTATGCCAAGTTTTCTAACAATTCGATCAATTTTGAATTAAAGTATTGTGTTTATGTAAACATCATTATTTTCCGAAAAGTAACATAAATTTTACTTAAATAAACGCATTTTTGACAAAAATCTACTTTCCAGATTGAATAATATATTGTTGGAGTGTTTTTAATAATAGATTCATACTTTTTTTTTTTTTTTGCTTGCAATAAAAATAAACTTATTTCTTGATTACGGAGTATTAAAAAGTTATTGAATAGAATATTGTGTCAAGAAATAATAATAAAAATTCGAAAAGTTGTAAAAAAGAAAAACAAAACATACCTCTCATTCAAGGAAATTAATACAAAAAAAAGGCGAATGAATTCGTTTGTTGTCTTTTGTGTCGAAAACAGAAAATTTGTTTGTTTTTTAGGATTTCATTAGTAAATTGATACAACTTTTGTTTTGTGTGTCCAATTATTTAACAAATAAAATATATGAAAATATAAAAGAATCAAAATTAAAAGATGAAAAACACGATTTAAACGTCAAATTATTTACAAAGAAAACCATTAGCTACATAAAGAATTTAAGTCTTCGTAATACGGTGCAATCATTATTTCGTTCCTCGTATAAAAAATGCCCGTTCATTAGTTCAATGTGCCGAATTGTTTTATATCATATTTGTCAATATTTAAGGCTTCTTCAGATTTCTTTTATAAATTTCGCTTATGTGTGTCAAATTTATTTTAAAAAAATTAAATGTATGAAGATATTAAAATATATTTTTTTAAACTGAACATTTCATTATTATTTGAACTACCATTAACATTCAGTAGTCCGAATAATCCAAATAATCTTCAAAAAAAAAAAAAAAAGGCAAAACTGAATATTTCATATCAACAACTCAAATAAGAGGAAGACATACAAACGGCGAAGTCAGCCAAAAAATAAAAATAGATTTGGACCAAGACAGTAAACTAAAACCACATGATTACATTATGAAACTTGCACTTATTGTTATCAAACCATATGATTAAATTATGAAACTTGCACTTATTGTTATCAAACCACATGATTACATTACATGAAATTTTAAACTTACGATGACTTGCCCTTATGATTACAGAATGAAACCTACTAATAAGTCTGCCCCTTAAACATACAGTTAGCAGCCAGTCGACATCGATAAAAGTGCAGTACCTGTTCTTCGTTTACTTGCACATATATCAATGTTTTGCGTTATAATCATTTTTGCAAGTTAAATACCGGCTTTACATGTCATGAGTTGCAAGTTGCACACTCGCAGACATTATTCCATTGTAAAACCTTCCTCACTGTCAGTTGCGTGACACTGCTGTCCGAACTTTCACTTTCTGGTTACCACTTGACGCGTCTTCTCTCCACTCCAAAACGAACTTCTGCAACTTTAGCTTTTCTCTCCCCGAATCCGACTTTTCTCTTCTACAAATACAACTTCTCTGCTCGCAATCTAACTTCAGAATGCCTTCCTTCCCCAAATCACTCCTCTTTTATCTGGTACACTGTGCATTGGGGGGTTTCACCCACACCTCTTCACCTACTTTGATAGTGGCTTCTTCACTCTCAATTCCTGCTGCTTTGTTGCACGGATGCCGCCACTTATATGTGAAAATGGCTCTATGAGGCACAGTTGTCTCATCTTGTTTGGTCTTCGGCGAGATGTTATACCAAAACACCGCCTCTATGGGTGATACGTTGCTTTTTTCCGCAGCGGCTTTAATGGTGCGATGATTCCTCTCCACTATTCCGTTGCCACTCGGCCGATACGCTGCTCTGAAAAATTGCCTTACTCCCCACTTATCGCACACCCCTTTAAAGGCTTCTGATCGGAAAGCGGGGCCATTGTCCATTAAGAGTTCCTCAACCGGCCCTCTCTCCAAAAATATCTCCTCGATGACCCCTCCGATCGCCCATGCAGCTTCCGCCCTGATCTCTCTCCAGATGGCAAACCTTCCCGGTCCACAGTCGACCATCGACAGATACAATTTGTGGCGATAGTGTGTCACATCAATGGCCAATCGCTTCCAGTCCTCCGCAACGTGTAGCTCTCCTGCTTTGTGCCTGGACGGTCCAGGGTCAATTGATTGGCACTCTCGACAGTTCTCCACCACCTCCCTAACCTCCTCCTCGGTGGTCTCCGGGTAAACCTCTCTGGCTAGGAATAACGTTCGTTCTTGACCAAAGTGGTACATTTCGTATGACTCTTTGACTTCTTCCCCTGCACAGCATACCGAGGAGACCTCCTTTCCCTCCTGCAGCCAAGCCTTCTTCACACATGTCATCGAATCCGCCTTGTTTTTTTCTGACGGGACCAACACAACAGACACTCTCAACTCCGCTATCAGGTCGGTGAGCGCTCTGAGTCTGCGCTTGATCAGCATTTCTGCAGCACCCCTGGTCTTAACTCTCTTATCGCCAGTTACTGCCGACCGAATCCACGACACTACCGTTGCTGAATCGGTTTTGACTTCAATTATTTTCAATCCCCATTTCAGGGCCAGATTGATTCCTTTTATAGCGGCATCTAGTTCTGCTACGTTGATATGGGAGAAGTCGTTTTTTCTTAGCCACGCCGCATCCTCCACAGTTACACCTCCTATCTTTAGTACGACGCCCAACGCCAGGTTACTGGCATCGCACCAAACCACACCCGCGTCTTTGCCGCTGACATACCATTTCCCTTTCACTGGGTCCTCATTCCTCACTCTCGCAATGATTTCTTGCAGCATGTTCATGACCTCCTTCGTCACACGGCCCTCCCAGCCATCAGTGCCTGTTTGTCGTTTAATAAAGCTGCATGCTATCCTGAGCCAGCCAGCGATAGGATAGTGCCCGACCAGCCTCCCGCAGACTGAGAAGAGTTCTCGCCTCGTCAGCTCAGATCCGACTTCCCTCGTTCGAAGACAAGGCTTTCTTTTCCATCTCGCCTTAGTTTCAACCCCAGCACCGCTCCTCCATCTAGGGCCTCCGCCGGTTTTGCAGTTAACCCATACTTCTCGACATGGCTTCTTACTTTCTCTGCTGTCACCTCTGCCTCCTCCACAAGGATGTCGTCAATGTACGAACTAGTGGCCTCCTCCACTGTACAGTCTTTGCTCAGCACTGTCTTCAGCACAGCAGTCATAATTTTGGGGGCTGAAGTCAGTCCAAAGCCTAACCTCGTCAGACAATACACCCGCCCCTTGTACCGGACCAGTTGGTACTGCCAGAGTTTTTCATCTACATGGATCTGCAGATATGCCGATTTCAGATCGACAATCTTAGTGGCCCGCCCCATTCTTCTCCATTTCCTCATGACCTCCTCACATACGTCGATCCCCGTTCCAGTGTGGCAGGCTACGTGTCTGTTCAATTCCCTAAAATCCAGCATGGACCTAATCTTGTTTTTGGTAGGCTGAACAACCGCCAGTAGTGGCAACACTCCTTTTTCTTCCCCTGTCCACGGTTTCAGAATTCCTTCTTTTATCCACCTCTCCACTTCTTCCTCGAATCCTTTTCTTATTTCTCCTCGCAGGGTGTTTTCGTAGCAGCCCACCTTATTCTGTAGTTCTGGGGGTCCGGAGATCCATTTCCATTCCACCGTCCACCTCATGCCATCAAACTTCGCCAGGAAATCTTTGTCCTCAATGCAGCAAACCTCCGGTTTTGGGGTTCTGACGGTTCTATCACCTTCCACTCCTGCCATCCCCACTGCGCCGAGACGTCCAAACGTCACTTGGCCCCCTCTTAACGTAGCGCCCCCCAGTCAGTTAATTGCACTCATACCTATAATCACGTCGACACCACCGACCAGATGATTCAACACTAGGGCTTGCAGTCCAATGGGCACCCCTTGCACCATTACTTCCGCTGTCGTCTCTCCTAGGCATTTCACATCCCTGCCATCCACGGTCCTAATAATCCTGGTTCCGCTCCATGACCTCGCGACATTCCTCGCTAACAACGTTGTAGTGCAGCCTGTGTCGACAAGGGCTATGGCTCTCTTCCCATTGACTACCACCGGTAACCGAGGCAATGTTCCATCATGCGCCATTTCCACACAGAAGGGGTAACCACTGGCGCAATAGCTCCCCTTCACTCGTTTCCCTGGTCCCGTGCAGCAACACAATAGCGGCTAATATACCCCACTTGTCCACATCGGTAGCACGTGATCCCCGGTCTCGGCTCTTTGCAGTCCTTGATCAGATGTGGACCCTGGCACTGGAAACACTTGATGGCAGGTCTCCCCTCCTGTCGCCTCACCGGCTGCCTCTCATTCAAGTGAGGCCTCATGCACATATTTCCACTCACAGCTGCAGCCACGATTGGGCTTTTAACATTTTTCACTAGGACTCTGGCGTGGACCAAGAGATCGTCCACTTCCATAGAATAGATCCCCGTGATTCTCTGCATGTTCGCAGAGATTTCCTCTGGGAAGCC
>NC_136508.1:108972391-109137391 GCF_053919585.1 Euprymna scolopes | reverse complement strand
TATTTCTGAAGATTTTTTTTTTTATTAAACCAATTGCTATTATCACAATCGGTATAATGTTTATTTCTCTCCCCTTTGTGTATCCTTGTATGTGCTTTTTCAGGTCTTTTTTATTTCATTTTAATTCTCTCGAAGTTTTGAAAAATAACTTCCAGGGCTTGATCTATGAATGTGATACATAGCTATTCGAATATAATATACAATCTCAAATGGTGAGTTTTTAAAGAAGTAAGGATTTAATTAATTACGGAAAATATGTTATATCATTCATGAGGTTTCTAAAATTTACTAGAATGCATCTACTATAGCTTTCATATCTTTTACTAGATTCCAGTACAAAAATGCATCTTGTTTGGTGGAGTATCCAGATTAAGCACTTGAAGAAAATGTTCCATTCCTTGTCTAAACCCCTGTGGGTTGGACATAAAAATAGATCTTATTGGTTAGGCATACAAAAGAAATCTTAATAAGTTATTGATTTTGAAAGTTTAGTCAGGGTTTACTAGTAGAAAAGATAAACTGCCTGTCAGGTTGTTCTGACAAACCCCTGTATAGAAAAAAAACTTAGACACTCAAGGACAGTGTTTAGTATTCATTCAAGTTCTCTCTCCCCAGTATGTGTGATTTAATCTGAACTTTTGAACACTAATATCCACACACTTCATAAAAAATGGCTTATCATACACTTCACTTAATGCTACTTTCTTAACATGAATATCTACAAATATTACAAGAATGTGGCTTTTTCCCAGTGTGAGATCTCATATGGCTTACGAAGATTTGATTTTTAGAACAATAATATCAACACATTTCATAAAAAAGTGACTTATCATACACTTCACTTATTGCTTCTTTCTACAAATATCACAAGAATGTGCCTTTTTCCATGTGTGAGATCTCATATGACTTACTAACATTGATTTTTGAGAACATGAATATCCACACATTTCATAAACAAGTGGCTTTTCCCGTTTTTTTTAAAAATTTATTTTACTTCAGTAAGATTTAAGAGATCTAGCCTCTCCCTCCTAGAGCTGACACTTGATTCTGTTATGATTTAAAATTATATCCCACAGCTCTTTTAAGGATAGATGCTGTTCTCTTTATGGCTGCTATTTGTGTTGAATAGCAGGGCTTTTATATTGAAGAAATATGACGCTGAGTTCATATTAAAAGAGATATGATGGGGACATTTATATTGAATAGAGACGACGAGAACATATATATATATATATATATATATATATATATATATATATATATATATATATATATATAACAATGATGAGGAGGAGATACATTTATACAGTTCTGTGGATTCTTATAAGATATATTAACGAAGAGGAAGTATACATTTCTTATAAGGGTTACATAAAGTTCATATTAAGATGATTAACATATTACCTTCAATTTGTGGAATGATGACACGGAGACAAACAGTTAAAAATATCAATGGTGATTTTTTATTTCATTGGACGGTCGAATGATGATGACGTCAGGAATTCACATTTGTGATCTGATCTTAACTCTCTCTCTCTCTCTCTCTCTCTCTCTCTCTCTCTCTCTCTCTCTCTCTCTCTCTCTGACTAGCAGACACAACCCTACATCATACATACGCCTTAGTATTGGAATCCTTAGCCTCAAGCTCCTAACTTTCACATGCTAACCGCCTAACAATCATCACTAAACATCTATACAATTCTACCTCTTACATGCATTAGAGTGCATTCCTATCCAGTTTGGTACTTACCAGCCAAAAGTATGCACTCGGATGCAAAGCGATCATCATTACACAACAATTGCCTCTTCCTAGATGGTTTTGCAACGAGCAATGCTAAACCAAATCCGATACTCCGTGTCATGCAAAACCCTCGATGACTCTCAAATGAAAACTGAAATTACCTCCCCTCAATAGTAGAAACACTAACACAACTTCTATCTATTTGCATCTGCTGAAAACTTGCCCGAGTATCTATCTACTAAATTATACATACAGAATACGCCATGACTTAAGATGTACCCCCAGTTATACCCTTACTGTAGTGCACCTACACCTTAACCATCGTAAATCTAAATCTAGTGACTGGGCAAAATTCTTTGCTCAATTCCTAATACCTACTCAAACTATAAAGTTATCCTGAACCTAAACTAACATAAAGTGTTAAAAAATGGAAAAACCTAAAGGTAAAAGTCGTAATCCGCACTAACCCTTTTCTAACAAGCCTCCCCAAAAAACTACTTCCACTGCATGCCCCTAAATCACTTTGCGGGGTGTAACTATTCATTAGATATATAACCTCTAAAAACTAACCCTGTAACATTAACTACCCACGCGGGGTCGGAGAAATACCTGAATTAGGACCCAGGCGCGGAGCAAACCCTCTCAGGGCTGATGGACCCAGTAGATCTTCCCAGATCACCCGTCTAGGAGAAGGAAAACCCTGAAACTAAACCAAAGGGGAGGGAGGTCTCTTCAGTCTTGGCTGACAACCTTCCTAGAGCTGGTGACTCCAACAAATTCACCGGTTTACAAACCTAAACTGCTTAAGGAGTAGATAAGCCCTGTTTATCGCCGGCTTCCATACTCCTTCTTTGCCTATTAGTCACTATCACAAGTAGATCGACATAACACTTAGTGATAGATCTTGTTTCTTGTCTAGGGCAATGAATGCTGTTCCCCCACTCCCGACACATCCCACCCCTCAAAACTGGGCACTTGGGAGTGCTTGAATACCACACATTCCTGTGCAATTAGATTTGGGTGTTCTTCTGATGGGCCGAGGGTACCGGGACAAACAAATCCAACTTGCCTCCTCCCTTGAGGCTTGCATTCACTAACATCCGTGGGCTTAGAACTAATTTAGCTGATGTTGAAGCATTTCTCCTAACAAACGACTACCATTAATATGAAAATAAAGAACAAGTTCTTCCAAAATAAAGCACACAATATTCATTAAATTCTATGGAATGTATTCACAAATTTGAAGAGATTGTACAGTCATTTGCTTCTTATTTTTTTAACTGTGAATTTAAAGGCTTTCAAATTACTCCAGATTTCTTTCCTTCAAAAACGCACAGACCATCGCCACGTATATAAAAGTTGTAAGGAAGACTTCGCCTTGTTGCAACTTGTGTTTTTTTCTTACAAGGTTGTTCTTTCAGAAGGAAAGACTAAGGAACCCTTGTCCACTGCAGGCAATGAAGCACACGCCCACTCTCCTTGGTGGCAGGATTCAAAAAGAAAGATTTTTGCACTGGCAGTTCCAAAGAGCTAGCATTGCTTTTTATTCAAAATTAATGGCAGATGAGCACGAATATGAAAATGTGCAAAACTAAGTTCAATAAAGGTACAAAATGCAGCAAATATAACTCATAGTGGAAAGGAAAAAAACAAGCAACAAAAAATGCATTAATTTTAAAATTTAGGGAATCAGTTTATATACATTTCTCCTAACAAATACCCCGGATATCTTAGCACTAAGTGAGACTAACCTACACTCGTCCATCCCCTCTAACTACTTTAACATGCCTGGATATCTCCTACTCTGCCGTAAGGACTCTGACAGACATATGCACGGCCTTGGAGTCTACATTCGTAACACCCTCCCCTTGACTAGAGAAACAAACCTAGAAACGGACGATCAAGCCTTTATGTGCTTTAGACTAAACATACAGCACAACATTAGCTACTTTTATTTTCTCTACCGCTCTCCCTCGACCCAAGACTGCACCATAATAAACAAAGTTTCTGACAGCATAGACACAGCACTCTCCTTCAACACTAGCGCACAAGTACATGTATTTGGTGAGTTTAATGTTCACCACAAAAACTGGCGTGGATTCTCTACTTACACAGATGATATATCTATATCACTATATCTCACTCCCTATTACAAATGGTTACGTTTCCAACCCGTTTCCCTGACCAGCAAGAACAACACGCATCACTTCTAGATCTTTTTCTGACTACAGTTCCCGAGGATTGTATAACAAATGCTGACAGCCCACTCGGGAACGTTGACCATGCAGTGATAATGGTAAAAATCGCCCTAAATTCTAGACCCAAAACTGAAGAGCCAATGCTCAAAACAACGAGATATTATAAAAAGGTTGACTGGGAAGCCATCAGAGATCTTATCAGAGATGCCCCATGGGGAAATATTTTTTTCTCTTCCTGCTGAACAATGCGTAAATGAGACCACTGAATGAGTCAAAACTGCAAATGAAGCACATATTCCCATGCGGAAATTTTATAGCAAGCCCCACTCTCCCGAATGGTTTACTTCGACTTGCGCAACTGCCATGGCTCAAAGGCAGCATGCATATCACAGATTTAACCGACATAAGTCCAGTTCAAACAAACAGAAGTATATAGAAGCTAGAAGTAACATTAAGAAAGAAATAGCGACAGCCAAGAGAGAATTTACTGAAACCACTAAAAAACGCATCGAAGCACAAAAATTAGGAAATCGTGACTTCTGGAAAATCTACAACAGTGTAGTAAATAATGGGCAATCAACAATTCCTCCACTAACCAACAATCACGAGGTTGTTTGCTAAGCAACCGACAAGGCTAATATGCTTGCCAGTCGGTTTGCCCCGAACTCCACACTGGACCCTTCCAACCACCCCTGCCTGACTTTCCTTTGCCGACAGACGCCACGCTAGACGATCTAAAAATCACCCCTGCTCAGGTACACGCTATCATAAAAAACCTTGACACTTAAAAAGCATGTGGACCTGATCTTATCCCAGCTGTGCTATTAAAAAAGTGCTCAGCCGAAGTAGCTCCAGTTCTCTCCAAACTCTACAACAAATGCCTTAATGAATCATGCTTTCCGGGCTGTTGGAAAACTGCTTCTGTGGTACCAGTATTCAAGAATTCTGGCGAAAGAACTGACCCATCAAATTATCGCCCCATTAGCCTCCTCCCACTTTTCGCCAAAATATTTGAGACCTTAATTAATCATGCTCTAGTCCGGCACCTTACAGATGCTAAACTTCTGACTGACAAACAATATGGATTTAGACAAGCCCGTTCCACAGCAGACATCCTCACTGTAATCTCTGAACGTATATACCATTCACTGGACAAAGCGGGAGAGGGCAGAATGGTAGCTCTAGATATATCTAAGGCTTTTGACAGGGTATGGCATGAGGGTCTCCTCAGGAAAATTAAATCATACGGTATCACTGGTAGAATACTTAACATAATTAAATCCTTCTTAGATAAGAGAAAAATCCAGGTTGTCCTCGACGGTCGTACATCTAAACAGTGTGATATAAATGCGGGAGTGCCTCAGGGGTCTGTCCTTGGGCCTCTATTGTTCCTAATATTTATTAATGACCTCCCCGACAAACTGCCACTGAGATGGGTATATATGCTGATGACACCACACTCTATAACAGGCATGAAAGGAAAACAAATGAACACATAACTAAAGAAATGGCAAAAACACTAGAGGATGACCTCCGATCTGTAGTGGAATGGGGACATAAATGGATGGTCACATTCAATGCTGCCAATACTAAACTGGTTTCCTTCAATAATTACAAGAAACCTTCTCTGCCACCAATAGCAATGCCCAGTGACTCCCTGTCTGAGAGTACATCTTTCAAACTGCTTGGCCTAACGTTCACAGGAAACATGAGTTGGAATAATTATATTGAAAACATTGCCAGGGCCACTGCGAAAAAGTAGGCTCTCTCTACCGTGCTAGAAAACTACTGACACCTGAAAGTATCCTGTATCTCTATAAGGCCACCATTCGCCCATGTATGGAGTATTGTTGTCACATTTGGGCTGGTACATCTGTTGCTAGTCTCTCGCTCCTAGACAAGGTTCAAAAGAGAGTCGCCAATTTGATAGGCCCTGAACTGGCATCTAAGCTTCAGCCTCGGTCCCATCGACGAAACGTTGCATCCCTCTGCCTGTGCTACAAGTATTATAATGGAGAATGCTCTGACGAACTGCAGGCCCTTGTGCCCCACGACGTGAACACCCTCGATAGACCCGACAGGCTGCAAAATCCCACCCCCACATTATAAAAGTCCCTAGATGTGAGAGATTTTTCTACTCCAGTAGTTTCTTCCCCAGAACCGCTAGACTTTGGAATTCCATTCCAGGTCCCTGCTTCCCCAACTCTACTGATGTTCAGAAGTTCAAGTGCAACGTGAGCCAACATCTTGCTGCCCAAATCCCTACATAGTACCCCAGTAGTTTTTGCCCCTGTTAGTAGCCCCCTACATCAAAGTGGCAATGTGCCTTGTATGGGGTAAAAATGTAATTAAAAAATTATTTAAAACGGCGAAGTCAGTTAATTGACAAAATAGATTTGGAACAAGAAAGTAAATTATAACCACAGGTAACCTTCCCATATTATTCCCATCCTCAACATTTTAATTAGCCTGCGAGCAACGATGGAAGTGCAGTATCTGTTCCTGGTTCGTGTGCTCATGCCACGTTGTCATTTCAAGTTGTCATTATTCTGTCGTGTGACGGCAGGCTTTACTTGTGAGTCACACTGTCCCAGACATTAACTCCTTCTTTAAGATGAAAGTAGCTAATTGTCACTAGCTGAGGGGCTGCCACTGTGTAAGGCCAACATATCTTTCTCGGTTATTTTTTCTCTCAAGTCAGAGTGACCCGTCTGATAAGTTGGATTGGCTACATCTTCGCAGAATCGTAAACTCATTAAAAAAAATAAAATTATGTTTTATTTAATAGATTTTACGTTTTTTCACACTCAATAAATTTGTTTCTAACAAATTATACTTCAGTGTTTTAATTGTTTTGTAATTAGTTTATTTGGCTGTCGGGGTTTGAATACGTTTTATGAAATGTTCATGAGTCCGGCGACAGTATTCAATGATGAAAGTGTAGAAACTGTTTCTGATTTATAGCAACCATGTTTCACATTACCGCGGCAATTTAAAGGCATGTTTTACTAGTTAAACTTTGTTAAAGTTCAGCTGAGTTTCGTGAGTTGCATCATCCTATAATGATACCATCAAAAAGACATTGTCATGCTTGGGAGGGGGGCTAATGCGACAGGATTGTTGCGATACAAAATGGATAAGAAATAACGAGAGAAAAAGAATTACAGGATTTTATTGACAAAAACGTGCAAGGGAAGTAACTCTTCCTCATTTCAGATTTGTTCATGGGATTTAACAAACACAACATCTCCTTTCTTCAATTGAGAATGAGCTCATCTAATTATTTCATAAGAAGAGACAGAACCTGTAATTAAACTAGAAAAGTTGAAAAGGGTATTTGGAAACGGCAAGAATCGAACCTCGTAAAAAAAAAATACATATTGAAATCCGAAGAATGCAGAACGATTGTCACTGTTCTTGCAAATAGCTAAATATTATTTATGATAGAGATTGATATTTAATTTAGGAATGCAGTCGATTGTTCATTCTTTTAGAAATAACTGGATATTAAATATGTCAGTTAAAAGAATGGACAATACGAGCTTTGAAATAATGATTAACAAATAGGTTAAATAATACAATGCAATTCTTTGTTTACCAAAAGGGTGTTTGGACATACATAGATGAAATTCACATGAATACATTTTACGTGGCGAACCACGCCTTTGACATCATCAAAAGAGGAGATTTCCAATATACTGAGACAGGGTTCGAGGTTAGTCACAGTCAGAGAGCAACTTAGAGGTGAGTCGGCCACACTGAGAGCTAACACCTTCTTGGAGGCGAGGGGGGAGGGGATACTACAATGTAATCGTAAAGGCGTGACTCTCTGACCATCATTATCATCAACGAGAATCTTGTTGTCGTCATTACAATATCATCTTGTTAACAAATTTTGTATAATTCCCTTCAAGTATATTGTGTACCCTCCGCCATCATAAATAATGTATCCCCCCTTTAAATATGTTAACAAGAACTGTGGCATAAATGTCTCAGCTTCGTATTATTAATAATATGAAGTCATAAAGAATCGTCACAATCGTCGTCGTCGTCGTTGTCGTCGTCGTCGTCGTCGTGATGTAAATAGTATATAAATGTCATTATCATCTTCTGTATTAATTGTCTCCGATATGAACCGCCCGGCGCCCGACTACGCAAAATATTATTATTATTAATAATATTAATAATAATTTAGGGAGTGGAGTTAATGCTTTTCGGGCACTCCCTAATAAAATAAATATTTCAACACAAGCTACTGAATAAACGAACAAACGACTTCGTAAAACTTGCAAGGAAAAGGTTTATTGAAATAAGGCGAGATGCCATTAGGATATAGCTGGAAGCTGGGATAGCTGCCTTGCCCGGTAGTTATTCCCAAGTGGGGACAGTCGATACCGATGGAGGCAGAGAGAGAGAGAGAGAGAGAGAGAGAGAGAGAGAGAGAGAGAGAGGGGGGAAACAGGTCAGCTCTCTTTGACGTCTCGCTGGAAAAGGGGAGAGTTTTTCTTGTCCGGGACGGAAGCAGTTATAGTTCCTTAAGGGGGTAAGGAAGATCCCTGCGCTATGCCTCTGATTGGTCAGTATGTGCCATATCGCACAGTCAGGGGAGGCACTGACGCACAAGAAAAGAGTTATATTTGTTTCTGCTACAATAATAATAATAATAATAATAATAATAATAATAATAATAATAATTATTATTATTATTATTATTATTATTAATAGTTCATGAGAAAATATAGTATTATTTGTGTAATAGTGTGGTAGCCTCTATAAGTCTAGTCTCTGTGGAGCCTTTATACATCTGTAGGATCTTCTCAGCTCGAGGGTAGATATGCATGATCCATTGGCATAATCCACTAGTCTGCTGCATTGTATGCGTAGGTGATGCATGGCAGTCAGACTCCTTTCTCTGGTTAAGGTCTGGGAATGACCTGTTCTAAGGTTTGTGTAGTGTTGAGATACTGCTGATGTGCTGTTCCATTTGTGATCCACTTATTTATGCATGCGATTGGTCATATCTGACCTCAAGTATCGAACTTCTTTTAGCTGATCTGATGAATTGTCTATTTCTTTGCTAGATGCTACCACTTGTCGAAGTCGGTAATTTGGACGGAATTTCGAGCGGTACCCATTACTTACTTCACTGAGGAAGCATGTTCTTGTTCCATTAGCCATGATTGGATAGAGGTCCTAAGTAATTCGCAATTGTATTTTTCAGTCTCCCGCACTGAGGATTGGACCTTCAATTTTCAGGAGAATATCATTTTTTACAATTAATTTTTCCAAGCACTTAAATCACTGCGCTGAGTGGAACAAGATGCACCCGAGAAAGTCGGAGGTTACATCGGCTGAAACGTTGTGTAAATCACACTCAAGTTAACAACAGTAATCTGATCAATCCAAATGATACAAACACCAATCCTCATCTAAAAAATTCAGAAATGCATAGTTTATCTTCTTTTTTTTACACAGGCATCACCACATTATCAAGGCCAAGAGGCCACTCAAGGATAAGGGTTAAAGAGTGTACAGTAGAAATTGGACAATATAGTAATCATTAGTAAAGAAAATTTGTTAAATTTGATAACTTATATGGAACGGCTCATCAAGAACTTATTTACGTTAGATTTGAAGACAACCATATTGTAGTCAGCCGGAAATGGAGATATTCTCAGCCTATTATCAAAAAGATCCTGAAGCCTATATTACATCAATAGAACTCACAGAAAAATAATTTCGTCAACTAATTGTGATATGAATTAAGAATTGTTGATTTAATGTTTCCATAAAGAATAATATAATAGGAAAGAACATGGATTTTAAAATTTGATTTAACTTCTTTTTTTTTTATCTTTCAACACAATAAAAATTATTATGTAAACTAAAAATGATTTTTTTATCTTTCAAAACAATAAAAAATTATTATGTAAACTAAAAATGATTTTTTTATCTTTCAACACAATAAAAAATTATTTTGTAAACTAAAAATGATTTTTTTTATCTTTCAACACAATAAAAAATTATTTTGTAAACTAAAAATGATTTTTTTATCTTTCAACACAATAAAAAATTATTTTGTAAACTAAAAATGATTTTTTTATCTTTCAACACAATAAAAATTATTATGTAAACTAAAAATGATTTTTTTATCTTTCAACACAATAAAAATTATTATGTAAACTAAAAATGATTTTTTTATCTTTCAAAACAATAAAAAATTATTATGTAAACTAAAAATGATTTTTTTATCTTTCAACACAATAAAAAATTATTTTGTAAACTAAAAATGATTTTTTTATCTTTCAAAACAATAAAAAATCATTATGTAAACTAAAAATGATTTTTTTATCTTTCAACACAATAAAAAATTATTATGTAAACTAAAAATGATTTTTTTATCTTTCAACACAATAAAAAATTATTATGTAAACTAAAAATGATTTTTTTTATCTTTCAAAACAATAAAAAATATTTAAATGTAAACTAAAAATGAATCTGATAAATCTATTTAAAAGAACCTTGGACGCGTGTTACTTTCAATACCGAGGTTAGACTGTAAGTTTGTGAGTACAAAACCTTAAAACGTTTTATAATTATTTAAAACATATTTCTGCTTTTCAACATGTAATAGTATCAAGGCTAATATGTAAATGTTTTTCTAGTTAAAGATTATTAAAACTATGTATTATTTACTGGTTTCTTGGTGTAATTTTTCACACGTAATTAAATCAATTATTTCCATATACAAATAAATTACACGCGAGATATTCTCAGTCTAGCACTCGAGATTTGACATAAGGGGTATTATGATTTCAGAAAATCTTTTTAATCAAGTTTCGGCCAGAAATTTGTTTGTCAAGGGGTCAAAGTTCAACTCTTTGACCTTTAGAACTCTACCGAACTTCTCCGCCAATTTTGGGTCTAAACACTTGAAATTTTACATGTAGGTTCCTTGTTATGGATCATACTTTTTAACTTGATTTGAGCCCAAAACAATAAATGTTAAGGGTTCAAAATTGGGGTCAAAGTTTATAAAAATGTACCTGTCAGCCAATTTATGTCTAAACATTTTACATTTGACATAAAATGTATTCAGACACAGGGCAATCTTTTAATCGTGTTTGGCCGAAAATTTAGTTATCAAGGAGTCAAAGTTCCAAAGATTTCATCTTTACTCTTTCTAGCAAACTATCTAACCAATTTTGGGTCTAAATATTGGAAATTTTATATAAAGGTTATTCAGACATGCAGCAAGCGTATTAAACATTTAGCCGCGAAGAGGTAAAAGTTGCAAGAGTTGACCTTTGCAAACTCTACCAAACTCCTCCGCAAATTATGGGTCTAAACACTTGGAATTTTAGATGTATATTACCTGGGCATGGGTCAAACTGTTAATATATAAACATATGCACATAACATTATGACAGTATATAAAGCCCATGCAACGCCGGGCTGAACTGTTAGTAATGGATAAAATATATTAATTTTATACTATAATGTTATTCCACTATTAAATAATAAAGAAATATAAATGAAAATGAATATTTATTTTATACTATAATGTTATTCCACTATTAAATAATAAAAAAATATAAATAAAAATGAATATTTATTTTATACTATAATGTTATTCCACTATTAAATAATAAAGAAATATAAATGAAAATGAATATTTATTTTATACTATAATGTTATTCCACTATTAAATAATAAAGAAATATAAATGAAAATGAATATTTATTTTATACTATAATGTTATTCCACTATTAAATAATAAAGAAATATAAATGAAAATGAATATTTATTTTATACTATAATGTAATTCAACTATTAAATAATAAAGAAATATAAATGAAAATGAATATTTATTTTATACTATAATGTTATTCCACTATTAAATAATAAAGAAATATAAATGAAAATGAATATTTATTTTATACTATAATGTTATTCCACTATTAAATAATAAAGAAATATAAATGAAAATGAATATTTCTTTTATACTATAATGTTATTCCACTATTAAATAATAAAGAAATATAAATGAAAATGAATATTTATTTTATAATATAATGTTATTCCACTATTAAATAATAAAGAAATATAAATGAAAATGAATATTTATTTTATACTATAATGTTATTCCACTATTAAATAATAAAGAAATATAAATAAAACTGAATATTTATTTTATACTATAATGTTATTCCACTATTAAATAATAAAGAAATATAAATAAAAATGAATATTTATTTTATACTATAATGGTATTCCACTATTAAATAATAAAGAAATATAAATGAAAATGAATATTTATTTTATACTATAATGTTATTCCACTATTAAATAATAAAGAAATATAAATGAAAATGAATATTTTTTTATACTATAATGTTATTCCACTATTAAATAATAAAAATAATGGAAATGAAAATGAATATTTATTTTATACTATAATGTTATTCCACTATTAAATAATAAAGAAATATAAATAAAAATGAATATTTATTATATACTATAATGTTATTCCACTATTAAATAATAAAGAAATATAAATAAAAATGAATTTTTATTTTATACTATAATGTTATTCCACTATTAAATAATTAAGAAATATAAATGAAAATGAATATTTATTTTATACTATAATGTTATTCCACTATTAAATAATAAAGAAATATAAATGAAAATGAATATTTATTTTATACTATAATGTTATTCCACTATTAAATAATAAAGAAATATAAATGAAAATGAATATTTATTTTATACTATAATGTTATTCCACTATTAAATAATAAAGAAATATAAATGAAAATGAATATTTATTTTATACTATAATGTTATTCCACTATTAAATAATAAAAAAATATAAATGAAAATGAATATTTCTTTTATACTATAATGTTATTCCACTATTAAATAATAAAGAAATATAAATGAAAATGAATATTTCTTTTATACTATAATGTTATTCCACTATTAAATAATAAAGAAATATAAATTATAATGAATATTTATTTTATACTATAATGTTATTCCACTATTAAATAATAAAGAAATATAAATAAAAATGAATATTTATTTTATACTATAATGGTATTCCACTATTAAATAATAAAGAAATATAAATGAAAATGAATATTTATTTTATACTATAATGTTATTCCACTATTAAATAATAAAGGAATATAAATAAAAATGAATATCTTTTTTATACTATAATGTTATTCCACTATTAAATAATAAAAATAATGGAAATGAAAATGAATATTTATTTTATACTATAATGTTATTCCACTATTAAATAATAAAGAAATATAAATATAAATGAATATTTATTATATACTATAATGTTATTCCACTATTAAATAATAAAGAAGTATAAATAAAAATGAATATTTATTTTATACTATAATGTTATTCCACTATTAAATAATTAAGAAATATAAATGAAAATGAATATTTATTTTATACTATAATGTTATTCCACTATCAAATAATAAAGAAATATAAATGAAAATGAATATTTATTTTATACTATAATGTTATTCCACTATTAAATAATAAAGAAATATAAATGAAAATGAATATTTATTTTATACTATAATGTTATTCCACTATTAAATAATAAAGAAATATAAATTATAATGAATATTTATTTTATACTATAATGTTATTCCACTATTAAATAATAAAGAAATATAAATGAAAATGAATATTTATTTTATACTATAATGTTATTCCACTATTAAATAATAAAGAAATATAAATCAAAATGAATATTTATTTTATACTATAATGTTATTCCACTATTAAATAATAAAGAAATATAAATCAAAATGAATATTTATTTTATACTATAATGTTATTCCACTATTAAATAATAAAGAAATATAAATCAAAATGAATATTTATTTTATACTATAATGTTATTCCACTATTAAATAATAAAGAAATATAAATGAACATGAATATCAATTTTATACTATAATGTTATTCCACTATTAAATAATAAGGAAATATAAATGAAAATGAATATTTATTTCATACTATAATGTTATTCCACTATTAAATAATAAAGAAATATAAATAAAACTGAATATTTATTTTATACTATAATGTTATTCCACTATTAAATAATAAAGAAATATAAATGAAAATGAATATTTATTTTATACTATAATGTTATTCCACTATTAAATAATAAAGAAATATAAATAAAAATGAATATTTATTTTATACTATAATGTTATTCCACTATTAAATAATTAAGAAGTACAAATAAAATGAATATTTATTTTATACTTTAATGTTATTGCTCTATTAAATAATAAAGAAATATAAATAAAAATGAATATTTATTTTATACTATAATGTTATTCCACTATTAAATAATAAAGAAATATAAATAAAAATGAATATTTATTTTATACTATAATGTTATTCCACTATTAAATAATAAAGAAATATAAATGAAAATGAATATCTATTTTATACTATAATGTTATTCCACTATTAAATAATAAAGAAATATAAATAAAAATGAATATTTATTTTATACTATAATGTTATTCCACTATTAAATCATAAAGAAATATAAATAGAAATGAATATTTATTTTATACTATAATGTTATTCCACTATTACATAATAAAGAAATATAAATGAAAATGAATATTTATTTTATACTATAATGTTATTCCACTATTAAATCATAAAGAAATATAAATGAAAATGAATATTTATTTTATACTATAATGTTATTCCACTATTAAATAATAAAGAAATATAAATAAAAATGAATATCTATTTTATACTATAATGTTATTCCACTATTAAATAATAAAGAAATATAAATGAAAATGAATATCTATTTTATACTATAATGTTATTCCACTATTAAATAATAAAGAAATATAAATAAAAATGAATATTTATTTTATACTATAATGTTATTCCACTATTAAATCATAAAGAAATATAAATGAAAATGAATATTTATTTTATACTATAATGTTATTCCACTATTAAATCATAACGAAATATAAATGAAAATGAATATTTATTTTATACTATAATGTTATTCCACTATTAAATCATAAAGAAATATAAATGAAAATGAATATTTATTTTATACTATAATGTTATTCCACTATTAAATAATAAAGAAATATAAATAAAAATGAATATCTATTTTATACTATAATGTTATTCCACTATAAAATCATAAAGAAATATAAATGAAAATGAATATTTATTTTATACTATAATGTTATTCCACTATTAAATAATAAAGAAATATAAATAAAAATGAATATTTATTTTATACTATAATGTTATTCCACTATTAGATCATAAAGAAATATAAATGAAAATGAATATTTATTTTATACTATAATGTTATTCCACTATTAAATCATAAAGAAATATAAATGAAAATGAATATTTATTTTATACTATAATATTATTCCACTATTAAATAATAAAGAAATATAAATAAAAATGAATATTTATTTTATACTATAATGTTATTCCACTATTAAATAATAAAGAAATATAAATTATAATGAATATTTATTTTATACTATAATGTTATTCCACAATTAAATAATAAAGAAATATAAATGAAAATGAATAATTATTTTATACTATAATGTTATTCCACTATTAAATAATAAAGAAATATAAATAAAAATGAATATTTATTTTATACTATAATGTTATTCAACTATTAAATAATAAAGAAATATAAATGAAAATGAATATTTATTTTATACTATAATGTTATTCAACTATTAAATAATAAAGAAGTATAAATGAAAATGAATATTTATTTTATACTATAATGTTATTCCACTATTAAATAATAAAGAAATATAAATGAAAATGAATATTTATTTTATACTATAATGTTATTCAACTATTAAATAATAAAGAAGTATAAATGAAAATGAATATTTATTTTATACTATAATGTTATTCACCTATTAAATAATAAAGACATATAAATGAAAATGAATATTTATTTTATACTATAATGTTATTCCACTATTAAATTATAAAGAAATATAAATGAAAATGAATATTTATTTTATACTATAATGTTATTCCACTATTAAATAATAAAGAAATATAAATAAAAATGAATATTTATTTTATACTATAATGTTATTCCACTATAAAATAATAAAGAAATACAAATAAAAATGAATATTTATTTTATACTATAATGTTATTCCACTATTAAATAATAAAGAAATATAAATAAAAATGAATATTTATTTTATACTATAATGTTATTCCACTATTAAATAATAAACAAAAAAAAAAAATGAATATTTATTTTATACTATAATGTTATTCCACTATTAAATAATAAAGAAATATAAATAAATATGAATATTTATTTTATACTATAATGTTATTCCACTATTAAATAATTAAGAAATATAAATAAAAATGAATATTTATTTTATACTATAATGTTATTCCACTATTAAATAATAAATAAATATAAATGAAAATGAATATTTATTTTATACTATAATGTTATTCCACTATTAAATAATAAAGAAATATAAATAAAAATAAATATTTATTTTATATTATAATGTTATTCCACGATTAAATAATAAAGAAATATAAATGAAAATGAATATCTATTTGATACTATAATGTTATTCCACTATTAAATAATAAAGAAATATAAATAAAAATGAATATTTATTTACACTATAATGTTATTCCACTATTAAATAATAAAGAAATATAAATAAAAATGAATATTTATTTTATACTATAATGTTATTGTACTATTAAATAATAAAGAAATATAAATGAAAATGAATATTTATTTTATACTATAATGTTATTCAACTATTAAATAATAAAGAAGTATAAATGAAAATGAATATTTATTTTATACTATAATGTTATTCAACTATTAAATAATAAAGAAATATAAATGAAAAGTAATATCTATTTTATACTATAATGTTATTCCACTATTAAATTATAAAATAATATAAATGAAAATGCATATTTATTTTATACTATAATGTTATTCCACTATTAAATAATAAAGAAATATAAATGAAAATGAATATTTATTTTATACTATAATGTTATTCCACTATTAAATAATAAAGAAATATAAATGAAAATGAATATTTATTTTATACTATAATGTTATTCCACTAATAAATAATAAAGAAATATAAATGTAAATGAATAACTATTTTATACTATAATGTTATTCCACTATTAAATAATAAAGAAATATAAATGAAAATGAATATTTATTTTATACTATAATGTTATTCCACTATTAAATAATAAAAAAATATAAATGAAAATGAATATTTATTTTATACTATAATGTTATTCCACTATTAAATAATAAAGGAATATAAATGAAAATGAATTATTATTTTATACTATAATGTTATTCCACTATTAAATAATAAAGAAATATAAATGAAAATGAATATTTATTTTATACTATAATGTTATTCCACTATTAAATAATAAAGAAATATAAATGAAAATGAATATTTATTTTATACTATAATGTTATTCCACTATTAAATAATAAAGAAATACAAATAAAAATGAATATTTATTTTATACTATAATGTTATTCCACTATTAAATAATAAAGAAGTATAAATAAAAATGAATATTTATTTTATACTATAATGTTATTCCACTATTAAATAATAAAGAAATATAAATGAAAATGAATATTTATTTTATACTATAATGTTATTCCACTATTAAATAATTAAGAAGTGTAAATGAAAATGAATATTTATTTTATACTATAATGTTATTCCACTATTAAATAATAAAGAAATATAAATAAATATGAATATTTATTTTATACTATAATGTTATTCCACTATTAAATAATAAAGAAATATAAATAAAAATGAATATTTATTTTATACTATAATGTTATTCCACTATTAAATAATAAAGAAATATAAATGAAAATGAATATTTATTTTATACTATAATGTTATTCCACTATTAAATAATTAAGAAGTATAAATGAAAATGAATATTTATTTTATACTATAATGTTATTCCACTATTAAATAATAAAGAAATATAACTGAAAATGAATATTTATTTTATACTATAATGTTATTCCACTATTAAATAATTAAGAAATATAAATGAAAATGAATATTTATTTTATACTATAATGTTATTCCACTATTAAATAATAAAGAAATACAAATAAAAATGAATATTTATTTTATACTATAATGTTATTCCACTATTAAATAATAAAGAAATATAAATAAAAATGAATATTTATTTTATACTATAATGTTATTCCACTATTAAATAATAAAGAAATACAAAAAAAAATGAATATTTATTTTATACTATAATGTTATTCCACTATTAAATAATAAAGAAATATAAATAAATATGAATATTTATTTTATACTATAATGTTATTCCACTATTAAATAATTAAGAAATATAAATAAAAATGAATATTTATTTTATACTATAATGTTATTCCACTATTAAATAATAAAGAAATATAAATGAAAATGAATATTTATTTTATACTATAATGTTATTCCACTATTAAATAATAAAGAAATATTAATAAAAATGAATATTTATTTTATACTATAATGTTATTCCACTATTAAATAATAAAGAAATATAAATGAAAATGAATATTTATTTTATACTATAATGTTATTCCACTATTAAATAATAAAGAAATATAAATAAAAATGAATATTTATTTTATACTATAATGTTATTCCACTATAAAATAATTAAGAAATATAAATAAAAATGAATATTTATTTTATACTATAATGTTATTCCACTATTAAATAATAAAGAAATATAAATGAAAATGAATATTTATTTTATACTATAATGTTATTCCACTATTAAATAATAAAGAAATATAAATGAAAATGAATATTTATTTTATACTATAATGTTATTCCACTATTAAATAATAAAGAAATATAAATGAACATGCATATCTATTTTATACTATAATGTTATTCCACTATTAAATAAAAAGAAATATAAATAAAAATTAATATTTATTTTATACTATAATGTTATTCCACTATTAAATAATAAAGAAGTATAAATAAAAATGAATATTTATTTTATACTATAATGTTATTCCACTATTAAATCATAAAGAAATATAAATGAAAATGAATATTTATTTTATACTATAATGTTATTCCACTATTAAATAATAAAGAAATATAAATGAAAATGAATATTGATTTTATACTATAATGTTATTCCACTATTAAATAATAAAGAAATATAAATCAAAATGAATATTGATTTTATACTATAATGTTATTCCACTATTAAATAATAAAGAAATATAAATCAAAATGAATATTTATTTTATACTATAATGTTATTCCACTATTAAATAATAAAGAAATATAAATGAAAATGAATATTTATTTTATACTATAATGTTATTCCACTATTAAATAATAAAGAAATATAAATCAAAATGAATATTTATTTTATACTATAATGTTATTCCACTATTAAATAATAAAGAAATATAAATAAAAATGAATATTTATTTTATACTATAATGTTATTACACTATTAAATAATAAAGAAATATAAATGAAAATGAATATTTATTTTATACTATAATGTTATTCCACTATATAATCATAACGAAATATAAATGAAAATTAATATTTATTTTATACTATAATGTTATTCCACTATTAAATAATAAAGAACTATAAATGAAAATGAATATTTATTTTATACTATAATGTTATTCCACTATTAAATAATAAAGAAATACAAATAAAAATGAATATTTATTTTATACTATAATGTTATTCCACTATTAAATAATAAAGAAGTATAAATAAAAATGAATATTTATTTTATACTATAATGTTATTCCACTATTAAATAATAAAGAAATATAAATGAAAATGAATATTTATTTTATACTATAATGTTATTCCACTATTAAATAATTAAGAAGTGTAAATGAAAATGAATATTTATTTTATACTATAATGTTATTCCACTATTAAATAATAAAGAAATATAAATAAATATGAATATTTATTTTATACTATAATGTTATTCCACTATTAAATAATAAAGAAATATAAATAAAAATGAATATTTATTTTATACTATAATGTTATTCCACTATTAAATAATAAAGAAATATAAATGAAAATGAATATTTATTTTATACTATAATGTTATTCCACTATTAAATAATTAAGAAGTATAAATGAAAATGAATATTTATTTTATACTATAATGTTATTCCACTATTAAATAATAAAGAAATATAACTGAAAATGAATATTTATTTTATACTATAATGTTATTCCACTATTAAATAATTAAGAAATATAAATGAAAATGAATATTTATTTTATACTATAATGTTATTCCACTATTAAATAATAAAGAAATACAAATAAAAATGAATATTTATTTTATACTATAATGTTATTCCACTATTAAATAATAAAGAAATATAAATAAAAATGAATATTTATTTTATACTATAATGTTATTCCACTATTAAATAATAAAGAAATACAAAAAAAAATGAATATTTATTTTATACTATAATGTTATTCCACTATTAAATAATAAAGAAATATAAATAAATATGAATATTTATTTTATACTATAATGTTATTCCACTATTAAATAATTAAGAAATATAAATAAAAATGAATATTTATTTTATACTATAATGTTATTCCACTATTAAATAATAAAGAAATATAAATGAAAATGAATATTTATTTTATACTATAATGTTATTCCACTATTAAATAATAAAGAAATATTAATAAAAATGAATATTTATTTTATACTATAATGTTATTCCACTATTAAATAATAAAGAAATATAAATGAAAATGAATATTTATTTTATACTATAATGTTATTCCACTATTAAATAATAAAGAAATATAAATAAAAATGAATATTTATTTTATACTATAATGTTATTCCACTATAAAATAATTAAGAAATATAAATAAAAATGAATATTTATTTTATACTATAATGTTATTCCACTATTAAATAATAAAGAAATATAAATGAAAATGAATATTTATTTTATACTATAATGTTATTCCACTATTAAATAATAAAGAAATATAAATGAAAATGAATATTTATTTTATACTATAATGTTATTCCACTATTAAATAATAAAGAAATATAAATGAACATGCATATCTATTTTATACTATAATGTTATTCCACTATTAAATAAAAAGAAATATAAATAAAAATTAATATTTATTTTATACTATAATGTTATTCCACTATTAAATAATAAAGAAGTATAAATAAAAATGAATATTTATTTTATACTATAATGTTATTCCACTATTAAATCATAAAGAAATATAAATGAAAATGAATATTTATTTTATACTATAATGTTATTCCACTATTAAATAATAAAGAAATATAAATGAAAATGAATATTGATTTTATACTATAATGTTATTCCACTATTAAATAATAAAGAAATATAAATCAAAATGAATATTTATTTTATACTATAATGTTATTCCACTATTAAATAATAAAGAAATATAAATCAAAATGAATATTTATTTTATACTATAATGTTATTCCACTATTAAATAATAAAGAAATATAAATAAAAATGAATATTTATTTTATACTATAATGTTATTACACTATTAAATAATAAAGAAATATAAATGAAAATGAATATTTATTTTATACTATAATGTTATTCCACTATATAATCATAACGAAATATAAATGAAAATTAATATTTATTTTATACTATAATGTTATTCCACTATTAAATAATAAAGAACTATAAATGAAAATGAATATTTATTTTATACTATAATGTTATTCCACTATTAAATCATAAAGAAATATAAATGAAAATGAATATTTATTTTATACTATAATGTTATTCCACTATTAAATAATAAAGAAATATAAATGAAAATGAATATTTATTTTATACTATAATGTTATTCCACTATTAAATAATAAAGAAATATAAATAAAAATAAATATTTATTTTATATTATAATGTTATTCCACTATTAAATAATAAAGAAATATAAATGAAAATGAATATCTATTTGATACTATAATGTTATTCCACTATTAAATAATAAAGAAATATAAATAAAAATGAATATTTATTTATACTATAATGTTATTCCACTATTAAATAATAAAGAAATATAAATAAAAATGAATATTTATTTTATACTATAATGTTATTGTACTATTAAATAATAAAGAAATATAAATGAAAATGAATATTTATTTTATACTATAATGTTATTCAACTATTAAATAATAAAGAAGTATAAATGAAAATGAATATTTATTTTATACTATAATGTAATTCCACTATTAAATAATAAAGAAATATAAATGAAAAGTAATATCTATTTTATACTATAATGTTATTCCACTATTAAATTATAAAGAAATATAAATGAAAATGAATATTTATTTTATACTATAATGTTATTCCACTATTAAATAATTAAGAAGTATAAATGAAAATGAATATTTATTTTATACTATAATGTTATTCCACTATTAAATAATAAAGAAATATAAATGAAAATGAATATTTATTTTATACTATAATGTTATTCCACTATTAAATAATAAAGAAATATAAATAAAAATGAATATTTATTTTATACTATAATGTTATTCCACTATTAAATAATAAAGAAATATAAATGAAAATGAATATTTATTTTATACTATAATGTTATTCCACTATTAAATAATAAAGAAATATAAATGAAAATGAATATTTATTTTATACTATAATGTTATTCCACTATAAAATAATAAAGAAATATAAATTAAAATGAATATTTATTTTATACTATAATGTTATTCCACTATTAAATAATAAAGAAATATAAATAAAAATGAATATTTATTTTATACTATAATGTTATTCCACTATTAAATAATAAAGAAATATAAATGAAAATGAATATTTATTTTATACTATAATGTTAATCCACTATTAAATAATAAAGAAATATAAATAAAAATGAATATTTATTTTATACTATAATGTTATTCCACTATTAAATAATTAAGAAATATAAATAAAAATGAATATTTATTTTATACTATAATGTTATTCCACTATTAAATAATAAAGAAATATAAATGAAAATGAATATTTATTTTATACTATAATGTTATTCCACTATTAAATAATAAAGAAATATAAATGAAAATGAATATTTATTTTATACTATAATGTTATTCCACTATTAAATAATAAAGAAATATAAATAAAAATGAATATTTATTTTATACTATAATGTTATTCCACTATTAAATAATTAAGAAATATAAATAAAAATGAATATTTATTTTATACTATAATGTTATTCCACTATTAAATAATAAAGAAATATAAATGAAAATGAATATTTATTTTATACTATAATGTTATTCCACTATTAAATAATAAAGAAATATAAATGAAAATGAATATTTATTTTATACTATAATGTTATTCCACTATTAAATAATAAAGAAATATAAATGAAAATGAATATTTATTTTATACTATAACGTTATTCCACTATTAAATAATTAAGAAGTATAAATGAAAATGAATATTTATTTTATACTATAATGTTATTCCACTATTAAGTAATAAAGAAATATAAATAAAAATGAATATTTTTTTATACTATAATGTTATTCCACTATTAAATAATAAAGAAATATAAATGAAAATGAATATTTATTTTATACTATAATGTTATTCCACTATTAAATAATTAAGAAGTATAAATGAAAATGAATATTTATTTTATACTATAATGTTATTCCACTATTAAGTAATAAAGAAATATAAATGAAAATGAATATTTATTTTATACTATAATGTTATTCCACTATTAAATAATTAAGAAGTATAAATAAAAATGAATATTTATTTTATACTATAATGTTATTCCACTATTAAATAATAAAGAAATATAAATAAAAATGAATATTTATTTTATACTATAATGTTATTCCACTATTACATAATAAAGAAATATAAATGAAAATGAATATTTATTTTATACTATAATGTTATTCCACTATTAAATAATAAAGAAATATAAATGAATATTTATTTTATACTATAATGTTATTCCATAATTAAATAATAAAGAAATATAAATAAAAATGAATATTTATTTTATACTATAATGTTATTCCACTATTAAATTATAAAGAAATATAAATGAAAATGAATATTTATTTTATACTATAATGTTATTCCACTATTAAATAATAAAGAAATATAAATGAAAATGAATATTTATTTTATACTATAATGTTATTCCACTATTAAATTATAAAGAAATATAAATGATAATGAATATTTATTTTATACTAAAATGTTATTCCACTATTAAAAAATAAAGAAATATAAATGAAAATGAATATTTATTTTATACTATAATGTTATTCCACTATTAAATAATAAAGAAATGTAAATGAAAATGAATATTTATTTTATACTATAATGTTATTCCACTATTAAATAATAAAGAAATATAAATGAAAATGAATATTTATTTTATACTATAATGTTATTCCACTATCAAATAATAAAGAAATATAAATAAAAATGAATATTTATTTTATACTATAATGTTATTCCACTATTAAATAATAAAGAAATATAAATGAAAATGAATATTTATTTTATACTATAATGTTATTCCACTATCAAATAATAAAGAAATATAAATAAAAATGAATATTTATTTTATACTATAATGTAATTCCACTATTAAATAATAAAGAAATATAAATAAAAATGAATATTTATTTTATACTATAATGTTATTCCACTATTAAATAATAAAGAAATATAAATAAAAATGAATATCTATTTTATACTATAATGTTATTCCACTATTAAATAATAAAGAAATATAAATGAAAATGAATATCTATTTTATACTATAATGTTATTCCACTATTAAATAATAAAGAAATATAAATAAAAATGAATATTTATTTTATACTATAATGTTATTCCACTATTAAATCATAAAGAAATATAAATGAAAATGAATATTTATTTTATACTATAATGTTATTCCACTATTAAATCATAACGAAATATAAATGAAAATGAATATTTATTTTATACTATAATGTTATTCCACTATTAAATCATAAAGAAATATAAATGAAAATGAATATTTATTTTATACTATAATGTTATTCCACTATTAAATAATAAAGAAATATAAATAAAAATGAATATCTATTTTATACTATAATGTTATTCCACTATAAAATCATAAAGAAATATAAATGAAAATGAATATTTATTTTATACTATAATGTTATTCCACTATTAAATAATAAAGAAATATAAATAAAAATGAATATTTATTTTATACTATAATGTTATTCCACTATTAGATCATAAAGAAATATAAATGAAAATGAATATTTATTTTATACTATAATGTTATTCCACTATTAAATCATAAAGAAATATAAATGAAAATGAATATTTATTTTATACTATAATATTATTCCACTATTAAATAATAAAGAAATATAAATAAAAATGAATATTTATTTTATACTATAATGTTATTCCACTATTAAATAATAAAGAAATATAAATAAAAATGAATATTTATTTTATACTATAATGTTATTCCACAATTAAATAATAAAGAAATATAAATGAAAATGAATAATTATTTTATACTATAATGTTATTCCACTATTAAATAATAAAGAAATATAAATAAAAATGAATATTTATTTTATACTATAATGTTATTCAACTATTAAATAATAAAGAAATATAAATGAAAATGAATATTTATTTTATACTATAATGTTATTCAACTATTAAATAATAAAGAAGTATAAATGAAAATGAATATTTATTTTATACTATAATGTTATTCCACTATTAAATAATAAAGAAATATAAATGAAAATGAATATTTATTTTATACTATAATGTTATTCAACTATTAAATAATAAAGAAGTATAAATGAAAATGAATATTTATTTTATACTATAATGTTATTCACCTATTAAATAATAAAGACATATAAATGAAAATGAATATTTATTTTATACTATAATGTTATTCCACTATTAAATTATAAAGAAATATAAATGAAAATGAATATTTATTTTATACTATAATGTTATTCCACTATTAAATAATAAAGAAATATAAATAAAAATGAATATTTATTTTATACTATAATGTTATTCCACTATAAAATAATAAAGAAATACAAATAAAAATGAATATTTATTTTATACTATAATGTTATTCCACTATTAAATAATAAAGAAATATAAATAAAAATGAATATTTATTTTATACTATAATGTTATTCCACTATTAAATAATAAACAAATAAAAAAAAAATGAATATTTATTTTATACTATAATGTTATTCCACTATTAAATAATAAAGAAATATAAATAAATATGAATATTTATTTTATACTATAATGTTATTCCACTATTAAATAATTAAGAAATATAAATAAAAATGAATATTTATTTTATACTATAATGTTATTCCACTATTAAATAATAAATAAATATAAATGAAAATGAATATTTATTTTATACTATAATGTTATTCCACTATTAAATAATAAAGAAATATAAATAAAAATAAATATTTATTTTATATTATAATGTTATTCCACGATTAAATAATAAAGAAATATAAATGAAAATGAATATCTATTTGATACTATAATGTTATTCCACTATTAAATAATAAAGAAATATAAATAAAAATGAATATTTATTTACACTATAATGTTATTCCACTATTAAATAATAAAGAAATATAAATAAAAATGAATATTTATTTTATACTATAATGTTATTGTACTATTAAATAATAAAGAAATATAAATGAAAATGAATATTTATTTTATACTATAATGTTATTCAACTATTAAATAATAAAGAAGTATAAATGAAAATGAATATTTATTTTATACTATAATGTTATTCAACTATTAAATAATAAAGAAATATAAATGAAAAGTAATATCTATTTTATACTATAATGTTATTCCACTATTAAATTATAAAATAATATAAATGAAAATGCATATTTATTTTATACTATAATGTTATTCCACTATTAAATAATAAAGAAATATAAATGAAAATGAATATTTATTTTATACTATAATGTTATTCCACTATTAAATAATAAAGAAATATAAATGAAAATGAATATTTATTTTATACTATAATGTTATTCCACTAATAAATAATAAAGAAATATAAATGAAAATGAATAACTATTTTATACTATAATGTTATTCCACTATTAAATAATAAAGAAATATAAATGAAAATGAATATTTATTTTATACTATAATGTTATTCCACTATTAAATAATAAAAAAATATAAATGAAAATGAATATTTATTTTATACTATAATGTTATTCCACTATTAAATAATAAAGGAATATAAATGAAAATGAATTATTATTTTATACTATAATGTTATTCCACTATTAAATAATAAAGAAATATAAATGAAAATGAATATTTATTTTATACTATAATGTTATTCCACTATTAAATAATAAAGAAATATAAATGAAAATGAATATTTATTTTATACTATAATGTTATTCCACTATTAAATAATAAAGAAATACAAATAAAAATGAATATTTATTTTATACTATAATGTTATTCCACTATTAAATAATAAAGAAGTATAAATAAAAATGAATATTTATTTTATACTATAATGTTATTCCACTATTAAATAATAAAGAAATATAAATGAAAATGAATATTTATTTTATACTATAATGTTATTCCACTATTAAATAATTAAGAAGTGTAAATGAAAATGAATATTTTTTTTATACTATAATGTTATTCCACTATTAAATAATAAAGAAATATAAATAAATATGAATATTTATTTTATACTATAATGTTATTCCACTATTAAATAATAAAGAAATATAAATGAAAATGAATATTTATTTTATACTATAATGTTATTCCACTATTAAATAATAAAGAAATATAAATGAAAATGAATATTTATTTTATACTATAATGTTATTCCACTATTAAATAATTAAGAAGTATAAATGAAAATGAATATTTATTTTATACTATAATGTTATTCCACTATTAAATAATAAAGAAATATAACTGAAAATGAATATTTATTTTATACTATAATGTTATTCCACTATTAAATAATTAAGAAATATAAATGAAAATGAATATTTATTTTATACTATAATGTTATTCCACTATTAAATAATAAAGAAATACAAATAAAAATGAATATTTATTTTATACTATAATGTTATTCCACTATTAAATAATAAAGAAATATAAATAAAAATGAATATTTATTTTATACTATAATGTTATTCCACTATTAAATAATAAAGAAATACAAAAAAAAATGAATATTTATTTTATACTATAATGTTATTCCACTATTAAATAATAAAGAAATATAAATAAATATGAATATTTATTTTATACTATAATGTTATTCCACTATTAAATAATTAAGAAATATAAATAAAAATGAATATTTATTTTATACTATAATGTTATTCCACTATTAAATAATAAAGAAATATAAATGAAAATGAATATTTATTTTATACTATAATGTTATTCCACTATTAAATAATAAATAAATATTAATAAAAATGAATATTTATTTTATACTATAATGTTATTCCACTATTAAATAATAAAGAAATATAAATGAAAATGAATATTTATTTTATACTATAATGTTATTCCACTATTAAATAATAAAGAAATATAAATAAAAATGAATATTTATTTTATACTATAATGTTATTCCACTATTAAATAATTAAGAAATATAAATAAAAATGAATATTTATTTTATACTATAATGTTATTCCACTATTAAATAATAAAGAAATATAAATGAAAATGAATATTTATTTTATACTATAATGTTATTCCACTATTAAATAATAAAGAAATATAAATGAAAATGAATATTTATTTTATACTATAATGTTATTCCACTATTAAATAATAAAGAAATATAAATGAACATGCATATCTATTTTATACTATAATGTTATTCCACTATTAAATAAAAAGAAATATAAATAAAAATTAATATTTATTTTATACTATAATGTTATTCCACTATTAAATAATAAAGAAGTATAAATAAAAATGAATATTTATTTTATACTATAATGTTATTCCACTATTAAATCATAAAGAAATATAAATGAAAATGAATATTTATTTTATACTATAATGTTATTCCACTATTAAATAATAAAGAAATATAAATGAAAATGAATATTGATTTTATACTATAATGTTATTCCACTATTAAATAATAAAGAAATATAAATCAAAATGAATATTTATTTTATACTATAATGTTATTCCACTATTAAATAATAAAGAAATATAAATCAAAATGAATATTTATTTTATACTATAATGTTATTCCACTATTAAATAATAAAGAAATATAAATAAAAATGAATATTTATTTTATACTATAATGTTATTACACTATTAAATAATAAAGAAATATAAATGAAAATGAATATTTATTTTATACTATAATGTTATTCCACTATATAATCATAACGAAATATAAATGAAAATTAATATTTATTTTATACTATAATGTTATTCCACTATTAAATAATAAAGAACTATAAATGAAAATGAATATTTATTTTATACTATAATGTTATTCCACTATTAAATCATAAAGAAATATAAATGAAAATGAATATTTATTTTATACTATAATGTTATTCCACTATTAAATAATAAAGAAATATAAATGAAAATGAATATTTATTTTATACTATAATGTTATTCCACTATTAAATAATAAAGAAATATAAATAAAAATAAATATTTATTTTATATTATAATGTTATTCCACTATTAAATAATAAAGAAATATAAATGAAAATGAATATCTATTTGATACTATAATGTTATTCCACTATTAAATAATAAAGAAATATAAATAAAAATGAATATTTATTTATACTATAATGTTATTCCACTATTAAATAATAAAGAAATATAAATAAAAATGAATATTTATTTTATACTATAATGTTATTGTACTATTAAATAATAAAGAAATATAAATGAAAATGAATATTTATTTTATACTTTAATGTTATTCAACTATTAAATAATAAAGAAGTATAAATGAAAATGAATATTTATTTTATACTATAATGTAATTCCACTATTAAATAATAAAGAAATATAAATGAAAAGTAATATCTATTTTATACTATAATGTTATTCCACTATTAAATTATAAAGAAATATAAATGAAAATGAATATTTATTTTATACTATAATGTTATTCCACTATTAAATAATTAAGAAGTATAAATGAAAATGAATATTTATTTTATACTATAATGTTATTCCACTATTAAATAATAAAGAAATATAAATGAAAATGAATATTTATTTTATACTATAATGTTATTCCACTATTAAATAATAAAGAAATATAAATAAAAATGAATATTTATTTTATACTATAATGTTATTCCACTATTAAATAATAAAGAAATATAAATGAAAATGAATATTTATTTTATACTATAATGTTATTCCACTATTAAATAATAAAGAAATATAAATGAAAATGAATATTTATTTTATACTATAATGTTATTCCACTATAAAATAATAAAGAAATATAAATTAAAATGAATATTTATTTTATACTATAATGTTATTCCACTATTAAATAATAAAGAAATATAAATAAAAATGAATATTTATTTTATACTATAATGTTATTCCACTATTAAATAATAAAGAAATATAAATGAAAATGAATATTTATTTTATACTATAATGTTATTCCACTATTAAATAATAAAGAAATATAAATAAAAATGAATATTTATTTTATACTATAATGTTATTCCACTATTAAATAATTAAGAAATATAAATAAAAATGAATATTTATTTTATACTATAATGTTATTCCACTATTAAATAATAAAGAAATATAAATGAAAATGAATATTTATTTTATACTATAATGTTATTCCACTATTAAATAATAAAGAAATATAAATGAAAATGAATATTTATTTTATACTATAATGTTATTCCACTATTAAATAATAAAGAAATATAAATAAAAATGAATATTTATTTTATACTATAATGTTATTCCACTATTAAATAATTAAGAAATATAAATAAAAATGAATATTTATTTTATACTATAATGTTATTCCACTATTAAATAATAAAGAAATATAAATGAAAATGAATATTTATTTTATACTATAATGTTATTCCACTATTAAATAATAAAGAAATATAAATGAAAATGAATATTTATTTTATACTATAATGTTATTCCACTATTAAATAATAAAGAAATATAAATGAAAATGAATATTTATTTTATACTATAACGTTATTCCACTATTAAATAATTAAGAAGTATAAATGAAAATGAATATTTATTTTATACTATAATGTTATTCCACTATTAAGTAATAAAGAAATATAAATAAAAATGAATATTTTTTTATACTATAATGTTATTCCACTATTAAATAATAAAGAAATATAAATGAAAATGAATATTTATTTTATACTATAATGTTATTCCACTATTAAATAATTAAGAAGTATAAATGAAAATGAATATTTATTTTATACTATAATGTTATTCCACTATTAAGTAATAAAGAAATATAAATGAAAATGAATATTTATTTTATACTATAATGTTATTCCACTATTAAATAATTAAGAAGTATAAATAAAAATGAATATTTATTTTATACTATAATGTTATTCCACTATTAAATAATAAAGAAATATAAATAAAAATGAATATTTATTTTATACTATAATGTTATTCCACTATTACATAATAAAGAAATATAAATGAAAATGAATATTTATTTTATACTATAATGTTATTCCACTATTAAATAATAAAGAAATATAAATGAATATTTATTTTATACTATAATGTTATTCCATAATTAAATAATAAAGAAATATAAATAAAAATGAATATTTATTTTATACTATAATGTTATTCCACTATTAAATTATAAAGAAATATAAATGAAAATGAATATTTATTTTATACTATAATGTTATTCCACTATTAAATAATAAAGAAATATAAATGAAAATGAATATTTATTTTATACTATAATGTTATTCCACTATTAAATTATAAAGAAATATAAATGATAATGAATATTTATTTTATACTAAAATGTTATTCCACTATTAAAAAATAAAGAAATATAAATGAAAATGAATATTTATTTTATACTATAATGTTATTCCACTATTAAATAATAAAGAAATATAAATGAAAATGAATATTTATTTTATACTATAATGTTATTCCACTATTAAATAATAAAGAAATATAAATGAAAATGAATATTTATTTTATACTATAATGTTATTCCACTATCAAATAATAAAGAAATATAAATAAAAATGAATATTTATTTTATACTATAATGTTATTCCACTATTAAATAATAAAGAAATATAAATGAAAATGAATATTTATTTTATACTATAATGTTATTCCACTATCAAATAATAAAGAAATATAAATAAAAATGAATATTTATTTTATACTATAATGTAATTCCACTATTAAATAATAAAGAAATATAAATAAAAATGAATATTTATTTTATACTATAATGTTATTCCACTATTAAATAATAAAGAAATATAAATGAAAATGAATATTTATTTTATACTATAATGTTATTCCACTATTAAATTATAAAGAAATATAAATGAAAATGAATATTTATTTTATACTATAATGTTATTCCACTATTAAATAATAAAGAAATATAAATGAAAATGAATATTTATTTTATACTATAATGTTATTCCACTATTAAATAATAAAGAAATATAAATAAAAATGAATATTTATTTTATACTATAATGTTATTCCACTATCAAATAATAAAAAAATATAAATGAAAATCAATATTTATTTTATACTATAATG
This sequence comes from Euprymna scolopes, assembly GCF_053919585.1. Classification (NCBI taxonomy): domain Eukaryota; kingdom Metazoa; phylum Mollusca; class Cephalopoda; order Sepiida; family Sepiolidae; genus Euprymna; species Euprymna scolopes. The sequence goes on along the minus strand of NC_136508.1, from coordinate 109,104,279 downwards.
TTATTCCACTATTAAATAATAAAAAAATATAAATAAAAATGAATATTTATTTTATAATATAATGTTATTCCACTATTAAATAATAAAGGAATATCAATAAAAATGAATATTTATTTTATACTATAATGTTATTCCACTATTAAATAATAAAGAAATATAAATGAAAATGAATATTTATTTTATACTATAATGTTATTCCACTATTAAATAATAAAGAAATATAAATAAAAATAAATATTTATTTTATATTATAATGTTATTCCACTATTAAATAATAAAGAAATATAAATGAAAATGAATATCTATTTGATACTATAATGTTATTCCACTATTAAATAATAAAGAAATATAAATAAAAATGAATATTTATTTATACTATAATGTTATTCCACTATTAAATAATAAAGAAATATAAATAAAAATGAATATTTATTTTATACTATAATGTTATTGTACTATTAAATAATAAAGAAATATAAATGAAAATGAATATTTATTTTATACTATAATGTTATTCAACTATTAAATAATAAAGAAGTATAAATGAAAATGAATATTTATTTTATACTATAATGTAATTCCACTATTAAATAATAAAGAAATATAAATGAAAATGAATATTTATTTTATACTATAATGTTATTCAACTATTAAATAATAAAGAAGTATAAATGAAAATGAATATTTATTTTATACTATAATGTTATTCCACTATTAAATAATTAAGAAGTATAAATGAAAATGAATATTTATTTTATACTATAATGTTATTCCACTATTAAATCATAAAGAAATATAAATGAAAATGAATATTTATTTTATACTATAATGTTATTCCACTATTAAATAATAAAGAAATATAAATGAAAATGAATATTGATTTTATACTATAATGTTATTCCACTATTAAATAATAAAGAAATATAAATCAAAATGAATATTTATTTTATACTATAATGTTATTCCACTATTAAATAATAAAGAAATATAAATCAAAATGAATATTTATTTTATACTATAATGTTATTCCACTATTAAATAATAAAGAAATATAAATAAAAATTAATATTTATTTTATACTATAATGTTATTCCACTATTAAATAATAAAGAAATATAACTGAAAATGAATATTTATTTTATACTATAATGTTATTCCACTATTAAATAATTAAGAAATATAAATGAAAATGAATATTTATTTTATACTATAATGTTATTCCACTATTAAATAATAAAGAACTATAAATGAAAATGAATATTTATTTTATACTATAATGTTATTCCACTATTAAATCATAAAGAAATATAAATGAAAATGAATATTTATTTTATACTATAATGTTATTCCACTATTAAATAATAAAGAAATATAAATGAAAATGAATATTTATTTTATACTATAATGTTATTCCACTATTAAATAATAAAGAAATATAAATAAAAATAAATATTTATTTTATATTATAATGTTATTCCACTATTAAATAATAAAGAAATATAAATGAAAATGAATATCTATTTGATACTATAATGTTATTCCACTATTAAATAATAAAGAAATATAAATAAAAATGAATATTTATTTATACTATAATGTTATTCCACTATTAAATAATAAAGAAATATAAATAAAAATGAATATTTATTTTATACTATAATGTTATTGTACTATTAAATAATAAAGAAATATAAATGAAAATGAATATTTATTTTATACTATAATGTTATTCAACTATTAAATAATAAAGAAGTATAAATGAAAATGAATATTTATTTTATACTATAATGTAATTCCACTATTAAATAATAAAGAAATATAAATGAAAAGTAATATCTATTTTATACTATAATGTTATTCCACTATTAAATTATAAAGAAATATAAATGAAAATGAATATTTATTTTATACTATAATGTTATTCCACTATTAAATAATTAAGAAGTATAAATGAAAATGAATATTTATTTTATACTATAATGTTATTCCACTATTAAATAATAAAGAAATATAAATGAAAATGAATATTTATTTTATACTATAATGTTATTCCACTATTAAATAATAAAGAAATATAAATAAAAATGAATATTTATTTTATACTATAATGTTATTCCACTATTAAATAATAAAGAAATATAAATGAAAATGAATATTTATTTTATACTATAATGTTATTCCACTATTAAATAATAAAGAAATATAAATGAAAATGAATATTTATTTTATACTATAATGTTATTCCACTATTAAATAATAAAGAAATATAAATTAAAATGAATATTTATTTTATACTATAATGTTATTCCACTATTAAATAATAAAGAAATATAAATAAAAATGAATATTTATTTTATACTATAATGTTATTCCACTATTAAATAATAAAGAAATATAAATGAAAATGAATATTTGTTTTATACTATAATGTTATTCCACTATTAAATAATAAAGAAATATAAATAAAAATGAATATTTATTTTATACTATAATGTTATTCCACTATTAAATAATTAAGAAATATAAATAAAAATGAATATTTATTTTATACTATAATGTTATTCCACTATTAAATAATAAAGAAATATAAATGAAAATGAATATTTATTTTATACTATAATGTTATTCCACTATTAAATAATAAAGAAATATAAATGAAAATGAATATTTATTTTATACTATAATGTTATTCCACTATTAAATAATAAAGAAATATAAATAAAAATGAATATTTATTTTATACTATAATGTTATTCCACTATTAAATAATTAAGAAATATAAATAAAAATGAATATTTATTTTATACTATAATGTTATTCCACTATTAAATAATAAAGAAATATAAATGAAAATGAATATTTATTTTATACTATAATGTTATTCCACTATTAAATAATAAAGAAATATAAATGAAAATGAATATTTATTTTATACTATAATGTTATTCCACTATTAAATAATAAAGAAATATAAATGAAAATGAATATTTATTTTATACTATAACGTTATTCCACTATTAAATAATTAAGAAGTATAAATGAAAATGAATATTTATTTTATACTATAATGTTATTCCACTATTAAGTAATAAAGAAATATAAATAAAAATGAATATTTTTTTATACTATAATGTTATTCCACTATTAAATAATAAAGAAATATAAATGAAAATGAATATTTATTTTATACTATAATGTTATTCCACTATTAAATAATTAAGAAGTATAAATGAAAATGAATATTTATTTTATACTATAATGTTATTCCACTATTAAGTAATAAAGAAATATAAATGAAAATGAATATTTATTTTATACTATAATGTTATTCCACTATTAAATAATTAAGAAGTATAAATAAAAATGAATATTTATTTTATACTATAATGTTATTCCACTATTAAATAATAAAGAAATATAAATAAAAATGAATATTTATTTTATACTATAATGTTATTCCACTATTACATAATAAAGAAATATAAATGAAAATGAATATTTATTTTATACTATAATGTTATTCCACTATTAAATAATAAAGAAATATAAATGAATATTTATTTTATACTATAATGTTATTCCATAATTAAATAATAAAGAAATATAAATAAAAATGAATATTTATTTTATACTATAATGTTATTCCACTATTAAATTATAAAGAAATATAAATGAAAATGAATATTTATTTTATACTATAATGTTATTCCACTATTAAATAATAAAGAAATATAAATGAAAATGAATATTTATTTTATACTATAATGTTATTCCACTATTAAATTATAAAGAAATATAAATGATAATGAATATTTATTTTATACTAAAATGTTATTCCACTATTAAAAAATAAAGAAATATAAATGAAAATGAATATTTATTTTATACTATAATGTTATTCCACTATTAAATAATAAAGAAATATAAATGAAAATGAATATTTATTTTATACTATAATGTTATTCCACTATTAAATAATAAAGAAATATAAATGAAAATGAATATTTATTTTATACTATAATGTTATTCCACTATCAAATAATAAAGAAATATAAATAAAAATGAATATTTATTTTATACTATAATGTTATTCCACTATTAAATAATAAAGAAATATAAATGAAAATGAATATTTATTTTATACTATAATGTTATTCCACTATCAAATAATAAAGAAATATAAATAAAAATGAATATTTATTTTATACTATAATGTTATTCCACTATTAAATAATAAAGAAATATAAATAAAAATGAATATTTATTTTATACTATAATGTTATTCCACTATTAAATAATAAAGAAATATAAATAAAAATGAATATTTATTTTATACTATAATGTTATTCCACTATTAAATTATAAAGAAATATAAATGAAAATGAATATTTATTTTATACTATAATGTTATTCCACTATTAAATAATAAAGAAATATAAATGAAAATGAATATTTATTTTATACTATAATGTTATTCCACTATTAAATAATAAAGAAATATAAATAAAAATGAATATTTATTTTATACTATAATGTTATTCCACTATCAAATAATAAAAAAATATAAATGAAAATCAATATTTATTTTATACTATAATGTTATTCCACTATTAAATAATAAAAAAATATAAATAAAAATGAATATTTATTTTATAATATAATGTTATTCCACTATTAAATAATAAAGGAATATCAATAAAAATGAATATTTATTTTATACTATAATGTTATTCCACTATTAAATAATAAAGAAATATAAATGAAAATGAATATTTATTTTATACTATAATGTTATTCCAATATTTAATAATAAAGAAATATAAATAAAAATAAATATTTATTTTATATTATAATGTTATTCCACTATTAAATAATAAAGAAATATAAATGAAAATGAATATCTATTTGATACTATAATGTTATTCCACTATTAAATAATAAAGAAATATAAATAAAAATGAAGATTTATTTATACTATAATGTTATTCCACTATTAAATAATAAAGAAATATAAATAAAAATGAATATTTATTTTATACTATAATGTTATTGTACTATTAAATAATAAAGAAATATAAATGAAAATGAATATTTATTTTATACTATAATGTTATTCAACTATTAAATAATAAAGAAGTATAAATGAAAATGAATATTTATTTTATACTATAATGTAATTCCACTATTAAATAATAAAGAAATATAAATGAAAATGAATATTTATTTTATACTATAATGTTATTCAACTATTAAATAATAAAGAAGTATAAATGAAAATGAATATTTATTTTATACTATAATGTTATTCCACTATTAAATAATTAAGAAGTATAAATGAAAATGAATATTTATTTTATACTATAATTTTATTCCACTATTAAATAATAAAGAAATATAAATAAAAATGAATATTTATTTTATACTATAATGTTTTTCCACTATTAAATAATAAAGAAATATAAATGAAAATGAATATTTATTTTATACTATAATGTTATTCCACTATTAAATAATAAAGAAATATAAATGAATATTTATTTTATACTATAATGTTATTCCATAATTAAATAATAAAGAAATATAAATAAAAATGAATATTTATTTTATACTATAATGTTATTCCACTATTAAATAATTAAGAAGTATAAATGAAAATGAATATTTATTTTATACTATAATGTTATTCCACTATTAAATAATAAAGAAATATAAATGAAAATGAATATTTATTTTATACTATAATGTTATTCCACTATTAAATAATAAAGAAATATAAATGAAAATGAATATTTATTTTATACTATAATGTTATTCAACTATTAAATAATAAAGAAGTATAAATGAAAATGAATATTTATTTTATACTATAATGTTATTCCACTATTAAATAATAAAGAAATATAAATGAAAATGAATATTTATTTTATACTATAATGTTATTCAACTATTAAATAATAAAGAAGTATAAATGAAAATGAATATTTATTTTATACTATAATGTTATTCACCTATTAAATAATAAAGACATATAAATGAAAATGAATATTTATTTTATACTATAATGTTATTCCACTATTAAATTATAAAGAAATATAAATGAAAATGAATATTTATTTTATACTATAATGTTATTCCACTATTAAATAATAAAGAAATATAAATAAAAATGAATATTTATTTTATACTATAATGTTATTCCACTATAAAATAATAAAGAAATACAAATAAAAATGAATATTTATTTTATACTATAATGTTATTCCACTATTAAATAATAAAGAAATATAAATAAAAATGAATATTTATTTTATACTATAATGTTATTCCACTATTAAATAATAAACAAATAAAAAAAAATGAATATTTATTTTATACTATAATGTTATTCCACTATTAAATAATAAAGAAATATAAATAAATATGAATATTTATTTTATACTATAATGTTATTCCACTATTAAATAATTAAGAAATATAAATAAAAATGAATATTTATTTTATACTATAATGTTATTCCACTATTAAATAATAAAGAAATATAAATGAAAATGAATATTTATTTTATACTATAATGTTATTCCACTATTAAATAATAAAGAAATATAAATAAAAATAAATATTTATTTTATATTATAATGTTATTCCACGATTAAATAATAAAGAAATATAAATTAAAATGAATATCTATTTGATACTATAATGTTATTCCACTATTAAATAATAAAGAAATATAAATAAAAATGAATATTTATTTATACTATAATGTTATTCCACTATTAAATAATAAAGAAATATAAATAAAAATGAATATTTATTTTATACTATAATGTTATTGTACTATTAAATAATAAAGAAATATAAATGAAAATGAATATTTATTTTATACTATAATGTTATTCAACTATTAAATAATAAAGAAGTATAAATGAAAATGAATATTTATTTTATACTATAATGTAATTCCACTATTAAATAATAAAGAAATATAAATGAAAAGTAATATCTATTTTATACTATAATGTTATTCCACTATTAAATTATAAAATAATATAAATGAAAATGCATATTTATTTTATACTATAATGTTATTCCACTATTAAATAATAAAGTAATATAAATGAAAATGAATATTTATTTTATACTATAATGTTATTCCACTATTAAATAATAAAGAAATATAAATGAAAATGAATATTTATTTTATACTATAATGTTATTCCACTAATAAATAATAAAGAAATATAAATGAAAATGAATAACTATTTTATACTATAATGTTATTCCACTATTAAATAATAAAGAAATATAAATGAAAATGAATATTTATTTTATACTATAATGTTATTCCACTATTAAATAATAAAAAAATATAAATGAAAATGAATATTTATTTTATACTATAATGTTATTCCACTATTAAATAATAAAGGAATATAAATGAAAATGAATTATTATTTTATACTATAATGTTATTCCACTATTAAATAATAAAGAAATATAAATGAAAATGAATATTTATTTTATACTATAATGTTATTCCACTATTAAATAATAAAGAAATATAAATGAAAATGAATATTTATTTTATACTTAAATGTTATTCCACTATTAAATAATAAAGAAATACAAATAAAAATGAATATTTATTTTATACTATAATGTTATTCCACTATTAAATAATAAAGAAGTATAAATAAAAATGAATATTTATTTTATACTATAATGTTATTCCACTATTAAATAATAAAGAAATATAAATGAAAATGAATATTTATTTTATACTATAATGTTATTCCACTATTAAATAATTAAGAAGTGTAAATGAAAATGAATATTTATTTTATACTATAATGTTATTCCACTATTAAATAATAAAGAAATATAAATAAAAATGAATATTTATTTTATACTATAATGTTATTCCACTATTAAATAATAAAGAAATATAAATAAAAATGAATATTTATTTTATACTATAATGTTATTCCACTATTAAATAATAAAGAAATATAAATGAAAATGAATATTTATTTTATACTATAATGTTATTCCACTATTAAATAATTAAGAAGTATAAATGAAAATGAATATTTATTTTATACTATAATGTTATTCCACTATTAAATAATAAAGAAATATAACTTAAAATGAATATTTATTTTATACTATAATGTTATTCCACTATTAAATAATTAAGAAATATAAATGAAAATGAATATTTATTTTATACTATAATGTTATTCCACTATTAAATAATAAAGAAATACAAATAAAAATGAATATTTATTTTATACTATAATGTTATTCCACTATTAAATAATAAAGAAATATAAATAAAAATGAATATTTATTTTATACTATAATGTTATTCCACTATTAAATAATAAAGAAATACAAAAAAAAATGAATATTTATTTTATACTATAATGTAATTGTACTATTAAATAATAAAGAAATATAAATGAAAATGAATATTTATTTTATACTATAATGTTATTCAACTATTAAATAATAAAGAAGTATAAATGAAAATGAATATTTATTTTATACTATAATGTAATTCCACTATTAAATAATAAAGAAATATAAATGAAAAGTAATATCTATTTTATACTATAATGTTATTCCACTATTAAATTATAAAGAAATATAAATGAAAATGAATATTTTTTTTATACTATAATGTTATTCCACTATTAAATAATTAAGAAGTATAAATGAAAATGAATATTTATTTTATACTATAATGTTATTCCATTTTTAAATAATAAAGAAATATAAATGAAAATGAATATTTATTTTATACTATAATGTTATTCCACTATTAAATAATAAAGAAATATAAATGAAAATGAATATTTATTTTATACTATAATGTTATTCAACTATTAAATAATAAAGAAGTATAAATGAAAATGAATATTTATTTTATACTATAATGTTATTCCACTATTAAATAATAAAGAAATATAAATGAAAATGAATATTTATTTTATACTATAATGTTATTCAACTATTAAATAATAAAGAAGTATAAATGAAAATGAATATTTATTTTATACTATAATGTTATTCACCTATTAAATAATAAAGACATATAAATGAAAATGAATATTTATTTTATACTATAATGTTATTCCACTATTAAATTATAAAGAAATATAAATGAAAATGAATATTTATTTTATACTATAATGTTATTCCACTATTAAATAATAAAGAAATATAAATAAAAATGAATATTTATTTTATACTATAATGTTATTCCACTATAAAATAATAAAGAAATACAAATAAAAATGAATATTTATTTTATACTATAATGTTATTCCACTATTAAATAATAAAGAAATATAAATAAAAATGAATATTTATTTTATACTATAATGTTATTCCACTATTAAATAATAAACAAATAAAAAAAAAATGAATATTTATTTTATACTATAATGTTATTCCACTATTAAATAATAAAGAAATATAAATAAATATGAATATTTATTTTATACTATAATGTTATTCCACTATTAAATAATTAAGAAATATAAATAAAAATGAATATTTATTTTATACTATAATGTTATTCCACTATTAAATAATAAAGAAATATAAATGAAAATCAATATTTATTTTATACTATAATGTTATTCCCCTATTAAATAATAAAGAAATATAAATAAAAATGAATATCTATTTGATACTATAATGTTATTCCACTATTAAATAATAAAGAAATATAAATAAAAATGAATATTTATTTATACTATAATGTTATTCCACTATTAAATAATAAAGAAATATAAATAAAAATGAATATTTATTTTATACTATAATGTTATTGTACTATTAAATAATAAAGAAATATAAATGAAAATGAATATTTATTTTATACTATAATGTTATTCAACTATTAAATAATAAAGAAGTATAAATGAAAATGAATATTTATTTTATACTATAATGTAATTCCACTATTAAATAATAAAGAAATATAAATGAAAAGTAATATCTATTTTATACTATAATGTTATTCCACTATTAAATTATAAAATAATATAAATGAAAATGCATATTTATTTTATACTATAATGTTATTCCACTATTAAATAATAAAGTAATATAAATGAAAATGAATATTTATTTTATACTATAATGTTATTCCACTATTAAATAATAAAGAAATATAAATGAAAATGAATATTTATTTTATACTATAATGTTATTCCACTAATAAATAATAAAGAAATATAAATGAAAATGAATAACTATTTTATACTATAATGTTATTCCACTATTAAATAATAAAGAAATATAAATGAAAATGAATATTTATTTTATACTATAATGTTATTCCACTATTAAATAATAAAAAAATATAAATGAAAATGAATATTTATTTTATACTATAATGTTATTCCACTATTAAATAATAAAGGAATATAAATGAAAATGAATTATTATTTTATACTATAATGTTATTCCACTATTAAATAATAAAGAAATATAAATGAAAATGAATATTTATTTTATACTATAATGTTATTCCACTATTAAATAATAAAGAAATATAAATGAAAATGAATATTTATTTTATACTATAATGTTATTCCACTATTAAATAATAAAGAAATACAAATAAAAATGAATATTTATTTTATACTATAATGTTATTCCACTATTAAATAATAAAGAAGTATAAATAAAAATGAATATTTATTTTATACTATAATGTTATTCCACTATTAAATAATAAAGAAATATAAATGAAAATGAATATTTATTTTATACTATAATGTTATTCCACTATTAAATAATTAAGAAGTGTAAATGAAAATGAATATTTATTTTATACTATAATGTTATTCCACTATTAAATAATAAAGAAATATAAATAAAAATGAATATTTATTTTATACTATAATGTTATTCCACTATTAAATAATAAAGAAATATAAATCAAAATGAATATTTATTTTATACTATAATGTTATTCCACTATTAAATAATAAAGAAATATAAATAAAAATGAATACTTATTTTATACTATAATGTTATTCCACTATTAAATAATAAAGAAATATAAATGAAAATGAATATTTATTTTATACTATAATGTTATTCCACTATTAAATCATAACGAAATATAAATGAAAATTATTATTTATTTTATACTATAATGTTATTCCACTATTAAATAATAAAGAAGTATAAATGAAAATGAATATTTATTTTATACTATAATGTTATTCCACTATTAAATAATAAAGAAATATAAATAAAAATGAATATTTATTTTATACTATAATGTTATTCCACTATTAAATAATAAAGAAATATAAATGAAAATGAATATTTATTTTATACTATAATGTTATTCCACTATTAAATAATAAAGAAATATAAATGAAAATTAATATTTATTTTATACTATAATGTTATTCCACTATTAAATAATAAAGAAGTATAAATGAAAATGAATATTTATTTTATACTATAATGCTATTCCACTATTAAATAATAAAGAAATATAAATGAAAATGAATGTTTATTTTATACTATTATGTTATTCCACTATAAAATAATAAAGAAATATAAATAAAAATGAATATTTATTTTATACTATAATGTTATTCCACTATTAAATAATAAAGAAATATAAATGAAAATGAACATTTATTTTATACTATAATGTTATTCCACTATTAAATAATAAAGAAATATAAATGAAAATGAATATTTATTTTATACTATTATGTTTTTCCACTATTAAATAATAAAGAAATATAAATAAAAATGAATATTTATTTTATACTATAATGTTATTCCACTATTAAATAATAAAGAAATATAAATGAAAATGAATATTTATTTTATACTATAACGTTATTCCACTATTAAATAATTAAGAAGTATAAATGAAAATGAATATTTATTTTATACTATAATGTTATTCCACTATTAAGTAATAAAGAAATATAAATAAAAATGAATATTTTTTTTATACTATAATGTTATTCCACTATTAAATAATAAAGAAATATAAATGAAAATGAATATTTATTTTATACTATAATGTTATTCCACTATTAAATAATTAAGAAGTATAAATGAAAATGAATATTTATTTTATACTATAATGTGATTCCACTATTAAGTAATAAAGAAATATAAATGAAAATGAATATTTATTTTATACTATAATGTTATTCCACTATTAAATAATTAAGAAGTATGAATAAAAATGAATATTTATTTTATACTATAATGTTATTCCACTATTAAATAATAAAGAAATATAAATAAAAATGAATATTTATTTTATACTATAATGTTATTTCACTATTACATAATAAAGAAATATAAATGAAAATGAATATTTATTTTATACTATAATGTTATTCCACTATTAAATAATAAAGAAATATAAATGAATATTTATTTTATACTATAATGTTATTCCATAATTAAATAATAAAGAAATATAAATCAAATGAATATTTATTTTATACTATAATGTTATTCCACTATTAAATAATAAAGAAATATAAATCAAAATGAATATTTATTTTATACTATAATGTTATTCCACTATTAAATAATAAAGAAATATAAATAAAAATGAATATTTATTTTATACTATAATGTTATTCCACTATTAAATAATAAAGAAATATAAATGAAAATGAATATTTATTTTATACTATAATGTTATTCCACTATTAAATCATAACGAAATATAAATGAAAATTATTATTTATTTTATACTATAATGTTATTCCACTATTAAATAATAAAGAAGTATAAATGAAAATGAATATTTATTTTATACTATAATGTTATTCCACTATTAAATAATAAAGAAATATAAATAAAAATGAATATTTATTTTATACTATAATGTTATTCCACTATTAAATAATAAAGAAATATAAATGAAAATGAATATTTATTTTATACTATAATGTTATTCCACTATTAAATAATAAAGAAATATAAATGAAAATTAATATTTATTTTATACTATAATGTTATTCCACTATTAAATAATAAAGAAGTATAAATAGAAATGAATATTTATTTTATACTATAATGCTATTCCACTATTAAATAATAAAGAAATATAAATGAAAATGAATGTTTATTTTATACTATTATGTTATTCCACTATAAAATAATAAAGAAATATAAATAAAAATGAATATTTATTTTATACTATAATGTTATTCCACTATTAAATAATAAAGAAATATAAATGAAAATGAACATTTATTTTATACTATAATGTTATTCCACTATTAAATAATAAAGAAATATAAATGAAAATGAATATTTATTTTATACTATTATGTTTTTCCACTATTAAATAATAAAGAAATATAAATAAAAATGAATATTTATTTTATACTATAATGTTATTCCACTATTAAATAATAAAGAAATATAAATGAAAATGAATATTTATTTTATACTATAACGTTATTCCACTATTAAATAATTAAGAAGTATAAATGAAAATGAATATTTATTTTATACTATAATGTTATTCCACTATTAAGTAATAAAGAAATATAAATAAAAATGAATATTTTTTTTATACTATAATGTTATTCCACTATTAAATAATAAAGAAATATAAATGAAAATGAATATTTATTTTATACTATAATGTTATTCCACTATTAAATAATTAAGAAGTATAAATGAAAATGAATATTTATTTTATACTATAATGTGATTCCACTATTAAGTAATAAAGAAATATAAATGAAAATGAATATTTATTTTATACTATAATGTTATTCCACTATTAAATAATTAAGAAGTATGAATAAAAATGAATATTTACTTTATACTATAATGTTATTCCACTATTAAATAATAAAGAAATATAAATAAAAATGAATATTTATTTTATACTATAATGTTATTTCACTATTACATAATAAAGAAATATAAATGAAAATGAATATTTATTTTATACTATAATGTTATTCCACTATTAAATAATAAAGAAATATAAATGAATATTTATTTTATACTATAATGTTATTCCATAATTAAATAATAAAGAAATATAAATAAAAATGAATATTTATTTTATACTATAATGTTATTCCACTATTAAATTATAAAGAAATATAAATGAAAATGAATATTTATTTTATACTATAATGTTATTCCACTATTAAATAATAAAGAAATATAAATGAAAATGAATATTTATTTTATACTATAATGTTATTCCACTATTAAATTATAAAGAAATATAAATGATAATGAATATTTATTTTATACTAAAATGTTATTCCACTATTAAATAATAAAGAAATATAAATGAAAATGAATATTTATTTTATACTATAATGTTATTCCACTATTAAATAATAAAGAAATATAAATGAAAATGAATATTTATTTTATACTATAATGTTATTCCACTATTAAATAATAAAGAAATATAAATGAAAATGAATATTTATTTTATACTATAATGTTATTCCACTATCAAATAATAAAGAAATATAAATAAAAATGAATATTTATTTTATACTATAATGTTATTCCACTATTAAATAATAAAGAAATATAAATGAAAATGAATATTTATTTTATACTATAATGTTATTCCACTATCAAATAATAAAGAAATATAAATAAAAATGAATATTTATTTTATACTATAATGTTATTCCACTATTAAATAATAAAGAAATATAAATAAAAATGAATATTTATTTTATACTATAATGTTATTCCACTATTAAATAATAAAGAAATATAAATAAAAATGAATATTTATTTTATACTATAATGTTATTCCACTATTAAATTATAAAGAAATATAAATGAAAATGAATATTTATTTTATACTATAATGTTATTCCACTATTAAATAATAAAGAAATATAAATGAAAATGAATATTTATTTTATACTATAATGTTATTCCACTATTAAATAATAAAGAAATATAAATAAAAATGAATATTTATTTTATACTATAATGTTATTCCACTATCAAATAATAAAAAAATATAAATGAAAATCAATATTTATTTTATACTATAATGTTATTCCACTATTAAATAATAAAAAAATATAAATAAAAATGAATATTTATTTTATAATATAATGTTATTCCACTATTAAATAATAAAGGAATATCAATAAAAATGAATATTTATTTTATACTATAATGTTATTCCACTATTAAATAATAAAGAAATATAAATGAAAATGAATATTTATTTTATACTATAATGTTATTCCACTATTAAATAATAAAGAAATATAAATAAAAATAAATATTTATTTTATATTATAATGGTATTCCACTATTAAATAATAAAGAAATATAAATGAAAATGAATATCTATTTGATACTATAATGTTATTCCACTATTAAATAATAAAGAAATATAAATAAAAATGAATATTTATTTATACTATAATGTTATTCCACTATTAAATAATAAAGAAATATAAATAAAAATGAATATTTATTTTATACTATAATGTTATTGTACTATTAAATAATAAAGAAATATAAATGAAAATGAATATTTATTTTATACTATAATGTTATTCAACTATTAAATAATAAAGAAGTATAAATGAAAATGAATATTTATTTTATACTATAATGTAATTCCACTATTAAATAATAAAGAAATATAAATGAAAATGAATATTTATTTTATACTATAATGTTATTCAACTATTAAATAATAAAGAAGTATAAATGAAAATGAATATTTATTTTATACTATAATGTTATTCCACTATTAAATAATTAAGAAGTATAAATTAAAATGAATATTTATTTTATACTATAATGTTATTCCACTATTAAGTAATAAAGAAATATAAATGAAAATGAATATTTATTTTATACTATAATGTTATTCCACTATTAAATAATTAAGAAGTATAAATAAAAATGAATATTTATTTTATACTATAATGTTATTCCACTATTAAATAATAAAGAAATATAAATAAAAATGAATATTTATTTTATACTATAATGTTATTCCACTATTAAATAATAAAGAAATATAAATGAAAATGAATATTTATTTTATACTATAATGTTATTCCACTATTAAATAATAAAGAAATATAAATGAATATTTATTTTATACTATAATGTTATTCCATAATTAAATAATAAAGAAATATAAATAAAAATGAATATTTATTTTATATTATAATGTTATTCCACTATTAAATAATTAAGAAGTATAAATGAAAATGAATATTTATTTTATACTATAATGTTATTCCACTATTAAATAATAAAGAAATATAAATGAAAATGAATATTTATTTTATACTATAATGTTATTCCACTATTAAATAATAAAGAAATATAAATGAAAATGAATATTTATTTTATACTATAATGTTGTTCCACTATTAAATAATAAAGAAATATAAATGAAAATGAATATTTATTTTATACTATAAGTTTATTCCACTATTAAATAATTAAGAAGTATAAATGAAAATGAATATTTATTTTATACTATAATGTTATTCCACTATCAAATAATAAAGAAATATAACTGAAAATGAATATTTATTTTATACTATAATGTTATTCCACTATTAAATAATTAAGAAATATAAATAAAAATGAATATTTATTTTATACTATAATGTTATTCCACTATTAAATAATAAAGAAATACAAATAAAAATGAATATTTATTTTATACTATAATGTTATTCCACTATTAAATAATAAAGAAATATAAATAAAAATGAATATTTATTTTATACTATAATGTTATTCCACTATTAAATAATAAAGAAATACAAAAAAAAATGAATATTTATTTTATACTATAATGTTATTCCACTATTAAATAATAAAGAAATATAAATAAATATGAATATTTATTTTATACTATAATGTTATTCCACTATTAAATAATTAAGAAATATAAATAAAAATGAATATTTATTTTATACTATAATGTTATTCCACTATTAAATAATAAAGAAATATAAATGAAAATGAATATTTATTTTATACTATAATGTTATTCCACTATTAAATAATAAAGAAATATAAATAAAAATAAATATTTATTTTATATTATAATGTTATTCCACTATTAAATAATAAAGAAATATAAATGAAAATGAATATCTATTTGATTCTATAATGTTATTCCACTATTAAATAATAAAGAAATATAAATAAAAATGAATATTTATTTATACTATAATGTTATTCCACTATTAAATAATAAAGAAATATAAATAAAAATGAATATTTATTTTATACTATAATGTTATTGTACTATTAAATAATAAAGAAATATAAATGAAAATGAATATTTATTTTATACTATAATGTTATTCAACTATTAAATAATAAAGAAGTATAAATGAAAATGAATATTTATTTTATACTATAATGTAATTCCACTATTAAATAATAAAGAAATATAAATGAAAAGTAATATCTATTTTATACTATAATGTTATTCCACTATTAAATTATAAAGAAATATAAATGAAAATGAATATTTATTTTATACTATAATGTTATTCCACTATTAAATAATAAGGAAGTATAAATGAAAATGAATATTTATTTTATACTATAATGTTATTCCACTATTAAATAATAAAGAAATATAAATGAAAATGAATATTTATTTTATACTATAATGTTATTCCACTATTAAATAATAAAGAAATATAAATAAAAATGAATATTTATTTTATACTATAATGTTATTCCACTATTAAATAATAAAGAAATATAAATGAAAATTAATATTTATTTTATACTATAATGTTATTCCACTATTAAATAATAAAGAAATATAAATGAAAATGAATATTTATTTTATACTATAATGTTATTCCACTATTAAATAATAAAGAAATATAAATGAACATGCATATCTATTTTATACTATAATGTTATTCCACTATTAAATAAAAAGAAATATAAATAAAAATTAATATTTATTTTATACTATAATGTTATTCCACTATTAAATAATAAAGAACTATAAATGAAAATGAATATTTATTTTATACTATAATGTTATTCCACTATTAAATAATAAAGAAATATAAATAAAAATGAATATTTATTTTATACTATAATGTTATTCCACTATTAAATAATAAAGAAATATAAATGAAAATGAATATTTATTTTATACTATAATGTTATTCCACTATTAAATAATAAAGAAATATAAATGAAAATTAATATTTATTTTATACTATAATGTTATTCCACTATTAAATAATAAAGAAGTATAAATGAAAATGAATATTTATTTTATACTATAATGTTATTCCACTATTAAATAATAAAGAAATATAAATAAAAATGAATATTTATTTTATACTATAATGTTATTCCACTATTAAATAATAAAGAAATATAAATGAAAATGAATATTTATTTTATACTATAATGTTATTCCACTATTAAATAATAAAGAAATATAAATGAAAATTAATATTTATTTTACACTATAATGTTATTCCATTATTAAATAATAAAGAAGTACAAATGAAAATGAATATTTATTTTATACTATAATGTTATTCCACTATTAAATAATAAAGAAATATAAATGAAAATGAATATTTATTTTATACTATTATGTTATTCCACTATAAAATAATAAAGAAATATAAATAAAAATGAATATTTATTTTATACTATAATGTTATTCCACTATTAAATAATAAAGAAATATAAATGAAAATGAATATTTATTTTATACTATAATGTTATTCCACTATTAAAAAATATAGAAATATAAATGAAAATGAATATTTATTTTATACTATAATGTTATTCCACTATTCAATTATAAAGAAATATAAATGAAAATGAATATTTATTTTATACTATAATGTTATTCCACTATTAAATAATAAAGAAATATAAATGAAAATGAATATTTATTTTATACTATAATGTTATTCCACTATTAAATAATAAAGAAATATAAATGAAAATGAATATTTATTTTATACTATAATGTTATTCCACTATTAAATAATAAAGAAATATAAATGAAAATGAATATTTATTTTATACTATAATGTTATTCCACTATTAAATAATAAAGAAATATAAATGAAAATGAATATTTATTTTATACTATAATGTTATTCCACTATTAAATAATAAAGAAATATAAATGAAAATTAATATTTATTTTATACTATAATGTTATTCCACTATTAAATAATAAAGAAGTATAAATGAAAATGAATATTTATTTTATACTATAATGTTATTCCACTATTAAATAATAAAGAAATATACATAAAAATGAATATTTATTTTATACTATAATGTTATTCCACTATTAAATAATAAAGAAATATAAATGAAAATGAATATTTATTTTATACTATAATGTTATTCCACTATTAAATAATAAAGAAATATAAATGAAAATTAATATTTATTTTAAACTATAATGTTATTCCACTATTAAATAATAAAGAAGTATAAATGAAAATGAATATTTATTTTATACTATAATGTTATTCCACTATTAAATAATAAAGAAATATAAATGAAAATGAACATTTATTTTATACTATTATGTTATTCCACTATAAAATAATAAAGAAATATAAATAAAAATGAATATTTATTTTATACTATAATGTTATTCCACTATTAAATAATAAAGAAATATAAATGAAAATGAATATTTATTTTATACTATAATGTTATTCCACTATTAGATAATAAAGAAATATAAATGAAAATGAATATTTATTTTATACTATAATGTTATTCCACTATTAAATAATAAAGAAATATAAATGAAAATGAATATTTATTTTATACTATAATGTTATTCCACTATTAAATAATAAAGAAATATAAATGAAAATGAATATTTATTTTATACTATAATGTTATTCCACTATTAAATAATAAAGAAATATAAATGAAAATGAATATTTATTTTATACTATAATGTTATTCCACTATTAAATAATAAAGAAATATAAATGAAAATGAATATTTATTTTATACTATAATGTTATTCCACTATTAAATAATAAAGAAATATAAATGAAAATGAATATTTATTTTATACTATAATGTTATTCCACTATTAAATAATAAAGAAATATAAATGAAAATGAATATTTATTTTATACTATTATGTTATTCCACTATAAAATAATAAAGAAATATAAATAAAAATGAATATTTATTTTATACTATAATGTTATTCCACTATTAAATAATAAAGAAATATAAATGAAAATGAATATTTATTTTATACTATAATGTTATTCCACTATTAAATAATAAAGAAATATAAATGAAAATGAATATTTATTTTATACTATAATGTTATTCCACTATTAAATAATAAAGAAATATAAATGAAAATGAATATTTATTTTATACTATTATGTTATTCCACTATAAAATAATAAAGAAATATAAATAAAAATGAATATTTATTTTATACTATAATGTTATTCCACTATTAAATAATAAAGAAATATAAATGAAAATGAATATTTATTTTATACTATAATGTTATTCCACTATTAAATAATAAAGAAATATAAATGAAAATGAATATTTATTTTATACTATAATGTTATTCCACTATTAAATAATAAAGAAATATAAATGAAAATGAATATTTATTTTATACTATAATGTTATTCCACTATTAAATAATAAAGAAATATAAATGAAAATGAATATTTATTTTATACTATAATGTTATTCCACTATTAAATAATAAAGAAATATAAATGAAAATGAATATTTATTTTATACTATAATGTTATTCCACTATTAAATAATAAAGAAATATAAATGAAAATGAATATTTATTTTATACTATAATGTTATTCCACTATTAAATAATAAAGAAATATAAATGAAAATGAATATTTATTTTATACTATAATGTTATTCCACTATTAAATAATAAAGAAATATAAATGAAAATGAATATTTATTTTATACTATAATGTTATTCCACTATTAAATAATAAAGAAATATAAATGAAAATGAATTATTATTTTATACTATAATGTTATTCCACTATTAAATAATAAAGAAATATAAATGAAAATGAATATTTATTTTATACTATAATGTTATTCCACTATTAAATAATAAAGAAATATAAATGAAAATGAATATTTATTTTATACTATAATGTTATTCCACTATTAAATAATAAAGAAATATAAATGAAAATGAATATTTATTTTATACTATTATGTTATTCCACTATAAAATAATAAAGAAATATAAATAAAAATGAATATTTATTTTATACTATAATGTTATTCCACTATTAAATAATAAAGAAATATAAATGAAAATGAATATTTATTTTATACTATAATGTTATTCCACTATTAAATAATAAAGAAATATAAATGAAAATGAATATTTATTTTATACTATAATTTTATTCCACTATTAAATAATAAAGAAATATAAATGAAAATGAATATTTATTTTATACTATAATGTTATTCCACTATTAAATAATAAAGAAATATAAATGAAAATGAATATTTATTTTATACTAGTATGTTTTTACACTATTAAATATTAAAGAAATATAAATAAAAATGAATATTTATTTTATACTATAATGTTATTCATCTATTAAATAATAAAGAAATATAAATGAAAATGAATATTTATTTTATACTATAATGTTATTCCACTATTAAATAATTAAGAAGTATAAATGAAAATGAATATTTATTTTATACTATAATGTTATTCCACTATTAAGTAATAAAGAAATATAAATGAAAATGAATATTTTTTTTATACTATAATGTTATTCCACTATTAAATAATAAAGAAATATAAATGAAAATGAATATTTATTTTATACTATAATGTTATTCCACTATTAAATAATTAAGAAGTATAAATGAAAATGAATATTTATTTTATACTATAATGTTATTCCACTATTAAGTAATAAAGAAATATAAATGAAAATGAATATTTATTTTATACTATAATGTTATTCCACTATTAAATAATTAAGAAGTATAAATAAAAATGAATATTTATTTTATACTATAATGTTATTCCACTATTAAATAATAAAGAAATATAAATAAAAATGAATATTTATTTTATACTATAATGTTATTCCACTATTTAATAATAAAGTAATATAAATGAAAATGAATATTTATTTTATACTATAATGTTATTCCACTATTAAATAATAAAGAAATATAAATGAATATTTATTTTATACTATAATGTTATTCCATAATTAAATAATAAAGAAATATAAATAAAAATGAATATTTATTTTATACTATAATGTTATTCCACTATTAAATTATAAAGAAACATAAATGAAAATGAATATTTATTTTATACTATAATGTTATTCAACTATTAAATAATAAAGAAATATAAATGAAAATGAATATTTATTTTATACTATAATGTTTTTCTACTATTAAATTATAAAGAAATATAAATGAAAATGAATATTTATTTTATACTATAATGTTATTCCACTATTAAATAATAAAGAAATATAAATGAAAATGAATATTTATTTTATACTATAATGTTATTCCACTATTAAATAATAAAGAAATATAAATGAAAATGAATATTTATTTTATACTATAATGTTATTCCACTATTAAATAATAAAGAAATATAAATGAAAATGAATATTTATTTTATACTATAATGTTATTCCACTATCAAATAATAAAGAAATATAAATAAAAATGAATATTTATTTTATACTATAATGTTATTCCACTATTAAATAATAAAGAAATATAAATGAAAATGAATATTTATTTTATACTATAATGTTATTCCACTATCAAATAATAAAGAAATATAAATAAAAATGAATATTTATTTTATACTATAATGTTATTCCACTATTAAATAATAAAGAAATATAAATAAAAATGAATATTTATTTTATACTATAATGTTATTCCACTATTAAATAATAAAGAAATATAAATAAAAATGAATATTTATTTTATACTATAATGTTATTCCACTATTAAATTATAAAGAAATATAAATGAAAATGAATATTTATTTTATACTATAATGTTATTCCACTATTAAATAATAAAGAAATATAAATGAAAATGAATATTTATTTTATACTATAATGTTATTCCACTATTAAATAATAAAGAAATATAAATAAAAATGAATATTTATTTTATACTTTAATGTTATTCCACTATCAAATAATAAAAAAATATAAATGAAAATCAATATTTATTTTATACTATAATGTTATTCCACTATTAAATAATAAAAAAATATAAATAAAAATGAATATTTATTTTATAATATAATGTTATTCCACTATTAAATAATAAAGGAATATAAATAAAAATGAATATTTATTTTATACTATAATGTTATTCCACTATTAAATAATAAAGAAATATAAATGAAAATGAATATTTATTTTATACTATAATGTTATTCCACTATTAAATAATAAAGAAATATAAATAAAAATAAATATTTATTTTATATTATAATGTTATTCCACTATTAAATAATAAAGAAATATAAATGAAAATGAATATCTATTTGATACTATAATGTTATTCCACTATTAAATAATAAAGAAATATAAATAAAAATGAATATTTATTTATACTATAATGTTATTCAACTATTAAATAATAAAGAAATAAAAATAAAAATGAATATTTATTTTATACTATAATGTTATTGTACTATTAAATAATAAAGAAATATAAATGAAAATGAATATTTATTTTATACTATAATGTTATTCAACTATTAAATAATAAAGAAGTATAAATGAAAATGAATATTTATTTTATACTATAATGTAATTCCACTATTAAATAATAAAGAAATATAAATGAAAATGAATATTTATTTTATACTATAATGTTATTCAACTATTAAATAATTAAGAAGTATAAATGAAAATGAATATTTATTTTATACTATAATGTTATTCCACTATTAAATAATTAAGAAGTATAAATGAAAATGAATATTTATTTTATACTATAATGTTATTCCACTATTAAGTAATAAAGAAATATAAATGAAAATGAATATTTATTTTATACTATAATGTTATTCCACTATTAAATAATTAAGAAGTATAAATAAAAATGAATATTTATTTTTTACTATAATGTTATTCCACTATTAAATAATAAAGAAATATAAATAAAAATGAATATTTATTTTATACTATAATGTTATTCCACAATTAAATAATAAAGAAATATAAATGAAAATGAATATTTATTTTATACTATAATGTTATTCCACTATTAAATAATAAAGAAATATAAATGAATATTTATTTTATACTATAATGTTATTCCATAATTAAATAATAAAGAAATATAAATAAAAATGAATATTTATTTTATACTATAATGTTATTCCACTATTAAATTATAAAGAAATATAAATGAAAATGAATATTTATTTTATACTATAATGTTATTCCACTATTAAATAATAAAGAAATATAAATGAAAATGAATATTTATTTTATACTATAATGTTATTCCACTATTAAATTATAAAGAAATATAAATGAAAATGAATATTTATTTTATACTATAATGTTATTCCACTATTAAATAATAAAGAAATATAAATGAAAATGAATATTTATTTTATACTATAATGTTATTCCACTATTAAATAATAAAGAAATATAAATGAAAATGAATATTTATTTTATACTATAATGTTATTCCACTATTAAATAATAAAGAAATATAAATGAAAATGAATATTTATTTTATACTATAATGTTATTCCACTATCAAATAATAAAGAAATATAAATAAAAATGAATATTTATTTTATACTATAATGTTATTCCACTATTAAATAATAAAGAAATATAAATGAAAATGAATATTTATTTTATACTATAATGTTATTCCACTATCAAATAATAAAGAAATATAAATAAAAATGATTATTTATTTTATACTATAATGTTATTCCACTATTAAATAATAAAGAAATATAAATAAAAATGAATATTTATTTTATACTATAATGTTATTCCACTATTAAATAATAAAGAAATATAAATAAAAATGACTATTTATTTTATACTATAATGTTATTCCACTATTAAATTATAAAGAAATATAAATGAAAATGAATATTTATTTTATACTATAATGTTATTCCACTATTAAATAATAAAGAAATATAAATGAAAATGAATATTTATTTTATACTATAATGTTATTCCACTATTAAATAATAAAGAAATATAAATAAAAATGAATATTTATTTTATACTATAATGTTATTCCACTATCAAATAATAAAAAAATATAAATGAAAATCAATATTTATTTTATACTATAATGTTATTCCACTATTAAATAATAAAAAAATATAAATAAAAATGAATATATATTTTATAATATAATGTTATTCCACTATTAAATAATAAAGGAATATCAATAAAAATGAATATTTATTTTATACTATAATGTTATTCCACTATTAAATAATAAAGAAATATAAATAAAAATAAATATTTATTTTATATTATAATGTTATTCCACTATTAAATAATAAAGAAATATAAATGAAAATGAATATCTATTTGATACTATAATGTTATTCCACTATTAAATAATAAAGAAATATAAATAAAAATGAATATTTATTTATACTATAATGTTATTCCACTATTAAATAATAAAGAAATATAAATAAAAATGAATATTTATTTTATACTATAATGTTATTGTACTATTAAATAATAAAGAAATATAAATGAAAATGAATATTTATTTTATACTATAATGTTATTCAACTATTAAATAATAAAGAAGTATAAATGAAAATGAATATTTATTTTATACTATAATGTAATTCCACTATTAAATAATAAAGAAATATAAATGAAAAGTAATATCTATTTTATACTATAATGTTATTCCACTATTAAATTATAAAATAATATAAATGAAAATGCATATTTATTTTATACTATAATGTTATTCCACTATTAAATAATAAAGAAATATAAATGAAAATGAATATTTATTTTATACTATAATGTTATTCCACTATTAAATAATAAAGAAATATAAATGAAAATGAATATTTATTTTATACTATAATGTTATTCCACTATTAAATAATAAAGAAATATAAATGAAAATGAATATTTATTTTATACTATAATGTCATTCAACTATTAAATAATAAAGAAGTATAAATGAAAATGAATATTTATTTTATACTATAATGTTATTCCACTATTAAATAATAAAGAAATATAAATGAAAATGAATATTTATTTTATACTATAATGTTATTCAACTATTAAATAATAAAGAAGTATAAATGAAAATGAATATTTATTTTATACTATAATGTTATTCAACTATTAAATAATAAAGAAATATAAATGAAAATGAATATTTATTTTATACTATAATGTTATTCAACTATTAAATAATAAAGAAATATAAATGAAAATGAATATTTATTTTATACTATAATGTTATTCAACTATTAAATAATAAAGAAGTATAAATGAAAATGAATATTTATTTTATACTATAATGTTATTCCACTATTAAATAATAAAGAAATATAAATGAAAATGAATATTTATTTTATACTATAATGTTATTCAACTATTAAATAATAAAGAAGTATAAATGAAAATGAATATTTATTTTATACTATAATGTTATTCAACTATTAAATAATAAAGACATATAAATGAAAATGAATATTTATTTTATACTATAATGTTATTCCACTATTAAATTATAAAGAAATATAAATGAAAATGAATATTTATTTTATACTATAATGTTATTCCACTATTAAATAATAAAGAAATATAAATGAAAATGAATATTTATTTTATACTATAATGTTATTCCACTATTAAATAATAAAGAAATATAAATGAAAATGAATATTTATTTTATACTATAATGTTATTCCACTATTAAATAATAAAATAATATAAATGAAAATGCATATTTATTTTATACTATAATGTTATTCCACTATTAAATAATAAAGAAATATAAATGAAAATGAATATTTATTTTATACTATAATGTTATTCCACTATTAAATAATAAAGAAATATAAATGAAAATGAATATTTATTTTATACTATAATGTTATTCCACTATTAAATAATAAAGAAATATAAATGAAAATGAATAACTATTTTATACTATAATGTTATTCCACTATTAAATAATAAAGAAATATAAATGAAAATGAATATTTATTTTATACTATAATGTTATTCCACTATTAAATAATAAAAAAATATAAATGAAAATGAATATTTATTTTATACTATAATGTTATTCCATTATTAAATAATAAAGGAATATAAATGAAAATGAATTATTATTTTATACTATAATGTTATTCCACTATTAAATAATAAAGAAATATAAATGAAAATGAATATTTATTTTATACTATAATGTTATTCCACTATTAAATAATAAAGAAATATAAATGAAAATGAATATTTATTTTATACTATAATGTTATTCCACTATTAAATAATAAAGAAATACAAATAAAAATGAATATTTATTTTATACTATAATGTTATTCCACTATTAAATAATAAAGAAATATAAATGAAAATGAATATTTATTTTATACTATAATGTTATTCCACTATTAAATAATTAAGAAGTATAAATGAAAATGAATATTTATTTTATACTATAATGTTATTCCACTATTAAATAATAAAGAAATATAAATGAAAATGAATATTTATTTTATACTATTATGTTATTCCACTATTAAATAATAAAGAAATATAAATGAAAATTAATATTTATTTTATACTATAATGTTATTCCACTATTAAATAATAAAGAAATATAAATAAAAATGAATATTTATTTTATACTATAATGTTATTCCACTATTAAATAATAAAGAAATATAAATGAAAATGAATATTTATTTTATACTATAATGTTATTCCACTATTAAATAATTAAGAAGTATAAATGAAAATGAATATTTATTTTATACTATAATGTTATTCCACTATCAAATAATAAAGAAATATAACTGAAAATGAATATTTATTTTATACTATAATGTTATTCCACTATTAAATAATTAAGAAATATAAATAAAAATGAATATTTATTTTATACTATAATGTTATTCCACTATTAAATAATAAAGAAATACAAATAAAAATGAATATTTATTTTATACTATAATGTTATTCCACTATTAAATAATAAAGAAATATAAATAAAAATGAATATTTATTTCATACTATAATGTTATTCCACTATTAAATAATAAAGAAATACAAAAAAAATGAATATTTATTTTATACTATAATGTTATTCCACTATTAAATAATAAAGAAATATAAATAAATATGAATATTTATTTTATACTATAATGTTATTCACTATTAAATAATTAAGAAATATAAATAAAAATGAATATTTATTTTATACTATAATGTTATTCCACTATTAAATAATAAAGAAATATAAATGAAAATGAATATTTATTTTATACTATAATGTTATTCCACTATTAAATAATAAAGAAATATGAATAAAAATAAATATTTATTTTATATTATAATGTTATTCCACTATTAAATAATAAAGAAATATAAATGAAAATGAATATCTATTTGATACTATAATGTTATTCCACTATTAAATAATAAAGAAATATAAATAAAAATGAATATTTATTTATACTATAATGTTATTCCACTATTAAATAATAAAGAAATATAAATAAAAATGAATATTTATTTTATACTATAATGTTATTGTACTATTAAATAATAAAGAAATATAAATGAAAATGAATATTTATTTTATACTATAATGTTATTCAACTATTAAATAATAAAGAAGTATAAATGAAAATGAATATTTATTTTATACTATAATGTAATTCCACTATTAAATAATAAAGAAATATAAATGAAAAGTAATATCTATTTTATACTATAATGTTATTCCACTATTAAATTATAAAGAAATATAAATGAAAATGAATATTTATTTTATACTATAATGTTATTCCACTATTAAATAATTAAGAAGTATAAATGAAAATGAATATTTATTTTATACTATAATGTTATTCCACTATTAAATAATAAAGAAATATAAATGAAAATGAATATTTATTTTATACTATAATGTTATTCCACTATTAAATAATAAAGAAATATAAATAAAAATGAATATTTATTTTATACTATAATGTTATTCCACTATTAAATAATAAAGAAATATAAATGAAAATGAATATTTATTTTATACTATAATGTTCTTCCACTATTAAATAATAAAGAAATATAAATGAAAATGAATATTTATTTTATACTATAATGTTATTCCACTATTAAATAATAAAGAAATATAAATGAAAATGAATATTTATTTTATACTATAATGTTATTCCACTATTAAATAATAAAGAAATATAAATAAAAATGAATATTTATTTTATACTATAATGTTATTCCACTATTAAATAATAAAGAAATATAAATGAAAATGAATATTTATTTTATACTATAATGTTATTCCACTATTAAATAATAAAGAAATATAAATAAAAATGAATATTTATTTTATACTATAATGTTATTCCACTATTAAATAATAAAGAAATATAAATGAAAATGAATATTTATTTTATACTATAATGTTATTCCACTATTAAGTAATAAAGAAATATAAATGAACATGCATATCTATTTTATACTATAATGTTATTCCACTATTAAATAAAAAGAAATATAAATAAAAATTAATATTTATTTTATACTATAATGTTATTCCACTATTAAATAATAAAGAACTATAAATCAAAATGAATATTTATTTTATACTATAATGTTATTCCACTATTAAATAATAAAGAAATATAAATGAAAATGAATATTTATTTTATACTATAATGTTATTCCACTATTAAATAATAAAGAAATATAAATGAAAATGAATATTGATTTTATACTATAATGTTATTCCACTATTAAATAATAAAGAAATATAAATCAAAATGAATATTTATTTTATACTATAATGTTATTCCACTATTAAATAATAAAGAAATATAAATCAAAATGAATATTTATTTTATACTATAATGTTATTCCACTATTAAATAATAAAGAAATATAAATAAAAATGAATATTTATTTTATACTATAATGTTATTCCACTATTAAATAATAAAGAAATATAAATGAAAATGAATATTTATTTTATACTATAATGTTATTCCACTATTAAATAATAAAGAAATATAAATGAAAATGAATATTTATTTTATACTATAATGTTATTCCACTATTAAATAATAAAGAAATATAAATGAAAATGAATAACTATTTTATACTATAATGTTATTCCACTATTAAATAATAAAGAAATATAAATGAAAATGAATATTTATTTTATACTTTAATGTTATTCCACTATTAAATAATAAAAAAATATAAATGAAAATGAATATTTATTTTATACTATAATGTTATTCCATTATATAATAATAAAGGAATATAAATGAAAATGAATTATTATTTTATACTATAATGTTATTCCACTATTAAATAATAAAGAAATATAAATGAAAATGAATATTTTATTTTATACTATAATGTTATTCCACTATTAAATAATAAAGAAATATAAATGAAAATGAATATTTATTTTATACTATAATGTTATTCCACTATTAAATAATAAAGAAATACAAATAAAAATGAATATTTATTTTATACTATAATGTTATTCCACTATTAAATAATAAAGAAATATAAATGAAAATGAATATTTATTTTATACTATAATGTTATTCCACTATTAAATAATTAAGAAGTATAAATGAAAATGAATATTTATTTTATACTATAATGTTATTCCACTATTAAATAATAAAGAAATATAAATGAAAATGAATATTTATTTTATACTATTATGTTATTCCACTATTAAATAATAAAGAAATATAAATGAAAATTAATATTTATTTTATACTATAATGTTATTCCACTATTAAATAATAAAGAAATATAAATAAAAATGAATATTTATTTTATACTATAATGTTATTCCACTATTAAATAATAAAGAAATATAAATGAAAATGAATATTTATTTTATACTATAATGTTATTCCACTATTAAATAATTAAGAAGTATAAATGAAAATGAATATTTATTTTATACTATAATGTTATTCCACTATCAAATAATAAAGAAATATAACTGAAAATGAATATTTATTTTATACTATAATGTTATTCCACTATTAAATAATTAAGAAATATAAATAAAAATGAATATTTATTTTATACTATAATGTTATTCCACTATTAAATAATAAAGAAATACAAATAAAAATGAATATTTATTTTATACTATAATGTTATTCCACTATTAAATAATAAAGAAATATAAATAAAAATGAATATTTATTTCATACTATAATGTTATTCCACTATTAAATAATAAAGAAATACAAAAAAAAATGAATATTTATTTTATACTATAATGTTATTCCACTATTAAATAATAAAGAAATATAAATAAATATGAATATTTATTTTATACTATAATGTTATTCACTATTAAATAATTAAGAAATATAAATAAAAATGAATATTTATTTTATACTATAATGTTATTCCACTATTAAATAATAAAGAAATATAAATGAAAATGAATATTTATTTTATACTATAATGTTATTCCACTATTAAATAATAAAGAAATATGAATAAAAATAAATATTTGTTTTATATTATAATGTTATTCCACTATTAAATAATAAAGAAATATAAATGAAAATGAATATCTATTTGATACTATAATGTTATTCCACTATTAAATAATAAAGAAATATAAATAAAAATGAATATTTATTTATACTATAATGTTATTCCACTATTAAATAATAAAGAAATATAAATAAAAATGAATATTTATTTTATACTATAATGTTATTGTACTATTAAATAATAAAGAAATATAAATGAAAATGAATATTTATTTTATACTATAATGTTATTCAACTATTAAATAATAAAGAAGTATAAATGAAAATGAATATTTATTTTATACTATAATGTAATTCCACTATTAAATAATAAAGAAATATAAATGAAAAGTAATATCTATTTTATACTATAATGTTATTCCACTATTAAATTATAAAGAAATATAAATGAAAATGAATATTTATTTTATACTATAATGTTATTCCACTATTAAATAATTAAGAAGTATAAATGAAAATGAATATTTATTTTATACTATAATGTTATTCCACTATTAAATAATAAAGAAATATAAATAAATATGAATATTTATTTTATACTATAATGTTATTCCACTATTAAATAATAAAGAAATATAAATAAAAATGAATATTTATTTTATACTATAATGTTATTCCACTATTAAATAATAAAGAAATATAAATGAAAATGAATATTTATTTTATACTATAATGTTCTTCCACTATTAAATAATAAAGAAATATAAATGAAAATGAATATTTATTTTATACTATAATGTTATTCCACTATTAAATAATAAAGAAATATAAATGAAAATGAATATTTATTTTATACTATAATGTTATTCCACTATTAAATAATAAAGAAATATAAATAAAAATGAATATTTATTTTATACTATAATGTTATTCCACTATTAAATAATAAAGAAATATAAATGAAAATGAATATTTATTTTATACTATAATGTTATTCCACTATTAAATAATAAAGAAATATAAATAAAAATGAATATTTATTTTATACTATAATGTTATTCCACTATTAAATAATAAAGAAATATAAATGAAAATGAATATTTATTTTATACTATAATGTTATTCCACTATTAAGTAATAAAGAAATATAAATGAACATGCATATCTATTTTATACTATAATGTTATTCCACTATTAAATAAAAAGAAATATAAATAAAAATTAATATTTATTTTATACTATAATGTTATTCCACTATTAAATAATAAAGAACTATAAATCAAAATGAATATTTATTTTATACTATAATGTTATTCCACTATTAAATCATAAAGAAATATAAATGAAAATGAATATTTATTTTATACTATAATGTTATTCCACTATTAAATAATAAAGAAATATAAATGAAAATGAATATTGATTTTATACTATAATGTTATTCCACTATTAAATAATAAAGAAATATAAATCAAAATGAATATTTATTTTATACTATAATGTTATTCCACTATTAAATAATAAAGAAATATAAATCAAAATGAATATTTATTTTATACTATAATGTTATTCCACTATTAAATAATAAAGAAATATAAATAAAAATGAATATTTATTTTATACTATAATGTTATTCCACTATTAAATAATAAAGAAATATAAATGAAAATGAATATTTATTTTATACTATAATGTTATTCCACTATTAAATAATAAAGAAATATAAATGAAAATTAATATTTATTTTATACTATAATGTTATTCCACTATTAAATAATAAAGAAGTATAAATGAAAATGAATATTTATTTTATACTATAATGTTATTCCACTATTAAATAATAAAGAAATATAAATAAAAATGAATATTTATTTTATACTATAATGTTATTCCACTATTAAATAATAAAGAAATATAAATGAAAATTAATATTTATTTTATACTATAATGTTATTCCACTATTAAATAATAAAGAAATATAAATGAAAATTAATATTTATTTTATACTATAATGTTATTCCATTATTAAATAATAAAGAAGTATAAATGAAAATGAATATTTATTTTATACTATAATGTTATTCCACTATTAAATAATAAAGAAATATAAATGAAAATGAATATTTATTTTATACTATTATGTTATTCCACTATAAAATAATAAAGAAATATAAATAAAAATGAATATTTATTTTATACTATAATGTTATTCCACTATTAAATAATAAAGAAATATAAATGAAAATGAATATTTA
Source organism: Euprymna scolopes (assembly GCF_053919585.1). Classification (NCBI taxonomy): domain Eukaryota; kingdom Metazoa; phylum Mollusca; class Cephalopoda; order Sepiida; family Sepiolidae; genus Euprymna; species Euprymna scolopes. Next base: position 109,070,181 of record NC_136508.1, on the reverse strand, counting down.
TTCTATACTATAATGTTATTCCACTATTAAATAATAAAGAAATATAAATGAAAATTAATATTTATTTTATACTATTATGTTTTTCCACTATTAAATAATAAAGAAATATAAATAAAAATGAATATTTATTTTATACTATAATGGTATTCCACTATTAAATAATAAAGACATATAAATGAAAATGAATATTTATTTTATACTATAATGTTATTCCACTATTAAATAATTAAGAAGTATAAATGAAAATGAATATTTATTGTATACTATAATGTTATTCCACTATTAAGTAATAAAGAAATATAAATAAAAATGAATATTTTTTTTATACTATAATGTTATTCCACTATTAAATAATAAAGAAATATAAATGAAAATTATTATTCATTTTATACTATAATGTTATTCCACTATTAAATAATTAAGAAGTATAAATGAAAATGAATATTTATTTTATACTATAATGTTATTCCACTATTAAGTAATAAAGAAATATAAATGAAAATGAATATTTATTTTATGCTATAATGTTATTCCACTATTAAATAATTAAGAAGTATAAATAAAAATGAATATTTATTTTATAATATAATGTTATTCCACTATTAAATAATAAAGAAATATAAATAAAAATGAATATTTATTTTATACTATAATGTTATTCCACTATTAAATAATAAAGAAATATAAATGAAAATGAATATTTATTTTATACTATAATGTTATTCCACTATTAAATAATAAAGAAATATAAATGAATATTTATTTTATACTATAATGTTATTCCACTATTAAATAATAAAGAAATATAAATAAAAATGAATATTTATTTTATACTATAATGTTATTCCACTATTAAATTATAAAGAAATATAAATGAAAATGAATATTTATTTTATACTATAATGTTATTCCACTATTAAATAATAAAGAAATATAAATGAAAATGAATATTTATTTTATACTATAATCTTATTCCACTATTAAATTATAAAGAAATATAAATGAAAATGAATATTTATTTTATACTATAATGTTATTCCACTATTAAATAATAAAGAAATATAAATGAAAATGAATATTTATTTTATACTATAATGTTATTCCACTATTAAATAATAAAGAAATATAAATTAAAATGAATATTTATTTTATACTATAATGTTATTCCACTATTAAATAATAAAGAAATATAAATGAAAATGAATATTTATTTTATACTATAATGTTATTCCACTATCAAATAATAAAGAAATATAAATAAAAATGAATATTTATTTTATACTATAATGTTATTCCACTATTAAATAATAAAGAAATATAAATGAAAATGAATATTTATTCTATACTATAATGTTATTCCACTATTAAATAATAAAGAAATATAAATGAAAATGAATATTTATTTTATACTATTATGTTTTTCCACTATTAAATAATAAAGAAATATAAATAAAAATTAATATTTATTTTATACTATAATGGTATTCCACTATTAAATAATAAAGACATATAAATGAAAATGAATATTTATTTTATACTATAATGTTATTCCACTATTAAATAATTAAGAAGTATAAATGAAAATGAATATTTATTGTATACTATAATGTTATTCCACTATTAAGTAATAAAGAAATATAAATAAAAATGAATATTTTTTTTATACTATAATGTTATTCCACTATTAAATAATAAAGAAATATAAATGAAAATGAATATTCATTTTATACTATAATGTTATTCCACTATTAAATAATTAAGAAGTATAAATGAAAATGAATATTTATTTTATACTATAATGTTATTCCACTATTAAGTAATAAAGAAATATAAATGAAAATGAATATTTATTTTATGCTATAATGTTATTCCACTATTAAATAATTAAGAAGTATAAATAAAAATGAATATTTATTTTATACTATAATGTTATTCCACTATTAAATAATAAAGAAATATAAATAAAAATGAATATTTATTTTATACTATAATGTTATTCCACTATTAAATAATAAAGAAATATAAATGAAAATGAATATTTATTTTATACTATAATGTTATTCCACTATTAAATAATAAAGAAATATAAATGAATATTTATTTTATACTATAATGTTATTCCACTATTAAATAATAAAGAAATATAAATAAAAATGAATATTTATTTTATACTATAATGTTATTCCACTATTAAATTATAAAGAAATATAAATGAAAATGAATATTTATTTTATACTATAATGTTATTCCACTATTAAATAATAAAGAAATATAAATGAAAATGAATATTTATTTTATACTATAATGTTATTCCACTATTAAATTATAAAGAAATATAAATGAAAATGAATATTTATTTTATACTATAATGTTATTCCACTATTAAATAATAAAGAAATATAAATGAAAATGAATATTTATTTTATACTATAATGTTATTCCACTATTAAATAATAAAGAAATATAAATTAAAATGAATATTTATTTTATACTATAATGTTATTCCACTATTAAATAATAAAGAAATATAAATGAAAATGAATATTTATTTTATACTATAATGTTATTCCACTATCAAATAATAAAGAAATATAAATAAAAATGAATATTTATTTTATACTATAATGTTATTCCACTATTAAATAATAAAGAAATATAAATGAAAATGAATATTTATTTTATACTATAATGTTATTCCACTATCAAATAATAAAGAAATATAAATAAAAATGAATATTTATTTTATAATATAATGTTATTCCACTATTAAATAATAAAGGAATATCAATAAAAATGAATATTTATTTTATACTATAATGTTATTCCACTATTAAATAATAAAGAAATATAAATGAAAATGAATATTTATTTTATACTATAATGTTATTCCACTATTAAATAATAAAGAAATATAAATAAAAATAAATATTTATTTTATATTATAATGTTATTCCACTATTAAATAATAAAGAAATATAAATGAAAATGAATATCTATTTGATACTATAATGTTATTCCACTATTAAATAATAAAGAAATATAAATAAAAATGAATATTTATTTATACTATAATGTTATTCCACTATTAAATAATAAAGAAATATAAATAAAAATGAATATTTATTTTATACTATAATGTTATTGTACTATTAAATAATAAAGAAATATAAATGAAAATGAATATTTATTTTATACTATAATGTTATTCAACTATTAAATAATAAAGAAGTATAAATGAAAATGAATATTTATTTTATACTATAATGTAATTCCACTATTAAATAATAAAGAAATATAAATGAAAAGTAATATCTATTTTATACTATAATGTTATTCCACTATTAAATTATAAAATAATATAAATTAAAATGCATATTTATTTTATACTATAATGTTATTCCACTATTAAATAATAAAGAAATATAAATGAAAATGAATATCTATTTTATACTATAATGTTATTGTACTATTAAATAATAAAGAAATATAAATGAAAATGAATATTTATTTTATACTATAATGTTATTCCACTATTAAATAATAAAGAAACATAAATGAAAATGAATATTTATTTTATACTATAATGTTATTCAACTATTAAATAATAAAGAAGTATAAATGAAAATGAATATTTATTTTATACTATAATGTTATTCCACTATTAAATAATAAAGAAATATAAATGAAAATGAATATTTATTTTATACTATAATGTTATTCAACTATTAAATAATAAAGAAGTATAAATGAAAATGAATATTTATTTTATACTATAATGTTATTCAACTATTAAATAATAAAGAAATATAAATGAAAATGAATATTTATTTTATACTATAATGTTATTCAACTATTAAATAATAAAGAAATATAAATGAAAATGAATATTTATTTTATACTATAATGTTATTCAACTATTAAATAATAAAGAAGTATAAATGAAAATGAATATTTATTTTATACTATAATGTTATTCCACTATTAAATAATAAAGAAATATAAATGAAAATGAATATTTATTTTATACTATCATGTTATTCAACTATTAAATAATAAAGAAGTATAAATGAAAATTAATATTTATTTTATACTATAATGTTATTCAACTATTAAATAATAAAGACATATAAATGAAAATGAATATTTATTTTATACTATAATGTTATTCCACTATTAAATTATAAAGAAATATAAATGAAAATGAATATTTATTTTATACTATAATGTTATTCCACTATTAAATAATAAAGAAATATAAATGAAAATGAATATTTATTTTATACTATAATGTTATTCCACTATTAAATAATAAAGAAATATAAATGAAAATGAATATTTATTTTATACTATAATGTTATTCCACTATTAAATAATAAAATAATATAAATGAAAATGCATATTTATTTTATACTATAATGTTATTCCACTATTAAATAATAAAGAAATATAAATGAAAATGAATATTTATTTTATACTATAATGTTATTCCACTATTAAATAATAAAGAAATATAAATGAAAATGAATATTTATTTTATACTATAATGTTATTCCACTATTTAATAATAAAGAAATATAAATGAAAATGAATAACTATTTTATACTATAATGATATTCCACTATTAAATAATAAAGAAATATAAATGAAAATGAATATTTATTTTATACTATAATGTTATTCCACTATTAAATAATAAAAAAATATAAATGAAAATGAATATTTATTTTATACTATAATGTTATTCCACTATTAAATAATAAAGGAATATAAATGAAAATGAATTATTATTTTATACTATAATGTTATTCCACTATTAAATAACAAAGAAATATAAATAAAAATGAATATTTATTTTATACTATAATGTTATTCCACTATTAAATAATAAAGAAATATAAATGAAAATGAATATTTATTTTATACTATAATGTTATTCCACTATTAAATAATAAAGAAATATAAATTAAAATGAATATTTATTTTATACTATAATGTTATTCCACTATTAAATAATAAAGAAATATAAATGAAAATGAATATTTATTTTATACTATAATGTTATTCCACTATCAAATAATAAAGAAATATAAATAAAAATGAATATTTATTTTATACTATAATGTTATTCCACTATTAAATAATAAAGAAATATAAATGAAAATGAATATTTATTTTATACTATAATGTTATTCCACTATCAAATAATAAAGAAATATAAATAAAAATGAATATTTATTTTATAATATAATGTTATTCCACTATTAAATAATAAAGGAATATCAATAAAAATGAATATTTATTTTATACTATAATGTTATTCCACTATTAAATAATAAAGAAATATAAATGAAAATGAATATTTATTTTATACTATAATGTTATTCCACTATTAAATAATAAAGAAATATAAATAAAAATAAATATTTATTTTATATTATAATGTTATTCCACTATTAAATAATAAAGAAATATAAATGAAAATGAATATCTATTTGATACTATAATGTTATTCCACTATTATATAATAAAGAAATATAAATAAAAATGAATATTTATTTATACTATAATGTTATTCCACTATTAAATAATAAAGAAATATAAATAAAAATGAATATTTATTTTATACTATAATGTTATTGTACTATTAAATAATAAAGAAATATAAATGAAAATGAATATTTATTTTATACTATAATGTTATTCAACTATTAAATAATAAAGAAGTATAAATGAAAATGAATATTTATTTTATACTATAATGTAATTCCACTATTAAATAATAAAGAAATATAAATGAAAAGTAATATCTATTTTATACTATAATGTTATTCCACTATTAAATTATAAAATAATATAAATGAAAATGCATATTTATTTTATACTATAATGTTATTCCACTATTAAATAATAAAGAAATATAAATGAAAATGAATATTTATTTTATACTATAATGTTATTGTACTATTAAATAATAAAGAAATATAAATGAAAATGAATATTTATTTTATACTATAATGTTATTCCACTATTAAATAATAAAGAAATATAAATGAAAATGAATATTTATTTTATACTATAATGTTATTCAACTATTAAATAATAAAGAAGTATAAATGAAAATGAATATTTATTTTATACTATAATGTTATTCAACTATTAAATAATAAAGAAATATAAATGAAAATGAATATTTATTTTATACTATAATGTTATTCAACTATTAAATAATAAAGAAATATAAATGAAAATGAATATTTATTTTATACTATAATGTTATTCAACTATTAAATAATAAAGAAGTATAAATGAAAATGAATATTTATTTTATACTATAATGTTATTCCACTATTAAATAATAAAGAAATATAAATGAAAATGAATATTTATTTTATACTATCATGTTATTCAACTATTAAATAATAAAGAAGTATAAATGAAAATGAATATTTATTTTATACTATAATGTTATTCAACTATTAAATAATAAAGACATATAAATGAAAATGAATATTTATTTTATACTATAATGTTATTCCACTATTAAATTATAAAGAAATATAAATGAAAATGAATATTTATTTTATACTATAATGTTATTCCACTATTAAATAATAAAGAAATATAAATGAAAATGAATATTTATTTTATACTATAATGTTATTCCACTATTAAATAATAAAGAAATATAAATGAAAATGAATATTTATTTTATACTATAATGTTATTCCACTATTAAATAATAAAATAATATAAATGAAAATGCATATTTATTTTATACTATAATGTTTTTCCACTATTAAATAATAAAGAAATATAAATGAAAATGAATATTTATTTTATACTATAATGTTATTCCACTATTAAATAATAAAGAAATATAAATGAAAATGAATATTTATTTTATACTATAATGTTATTCCACTATTTAATAATAAAGAAATATAAATGAAAATGAATAACTATTTTATACTATAATGATATTCCACTATTAAATAATTAAGAAATATAAATGAAAATGAATATTTATTTTATACTATAATGTTATTCCACTATTAAATAATAAAAAAATATAAATGAAAATGAATATTTATTTTATACTATAATGTTATTCCACTATTAAATAATAAAGGAATATAAATGAAAATGAATTATTATTTTATACTATAATGTTATTCCACTATTAAATAACAAAGAAATATAAATAAAAATGAATATTTATTTTATACTATAATGTTATTCCACTATTAAATAATTAAGAAGTGTAAATGAAAATGAATATTTATTTTATACTATAATGTTATTCCACTATTAAATAATAAAGAAATATAAATAAAAATGAATATTTATTTTATACTATAATGTTATTCCACTATTAAATAATAAAGAAATATAAATGAAAATGAATATTTATTTTATACTATAATGTTATTCCACTATTAAATAATTAAGAAGTATAAATGAAAATGAATATTTATTTTATACTATAATGTTATTCCACTATTAAATAATAAAGAAATATAACTGAAAATGAATATTTATTTTATACTATAATGTTATTCCACTATTAAATAATTAAGAAATATAAATAAAAATGAATATTTATTTTATACTATAATGTTATTCCACTATTAAATAATAAAGAAATACAAATAAAAATGAATATTTATTTTATACTATAATGTTATTCCACTATTAAATAATAAAGAAATATAAATAAAAATGAATATTTATTTTATACTATAATGTTATTCCACTATTAAATAATAAAGAAATACAAAAAAAAATGAATATTTATTTTATACTATAATGTTATTCCACTATTAAATAATAAAGAAATATAAATAAAAATGAATATTTATTTTATACTATAATGTTATTCCACTATTAAATAATTAAGAAATATGAATAAAAATGAATATTTATTTTATACTATAATGTTATTCCACTATTAAATAATAAAGAAATATTAATAAAAATGAATATTTATTTTATACTATAATGTTATTCCACTATTAAATAATAAAGAAATATAAATAAAAATGAATATTTATTTTATACTATAATGTTATTCCACTATTAACTTATACAGAAATATAAATGAAAATGAATATTTATTTTATACTATAATGTTATTCCACTATTAGATAATAAAGAAATATAAATGAAAATGAATATTTATTTTATACTATAATGTTATTCCACTATTAAATAATAAAGAAATATAAATAAAAATGAATATTTATTTTATACTATAATGTTATTCCACTATCAAATAATAAAAAAATATAAATGAAAATCAATATTTATTTTATACTATAATGTTATTCCACTATTAAATAATAAAAAAATATAAATAAAAATGAATATTTATTTTATAATATAATGTTATTCCACTATTAAATAATAAAGGAATATCAATAAAAATGAATATTTATTTTATACTATAATGTTATTCCACTATTAAATAATAAAGAAATATAAATGAAAATGAATATTTATTTTATACTATAATGTTATTTCACTATTAAATAATAAAGAAATATAAATAAAAATAAATATTTATTTTATATTATAATGTTATTCCACTATTAAATAATAAAGAAATATAAATGAAAATGAATATCTATTTGATACTATAATGTTATTCCACTATTAAATAATAAAGAAATATAAATAAAAATGAATATTTATTTATACTATAATGTTATTCCACTATTAAATAATAAAGAAATATAAATAAAAATGAATATTTATTTTATACTATAATGTTATTGTACTATTAAATAATAAAGAAATATAAATGAAAATGAATATTTATTTTATACTATAATGTTATTCAACTATTAAATAATAAAGAAGTATAAATGAAAATGAATATTTATTTTATACTATAATGTAATTCCACTATTAAATAATAAAGAAATATAAATGAAAAGTAATATCTATTTTATACTATAATGTTATTCCACTATTAAATTATAAAATAATATAAATGAAAATGCATATTTATTTTATACTATAATGTTATTCCACTATTAAATAATAAAGAAATATAAATGAAAATGAATATTTATTTTATACTATAATGTTATTCCACTATTAAATAATAAAGAAATATAAATGAAAATGAATATTTATTTTATACTATAATGTTATTCCACTATTAACTAATAAAGAAATATAAATGAAAATGAATATTTATTTTATACTATAATGTTATTCAACTATTAAATAATAAAGAAGTATAAATGAAAATGAATATTTATTTTATACTATAATGTTATTCAACTATTAAATAATAAAGAAATATAAATGAAAATGAATATTTATTTTATACTATAATGTTATTCAACTATTAAATAATAAAGAAGTATAAATGAAAATGAATATTTATTTTATACTATAATGTTATTCCACTATTAAATAATAAAGAAATATAAATGAAAATGAATATTTATTTTATACTATAAGGTTATTCAACTATTAAATAATAAAGAAGTATAAATGAAAATGAATATTTATTTTATACTATAATGTTATTCAACTATTAAATAATAAAGACATATAAATGAAAATGAATATTTATTTTATACTATAATGTTATTCCACTATTAAATTATAAAGAAATATAAATGAAAATGAATATTTATTTTATACTATAATGTTATTCCACTATTAAATAATAAAGAAATATAAATGAAAATGAATATTTATTTTATACTATAATGTTATTCCACTATTAAATAATAAAGAAATATAAATGAAAATGAATATTTATTTTATACTATAATGTTATTCCACTATTAAATAATAAAATAATATAAATGAAAATGCATATTTATTTTATACTATAATGTTATTCCACTATTAAATAATAAAGAAATATAAATGAAAATGAATATTTATTTTATACTATAATGTTATTCCACTATTAAATAATAAAGAAATATAAATGAAAATGAATATTTATTTTATACTATAATGTTATTCCACTATTTAATAATAAAGAAATATAAATGAAAATGAATAACTATTTTATACTATAATGTTATTCCACTATTAAATAATAAAGAAATATAAATGAAAATGAATATTTATTTTATACTATAATGTTATTCCACTATTAAATAATAAAAAAATATAAATTAAAATGAATATTTATTTTATACTATAATGTTATTCCACTATTAAATAATAAAGGAATATAAATGAAAATGAATTATTATTTTATACTATAATGTTATTCCACTATTAAATAACAAAGAAATATAAATAAAAATGAATATTTATTTTATACTATAATGTTATTCCACTATTAAATAATTAAGAAGTGTAAATGAAAATGAATATTTATTTTATACTATAATGTTATTCCACTATTAAATAATAAAGAAATATAAATAAAAATGAATATTTATTTTATACTATAATGTTATTCCACTATTAAATAATAAAGAAATATAAATGAAAATGAATATTTTTTTATACTATAATGTTATTCCACTATTAAATAATTAAGAAGTATAAATGAAAATGAATATTTTTTTTATACTATAATGTTATTCCACTATTAAATAATAAAGAAATATAACTGAAAATGAATATTTATTTTATACTATAATGTTATTCCACTATTAAATAATAAAGAAATATAAATAAAAATGAATATTTATTTTATACTATAATGTTATTCCACTATTAAATAATAAAGAAATATAAATAAAAATGAATATTTATTTTATACTATAATGTTATTCCACTATTAAATAATAAAGAAATATAAATAAAAATGAATATTTATTTTATACTATAATGTTATTGTACTATTAAATAATAAAGAAATATAAATGAAAATGAATATTTATTTTATACTATAATGTTATTCAACTATTAAATAATAAAGAAGTATAAATGAAAATGAATATTTATTTTATACTATAATGTAATTCCACTATTAAATAATAAAGAAATATAAATGAAAAGTAATATCTATTTTATACTATAATGTTATTCCACTATTAAATTATAAAATAATATAAATGAAAATGCATATTTATTTTATACTATAATGTTATTCCACTATTAAATAATAAAGAAATATAAATGAAAATGAATATTTATTTTATACTATAATGTTATTCCACTATTAAATAATAAAAAAATATAAATGAAAATGAATATTTATTTTATACTATAATGTTATTCCACTATTAAATAATAAAGGAATATAAATGAAAATGAATTATTATTTTATACTATAATGTTATTCCACTATTAAATAACAAAGAAATATAAATAAAAATGAATATTTATTTTATACTATAATGTTATTCCACTATTAAATAATAAAGAAATATAAATGAAAATGAATATTTATTTTATACTATAATGTTATTCCACTATTAAATAATAAAGAAATATAAATTAAAATGAATATTTATTTTATACTATAATGTTATTCCACTATTAAATAATAAAGAAATATAAATGAAAATGAATATTTATTTTATACTATAATGTTATTCCACTATCAAATAATAAAGAAATATAAATAAAAATGAATATTTATTTTATACTATAATGTTATTCCACTATTAAATAATAAAGAAATATAAATGAAAATGAATATTTATTTTATACTATAATGTTATTCCACTATCAAATAATAAAGAAATATAAATAAAAATGAATATTTATTTTATAATATAATGTTATTCCACTATTAAATAATAAAGGAATATCAATAAAAATGAATATTTATTTTATACTATAATGTTATTCCACTATTAAATAATAAAGAAATATAAATGAAAATGAATATTTATTTTATACTATAATGTTATTCCACTATTAAATAATAAAGAAATATAAATAAAAATAAATATTTATTTTATATTATAATGTTATTCCACTATTAAATAATAAAGAAATATAAATGAAAATGAATATCTATTTGATACTATAATGTTATTCCACTATTAAATAATAAAGAAATATAAATAAAAATGAATATTTATTTATACTATAATGTTATTCCACTATTAAATAATAAAGAAATATAAATAAAAATGAATATTTATTTTATACTATAATGTTATTGTACTATTAAATAATAAAGAAATATAAATGAAAATGAATATTTATTTTATACTATAATGTTATTCCACTATTAAATAATAAAGAAATATAAATGAAAATTAATATTTATTTTATACTATAATGTTATTCAACTATTAAATAATAAAGAAGTATAAATGAAAATGAATATTTATTTTATACTATAATGTTATTCCACTATTAAATAATAAAGAAATATAAATGAAAATGAATATTTATTTTATACTATAATGTTATTCAACTATTAAATAATAAAGAAGTATAAATGAAAATGAATATTTATTTTATACTATAATGTTATTCAACTATTAAATAATAAAGAAATATAAATGAAAATGAATATTTATTTTATACTATAATGTTATTCAACTATTAAATAATAAAGAAATATAAATGAAAATGAATATTTATTTTATACTATAATGTTATTCAACTATTAAATAATAAAGAAGTATAAATGAAAATGAATATTTATTTTATACTATAATGTTATTCCACTATTAAATAATAAAGAAATATAAATGAAAATGAATATTTATTTTATACTATCATGTTATTCAACTATTAAATAATAAAGAAGTATAAATGAAAATGAATATTTATTTTATACTATAATGTTATTCAACTATTAAATAATAAAGACATATAAATGAAAATGAATATTTATTTTATACTATAATGTTATTCCACTATTAAATTATAAAGAAATATAAATGAAAATGAATATTTATTTTATACTATAATGTTATTCCACTATTAAATAATAAAGAAATATAAATGAAAATGAATATTTATTTTATACTATAATGTTATTCCACTATTAAATAATAAAGAAATATAAATGAAAATGAATATTTATTTTATACTATAATGTTATTCCACTATTAAATAATAAAAATATTTAAATGAAAATGCATATTTATTTTATACTATAATGTTATTCCACTATTAAATAATAAAGAAATATAAATGAAAATGAATATTTATTTTATACTATAATGTTATTCCACTATTAAATAATAAAGAAATATAAATGAAAATGAATATTTATTTTATACTATAATGTTATTCCACTATTTAATTTTAAAGAAATATAAATGAAAATGAATAACTATTTTATACTATAATGATATTCCACTATTAAATAATAAAGAAATATAAATGAAAATGAATATTTATTTTATACTATAATGTTATTCCACTATTAAATAATAAAAAAATATAAATGAAAATGAATATTTATTTTATACTATAATGTTATTCCACTATTAAATAATAAAGGAATATAAATGAAAATGAATTATTATTTTATACTATAATGTTATTCCACTATTAAATAACAAAGAAATATAAATAAAAATGAATATTTATTTTATACTATAATGTTATTCCACTATTAAATAATTAAGAAGTGTAAATGAAAATGAATATTTATTTTATACTATAATGTTATTCCACTATTAAATAATAAAGAAATATAAATAAAAATGAATATTTATTTTATACTATAATGTTATTCCACTATTAAATAATAAAGAAATATAAATGAAAATGAATATTTATTTTATACTATAATGTTATTCCACTATTAAATAATTAAGAAGTATAAATGAAAATGAATATTTATTTTATACTATAATGTTATTCCACTATTAAATAATAAAGAAATATAACTGAAAATGAATATTTATTTTATACTATAATGTTATTCCACTATTAAATAATTAAGAAATATAAATAAAAATGAATATTTATTTTATACTATAATGTTATTCCACTATTAAATAATAAAGAAATACAAATAAAAATGAATATTTATTTTATACTATAATGTTATTCCACTATTAAATAATAAAGAAATATAAATAAAAATGAATATTTTTTTTATACTATAATGTTATTCCACTATTAAATAATAAAGAAATACAAAAAAAAATGAATATTTATTTTATACTATAATGTTATTCCACTATTAAATAATAAAGAAATATAAATAAATATGAATATTTATTTTATACTATAATGTTATTCTACTATTAAATAATTAAGAAATATAAATAAAAATGAATATTTATTTTATACTATAATGTTATTCCACTATTAAATAATAAAGAAATATAAATAAAAATGAATATTTATTTTATACTATAATGTTATTCCACTATTAAATAATAAAGAAATATAAATAAAAATGAATATTTATTTTATACTATAATGTTATTCCACTATTAACTTATACAGAAATATAAATGAAAATGAATATTTATTTTATACTATAATGTTATTCCACTATAAGATAATAAAGAAATATAAATGAAAATGAATATTTATTTTATACTATAATGTTATTCCACTATTAAATAATAAAGAAATATAAATAAAAATGAATATTTATTTTATACTATAATGTTATTCCACTATCAAATAATAAAAAAATATAAATGAAAATCAATATTTATTTTATACTATAATGTTATTCCACTATTAAATAATAAAAAAATATAAATAAAAATGAATATTTATTTTATAATATAATGTTATTCCACTATTAAATAATAAAGGAATATCAATAAAAATGAATATTTATTTTATACTATAATGTTATTCCACTATTAAATAATAAAGAAATATAAATGAAAATGAATATTTATTTTATACTATAATGTTATTTCACTATTAAATAATAAAGAAATATAAATAAAAATAAATATTTATTTTATATTATAATGTTATTCCACTATTAAATAATAAAGAAATATAAATGAAAATGAATATCTATTTGATACTATAATGTTATTCCACTATTAAATAATAAAGAAATATAAATAAAAATGAATATTTATTTATACTATAATGTTATTCCACGATTAAATAATAAAGAAATATAAATAAAAATGAATATTTATTTTATACTATAATGTTATTGTACTATTAAATAATAAAGAAATATAAATGAAAATGAATATTTATTTTATACTATAATGTTATTCAACTATTAAATAATAAAGAAGTATAAATGAAAATGAATATTTATTTTATACTATAATGTAATTCCACTATTAAATAATAAAGAAATATAAATGAAAAGTAATATCTATTTTATACTATAATGTTATTCCACTATTAAATTATAAAATAATATAAATGAAAATGCATATTTATTTTATACTATAATGTTATTCCACTATTAAATAATAAAGAAATATAAATGAAAATGAATATTTATTTTATACTATAATGTTATTCCACTATTAAATAATAAAGAAATATAAATGAAAATGAATATTTATTTTATACTATAATGTTATTCCACTATTAACTAATAAAGAAATATAAATGAAAATGAATATTTATTTTATACTATAATGTTATTCAACTATTAAATAATAAAGAAGTATAAATGAAAATGAATATTTATTTTATACTATAATGTTATTCCACTATTAAATAATAAAGAAATATAAATGAAAATGAATATTTATTTTATACTATAATGTTATTCCACTATTAAATAATAAAGAAATATAAATGAAAATGAATATTTATTTTATACTATAATGTTATTCAACTATTAAATAATAAAGAAATATAAATGAAAATGAATATTTATTTTATACTATAATGTTATTCAACTATTAAATAATAAAGAAGTATAAATGAAAATGAATATTTATTTTATACTATAATGTTATTCCACTATTAAATAATAAAGAAATATAAATGAAAATGAATATTTATTTTATACTATAATGTTATTCAACTATTAAATAATAAAGAAGTATAAATGAAAATGAATATTTATTTTATACTATAATGTTATTCAACTATTAAATAATAAAGACATATAAATGAAAATGAATATTTATTTTATACTATAATGTTATTCCACTATTAAATTATAAAGAAATATAAATGAAAATGAATATTTATTTTATACTATAATGTTATTCCACTATTAAATAATAAAGAAATATAAATGAAAATGAATATTTATTTTATACTATAATGTTATTCCACTATTAAATAATAAAGAAATATAAATGAAAATGAATATTTATTTTATACTATAATGTTATTCCACTATTAAATAATAAAATAATATAAATGAAAATGCATATTTATTTTATACTATAATGTTATTCCACTATTAAATAATAAAGAAATATAAATGAAAATGAATATTTATTTTATACTATAATGTTATTCCACTATTAAATAATAAAGAAATATAAATGAAAATGAATATTTATTTTATACTATAATGTTATTCCACTATTTAATAATAAAGAAATATAAATGAAAATGAATAACTATTTTATACTAAAATGTTATTCCACTATTAAATAATAAAGAAATATAAATGAAAATGAATATTTATTTTATACTATAATGTTATTCCACTATTAAATAATAAAAAAATATAAATTAAAATGAATATTTATTTTATACTATAATGTTATTCCACTATTAAATAATAAAGGAATATAAATGAAAATGAATTATTATTTTATACTATAATGTTATTCCACTATTAAATAACAAAGAAATATAAATAAAAATGAATATTTATTTTATACTATAATGTTATTCCACTATTAAATAATTAAGAAGTGTAAATGAAAATGAATATTTATTTTATACTATAATGTTATTCCACTATTAAATAATAAAGAAATATAAATAAAAATGAATATTTATTTTATACTATAATGTTATTCCACTATTAAATAATAAAGAAATATAAATGAAAATGAATATTTATTTTATACTATAATGTTATTCCACTATTAAATAATTAAGAAGTATAAATGAAAATGAATATTTATTTTATACTATAATGTAATTCCACTATTAAATAATAAAGAAATATAAATGAAAAGTAATATCTATTTTATACTATAATGTTATTCCACTATTAAATAATAAAGAAATACAAATAAAAATGAATATTTATTTTATACTATAATGTTATTCCACTATTAAATAATAAAGAAATATAAATAAAAATGAATATTTATTTTATACTATAATGTTATTCCACTATTAAATAATAAAGAAATACAAAAAAAAAATGAATATTTATTTTATACTATAATGTTATTCCACTATTAAATAATAAAGAAATATAAATAAATATGAATATTTATTTTATACTATAATGTTATTCCACTATTAAATAATTAAGAAATATAAATAAAAATGAATATTTATTTTATACTATAATGTTATTCCACTATTAAATAATAAAGAAATATAAATAAAAATGAATATTTATTTTATACTATAATGTTATTCCACTATTAAATAATAAAGAAATATAAATAAAAATGAATATTTATTTTATACTATAATGTTATTCCACTATTAACTTATACAGAAATATAAATGAAAATGAATATTTATTTTATACTATAATGTTATTCCACTATTAGATAATAAAGAAATATAAATGAAAATGAATATTTATTTTATACTATAATGTTATTCCACTATTAAATAATAAAGAAATATAAATAAAAATGAATATTTATTTTATACTATAATGTTATTCCACTATCAAATAATAAAAAAATATAAATGAAAATCAATATTTATTTTATACTATAATGTTATTCCACTATTAAATAATAAAAAAATATAAATAAAAATGAATATTTATTTTATAATATAATGTTATTCCACTATTAAATAATAAAGGAATATCAATAAAAATGAATATTAATTTTATACTATAATGTTATTTCACTATTAAATAATAAAGAAATATAAATGAAAATGAATATTTATTTTATACTATAATGTTATTTCACTATTAAATAATAAAGAAATATAAATAAAAATAAATATTTATTTTATATTATAATGTTATTCCACTATTAAATAATAAAGAAATATAAATGAAAATGAATATCTATTTGATACTATAATGTTATTCCACTATTAAATAATAAAGAAATATAAATAAAAATGAATATTTATTTATACTATAATGTTATTCCACTATTAAATAATAAAGAAATATAAATAAAAATGAATATTTATTTTATACTATAATGTTATTGTACTATTAAATAATAAAGAAATATAAATGAAAATGAATATTTATTTTATACTATAATGTTATTCAACTATTAAATAATAAAGAAGTATAAATGAAAATGAATATTTATTTTATACTATAATGTAATTCCACTATTAAATAATAAAGAAATATAAATGAAAAGTAATATCTATTTTATACTATAATGTTATTCCACTATTAAATTATAAAATAATATAAATGAAAATGCATATTTATTTTATACTATAATGTTATTCCACTATTAAATAATAAAGAAATATAAATGAAAATGAATATTTATTTTATACTATAATGTTATTCCACTATTAAATAATAAAGAAATATAAATGAAAATGAATATTTATTTTATACTATAATGTTATTCCACTATTAACTAATAAAGAAATATAAATGAAAATGAATATTTATTTTATACTATAATGTTATTCAACTATTAAATAATAAAGAAGTATAAATGAAAATGAATATTTATTTTATACTATAATGTTATTCCACTATTAAATAATAAAGAAATATAAATGAAAATGAATATTTATTTTATACTATAATGTTATTCCACTATTAAATAATAAAGAAATATAAATGAAAATGAATATTTATTTTATACTATAATGTTATTCAACTATTAAATAATAAAGAAATATAAATGAAAATGAATATTTATTTTATACTATAATGTTATTCAACTATTAAATAATAAAGAAGTATAAATGAAAATGAATATTTATTTTATACTATAATGTTATTCCACTATTAAATAATAAAGAAATATAAATGAAAATGAATATTTATTTTATACTATAATGTTATTCAACTATTAAATAATAAAGAAGTATAAATGAAAATGAATATTTATTTTATACTATAATGTTATTCAACTATTAAATAATAAAGACATATAAATGAAAATGAATATTTATTTTATACTATAATGTTATTCCACTATTAAATTATAAAGAAATATAAATGAAAATGAATATTTATTTTATACTATAATGTTATTCCACTATTAAATAATAAAGAAATATAAATGAAAATGAATATTTATTTTATACTATAATGTTATTCCACTATTAAATAATAAAGAAATATAAATGAAAATGAATATTTATTTTATACTATAATGTTATTCCACTATTAAATAATAAAATAATATAAATGAAAATGCATATTTATTTTATACTATAATGTTATTCCACTATTAAATAATAAAGAAATATAAATGAAAATGAATATTTATTTTATACTATAATGTTATTCCACTATTAAATAATAAAGAAATATAAATGAAAATGAATATTTATTTTATACTATAATGTTATTCCACTATTTAATAATAAAGAAATATAAATGAAAATGAATAACTATTTTATACTATAATGTTATTCCACTATTAAATAATAAAGAAATATAAATGAAAATGAATATTTATTTTATACTATAATGTTATTCCACTATTAAATAATAAAAAAATATAAATTAAAATGAATATTTATTTTATACTATAATGTTATTCCACTATTAAATAATAAAGGAATATAAATGAAAATGAATTATAATTTTATACTATAATGTTATTCCACTATTAAATAACAAAGAAATATAAATAAAAATGAATATTTTTTTTATACTATAATGTTATTCCACTATTAAATAATTAAGAAGTGTAAATGAAAATGAATATTTATTTTATACTATAATGTTATTCCACTATTAAATAATAAAGAAATATAAATAAAAATGAATATTTATTTTATACTATAATGTTATTCCACTATTAAATAATAAAGAAATATAAATGAAAATGAATATTTATTTTATACTATAATGTTATTCCACTATTAAATAATTAAGAAGTATAAATGAAAATGAATATTTATTTTATACTATAATGTTATTCCACTATTAAATAATAAAGAAATATAACTGAAAATGAATATTTATTTTATACTATAATGTTATTCCACTATTAAATAATAAAGAAATATAAATAAAAATGAATATTTATTTTATACTATAATGTTATTCCACTATTAAATAATAAAGAAATATAAATAAAAATGAATATTTATTTTATACTATAATGTTATTCCACTATTAAATAATAAAGAAATATAAATAAAAATGAATATTTATTTTATACTATAATGTTATTGTACTATTAAATAATAAAGAAATATAAATGAAAATGAATATTTATTTTATACTATAATGTTATTCAACTATTAAATAATAAAGAAGTATAAATGAAAATGAATATTTATTTTATACTATAATGTAATTCCACTATTAAATAATAAAGAAATATAAATGAAAAGTAATATCTATTTTATACTATAATGTTATTCCACTATTAAATTATAAAATAATATAAATGAAAATGCATATTTATTTTATACTATAATGTTATTCCACTATTAAATAATAAAGAAATATAAATGAAAATGAATATTTATTTTATACTATAATGTTATTGTACTATTAAATAATAAAGAAATATAAATGAAAATGAATATTTATTTTATACTATAATGTTATTCCACTATTAAATAATAAAGAAATATAAATGAAAATGAATATTTATTTTATACTATAATGTTATTCAACTATTAAATAATAAAGAAGTATAAATGAAAATGAATATTTATTTTATACTATAATGTTATTCCACTATTAAATAATAAAGAAATATAAATGAAAATGAATATTTATTTTATACTATAATGTTATTCAACTATTAAATAATAAAGAAGTATAAATGAAAATGAATATTTATTTTATACTATAATGTTATTCAACTATTAAATAATAAAGAAATATAAATGAAAATGAATATTTATTTTATACTATAATGTTATTCAACTATTAAATAATAAAGAAATATAAATGAAAATGAATATTTTTTTATACTATAATGTTATTCAACTATTAAATAATAAAGAAGTATAAATGAAAATGAATATTTATTTTATACTATAATGTTATTCCACTATTAAATAATAAAGAAATACAAAAAAAAATGAATATTTATTTTATACTATAATGTTATTCCACTATTAAATAATAAAGAAATATAAATAAATATGAATATTTATTTTATACTATAATGTTATTCCACTATTAAATAATTAAGAAATATAAATAAAAATGAATATCTATTTTATACTATAATGTTATTCCACTATTAAATAACAAAGAAATATAAATAAAAATGAATATTTATTTTATACTATAATGTTATTCCACTATTAAATTATTAAGAAGTATAAATGAAAATGAATATTTATTTTATACTATAATGTTATTCCACTATTAAATAATAAAGAAATATAAATGAAAATGAATATTTATTTTATACTATAATGTTATTCCACTATTAAATAATAAAGAAATATAAATAAAAATGAATATTTATTTTATACTATAATGTTATTCCACTATTTAATAATAAAGAAATATAAATGAAAATGAATATTTATTTTATACTATAATGTTATTCCACTATTAAATAATAAAGAAATATAAATGAAAATGAATATTTATTTTATACTATAATGTTATTCCACTATTAAATAATAAAGAAATATAAATAAAAATGAATATTTATTTTATACTATAATGTTATTCCACTATTAAATAATAAAGAAATATAAATCAAAATGAATATTTATTTTATACTATAATGTTATTCCACTATTAAATAATAAAGAAATATAAATAAAAATGAATATTTATTTTATACTATAATGTTATTCCACTATTAAATAATAAAGAAATATAAATAAAAATGAATATTTATTTTATACTATAATGTTATTCCACTATTAAATAATAAAGAAATATAAATGAAAATGAATATTTATTTTATACTATAATGTTATTCCACTATTAAATAATAAAGAAATATAAATGAAAATGAATATTTATTTTATACTATAATGTTTTTCCACTATTAAATAATAAAGAAATATAAATGAACATGCATATCTATTTTATACTATAATGTTATTCCACTATTAAATAAAAAGAAATATAAATAAAAATTAATATTTATTTTATACTATAATGTTATTCCACTATTAAATAATAAAGAACTATAAATGAAAATGAATATTTATTTTATACTATAATGTTATTCCACTATTAAATCATAAAGAAATATAAATGAAAATGAATATTTATTTTATACTATAATGTTATTCCACTATTAAATAATAAAGAAATATAAATGAAAATGAATATTGATTTTATACTATAATGTTATTCCACTATTAAATAATAAAGAAATATAAATCAAAATGAATATTTATTTTATACTATAATGTTATTCCACTATTAAATAATAAAGAAATATAAATCAAAATGAATATTTATTTTATACTATAATGTTATTCCACTATTAAATAATAAAGAAATATAAATAAAAATGAATATTTATTTTATACTATAATGTTATTCCACTATTAAATAATAAAGAAATATAAATGAAAATGAATATTTATTTTACACTATAATGTTATTCACCTATTAAATAATAAAGAAGTATAAATGAAAATGAATATTTATTTTATGCTATAATGTTATTCCACTATTAAATAATAAAGAAATATAAATAAAAATGAATATTTATTTTATACTATAATGTTATTCCACTATTAAATAATAAAGAAATATAAATGAAAATGAATATTTATTTTATACTATAATGTTATTCCACTATTAAATAATAAAGAAATATAAATGAAAATTAATATTTATTTTATACTATAATGTTATTCCACTATTAAATAATAAAGAAGTATAAATGAAAATGAATATTTATTTTATACTATAATGTTATTCCACTATTAAATAATAAAGAAATATAAATGAAAATGAATATTTATTTTATACTATTATGTTATTCCACTATAAAATAATAAAGAAATATAAATTTAAAATGAATATTTATTTTATACTATAATGTTATTCCACTATTAAATAATAAAGAAATATAAATGAAAATGAATATTTATTTTATACTATAATGTTATTCCACTATTAAATAATAAAGAAATATAAATGAAAATGAATATTTATTTTATACTATTATGTTTTTCCACTATTAAATAATAAAGAAATATAAATAAAAATGAATATTTATTTTATACTATAATGTTATTCCACTATTAAATAATAAAGAAATATAAATGAAAATGAATATTTATTTTATACTATAATGTTATTCCACTATTAAATAATTAAGAAGTATAAATGAAAATGAATATTTATTTTATACTATAATGTTATTCCACTATTAAGTAATAAAGAAATATAAATAAAAATGAATATTTTTTTTATACTATAATGTTATTCCACTATTAAATAATAAAGAAATACAAATGAAAATGAATATTTATTTTATACTATAATGTTATTCCACTATTAAATAATTAAGAAGTATAAATGAAAATGAATATTTATTTTATACTATAATGTTATTCCACTATTAAGTAATAAAGAAATATAAATGAAAATGAATATTTATTTTATACTATAATGTTATTCCACTATTCAATAATTAAGAAGTATAAATAAAAATGAATATTTATTTTATACTATAATGTTATTCCACTATTAAATAATAAAGAAATAAAAATAAAAATGAATATTTATTTTATACTATAATGTTATTCCACTATTAAATAATAAAGAAATATAAATGAAAATGAATATTTATTTTATACTATAATGTTATTCCACTATTAAATAATAAAGAAATATAAATGAATATTTATTTTATACTATAATGTTATTCCACTATTAAATAATAAAGAAATATAAATGAAAATGAATATTTATTTTATACTATAATGTTATTCCACTATTAAATAATAAAGAAATACAAATAAAAATGAATATTTATTTTATACTATAATGTTATTCCACTATTAAATAATAAAGAAATATAAATAAAAATGAATATTTATTTTATACTATAATGTTATTCCACTATTAAATAATAAAGAAATACAAAAAAAAATGAATATTTATTTTATACTATAATGTTATTCCACTATTAAATAATAAAGAAATATAAATAAATATGAATATTTATTTTATACTATAATGTTATTCCACTATTAAATAATTAAGAAATATAAATAAAAATGAATATTTATTTTATACTATAATGTTATTCCACTATTAAATAATAAAGAAATATAATAAAAATGAATATTTATTTTATACTATAATGTTATTCCACTATTAAATAATAAAGAAATATAAATAAAAATAAATATTTATTTTATATTATAATGTTATTCCACTATTAAATAATAAAGAAATATAAATGAAAATGAATATCTATTTGATACTATAATGTTATTCCACTATTAAATAATAAAGAAATATAAATAAAAATGAATATTTATTTATACTATAATGTTATTCCACTATTAAATAATAAAGAAATATAAATAAAAATGAATATTTATTTTATACTATAATGTTATTGTACTATTAAATAATAAAGAAATATAAATGAAAATGAATATTTATTTTATACTATAATGTTATTCAACTATTAAATAATAAAGAAGTATAAATGAAAATGAATATTTATTTTATACTATAATGTAATTCCACTATTAAATAATAAAGAAATATAAATGAAAAGTAATATCTATTTTATACTATAATGTTATTCCACTATTAAATTATAAAGAAATATAAATGAAAATGAATATTTATTTTATACTATAATGTTATTCCACTATTAAATAATTAAGAAGTATAAATGAAAATGAATATTTATTTTATACTATAATGTTATTCCACTATT
Source organism: Euprymna scolopes (assembly GCF_053919585.1). Classification (NCBI taxonomy): domain Eukaryota; kingdom Metazoa; phylum Mollusca; class Cephalopoda; order Sepiida; family Sepiolidae; genus Euprymna; species Euprymna scolopes. The sequence continues at coordinate 109,045,156 of NC_136508.1, read as the reverse complement.
AAATAATAAAGAAATATAAATGAAAATGAATATTTATTTTATACTATAATGTTATTCCACTATTAAATAATAAAGAAATATAAATAAAAATGAATATTTATTTTATACTATAATGTTATTCCACTATTAAATAATAAAGAAATATAAATGAAAATTAATATTTATTTTATACTATAATGTTATTCCACTATTAAATAATAAAGAAATATAAATAAAAATGAATATTTATTTTATACTATAATGTTATTCCACTATTAAATAATAAAGAAATATAAATGAAAATGAATATTTATTTTATACTATAATGTTATTCCACTATTAAATAATAAAGAAATATAAATGAAAATTAATATTTATTTTATACTATAATGTTATTCCACTATTAAATAATAAAGAAGTATAAATGAAAATGAATATTTATTTTATACTATAATGTTATTCCACTATTAAATAATAAAGAAATATAAATGAAAATGAATATTTATTTTATACTATTATGTTATTCCACTATAAAATAATAAAGAAATATAAATAAAAATGAATATTTATTTTATACTATAATGTTATTCCACTATTAAATAATAAAGAAATATAAATGAAAATGAATATTTATTTTATACTATAATGTTATTCCACTATTAAATAATAAAGAAATATAAATGAAAATGAATATTTATTTTATACTATTATGTTTTTCCACTATTAAATAATAAAGAAATATAAATAAAAATGAATATTTATTTTATACTATAATGTTATTCCACTATTAAATAATAAAGAAATATAAATGAAAATGAATATTTATTTTATACTATAATGTTATTCCACTATTAAATAATTAAGAAGTATAAATGAAAATGAATATTTATTTTATACTATAATGTTATTCCACTATTAAGTAATAAAGAAATATAAATAAAAATGAATATTTTTTTTATACTATAATGTTATTCCACTATTAAATAATAAAGAAATATAAATGAAAATGAATATTTATTTTATACTATAATGTTATTCCACTATTAAATAATTAAGAAGTATAAATGAAAATGAATATTTATTTTATACTATAATGTTATTCCACTATTAAGTAATAAAGAAATATAAATGAAAATGAATATTTATTTTATTCTATAATGTTATTCCACTATTAAATAATTAAGAAGTATAAATAAAAATGAATATTTATTTTATACTATAATGTTATTCCACTATTAAATAATAAAGAAATATAAATAAAAATGAATATTTGTTTTATACTATAATGTTATTCCACTATTAAATAATAAAGAAATATAAATGAAAATGAATATTTATTTTATACTATAATGTTATTCCACTATTAAATAATAAAGAAATATAAATGAATATTTATTTTATACTATAATGTTATTCCACTATTAAATAATAAAGAAATATAAATGAAAATGAATATTTATTTTATACTATAATGTTATTCCACTATTAAATTATAAAGAAATATAAATAAAAATGAATATTTATTTTATACTATAATGTTATTCCACTATTAAATAATAAAGAAATATAAATGAAAATGAATATTTATTTTATACTATAATGTTATTCCACTATTAAATTATAAAGAAATATAAATGAAAATGAATATTTATTTTATACTATAATGTTATTCCACTATTAAATAATAAAGAAATATAAATGAAAATGAATATTTATTTTATACTATAATGTTATTCCACTATTAAATAATAAAGAAATATAAATGAAAATGAATATTTATTTTATACTATAATGTTATTCCACTATTAAATAATAAAGAAATATAAATGAAAATGAATATTTATTTTATACTATAATGTTATTCCACTATCAAATAATAAAGAAATATAAATAAAAATGAATATTTATTTTATACTATAATGTTATTCCACTATTAAATAATAAAGAAATATAAATGAAAATGAATATTTATTTTATACTATAATGTTATTCCACTATCAAATAATAAAGAAATATAAATAAAAATGAATATTTATTTTATACTATAATGTTATTCCACTATTAAATAATAAAGAAATATAAATAAAAATGAATATTTATTTTATACTATAATGTTATTCCACTATTAAATAATAAAGAAATATAAATAAAAATGAATATTTATTTTATACTATAATGTTATTCCACTATTAAATTATAAAGAAATATAAATGAAAATGAATATTTATTTTATACTATAATGTTATTCCACTATTAAATAATAAAGAAATATAAATGAAAATCAATATTTATTTTATACTATAATGTTATTCCACTATTAAATAATAAAGAAATATAAATAAAAATGAATATTTATTTTATACTATAATGTTATTCCACTATTAAATAATAAAAAAATATAAATGAAAATCAATATTTATTTTATACTATAATGTTATTCCACTATTAAATAATAAAAAAATATAAATAAAAATGAATATTTATTTTATAATATAATGTTATTCCACTATTAAATAATAAAGGAATATCAATAAAAATGAATATTTATTTTATACTATAATGTTATTCCACTATTAAATAATAAAGAAATATAAATGAAAATGAATATTTATTTTATACTATAATGTTATTCCACTATTAAATAATAAAGAAATATAAATAAAAATATAACAATTCCCAAAACGATTGAAACATGGAAATAAAATTGGTAAACATTGAAATATTACAATAATTATGAAGAAGTTTTGTTAAAAATTGATGATATTCACCAGATACTTCAATTCATGTGTGGTTTTTATTAAAAACAATTTAAATCATGTGTGGTATTTATTAAAAAACAATTTAAATCATGTGTGGTATTTATTAAAAAAACAATTTAAATCATATGTGGCATTTATAAAAAAACAATTTAAATCATGTGTGGTATTTATTAAAAAACAATTTAAATCATGTGTGGTATTTATTAAAAAACAATTTAAATCATGTGTGGTATTTATTAAAATACAATTTAAATCATGTGTGGTATTTTTTAAAATACAATTTAAATCATGTGTGGTATTTATTAAAATACAATTTAAATCATGTGTGGTATTTATTAAAAAACAATTTAAATCATGTGTGGTATTTATTAAAAAACAATTTAAATCATGTGTGGTATTTATTAAAAAACAATTTAAATCATGTGTGGTATTTATTAAAAAACAATTTAAATCATGTGTGGTATTTATTAAAATACAATTTAAATCATGTGTGGTATTTATTAAAATACAATTTAAATCATGTGTGGTATTTATTAAAAACAATTTAAATCATGTGTGGTATTTATTAAAAAACAATTTAAATAATGTGTGGTATTTATTAAAAAACAATTTAAATCATGTGTGGTATTTATTAAAAAACAATTTAAATCATGTGTGGTATTTATTAAAAAACAATTTAAATCATGTGTGGTATTTATTAAAAAAAACAATTTAAATCATGTGTGGTATTTATTAAAAAAAACAATTTAAATCATGTGTGGTATTTATTAAAAAAAAACAATTTAAATCATGTGTGGTATTTATAAAAAAACAATTCAAATCACATAACATTACAATAATTGTGGATTAATATTGTCAGAATATCGATGATATCTACAAAAAACTTAAATATATGTGTGGTATTTAAAAATTTGGGATATGTGGTCTTTTAACAAATAGCATCCAAACCACATTGCATTGCAATTATTGTAGATAAGTTTTGTTAAAAACCGGTGATATCGACCGGAAACTTCAATATTTTTGTGATATTTATTAAAATAAAATTCAAATCACATTGCATTACAATTATTGCGGATGAATATTGTTAAAAGCCGAGAATATACACCGGAAACGTCAATATATGTGTGATATTTTTTAAGTAAACTCCAAACAACATTGCATTGCAATAATTGTAGATAAGAAACTTTTGAAAAAAATCCAAATTAGATTGTGGAGAATATCCACCAGAAATTTCAATATATGTGTGGTGTTTATTGAAATAAAATCCAAATTACATTGCATTGTAATTATTATGGATGATGGTTGTAAAATTCCTTACAATCAAGAAATTTATAAAAAAAAACAGAGTTGCTATAAAAAAACCTTACTGGATTCTATATGCACGGATTTGTACTTTCTAACCGTCATTTTAAAAGCAATTGAATTTGATTAATCGAATATATTGATACTTTTTTGCAATTGATTTCTTGGTGCACCTTCTCCAAGTGACATTACCTCAAGTAATAGCATGAAGCTGGTTACTCCACCAAACTAGATAAATTCTTGTCCTGGAGTCCAGTAAGACCAAGAGACCAAAATAAAAGATATACTACAACGTATAAAAATGGTTAATTGGGAGAGGGAAATTACGTTCTGAACTTCTTTCCTAACTCAGTGTTTGAAAGATAAAGACCTTAAATCGAAGATTCGAATATCTATCTATTCTCATATAGAGTTCAACTGTTAGCCCTAAATTGTGGGTCCCTTGATTTCTGAGAACGTTGACTGAAGTAAAATAAAACAAAAAAGTGAAAAGCCACATTCTTGTGAAGTGTGTGGATATGCTTTTTCTGAAAAATCAAAATTAGTTATGCATAGGAGAACTCACACTGGTCAAGCCTAATGTATGTATGCAAGATCTTTCTAGCCGATGGTCATTACACTGCCCGCCACAACAAAGTATGTAGATACTTACATTGATATATTTGTGGAGAGATGCAACTAGTAATTGTCTGTATTTTTGAGATGAGGTGTTTTCATTGATTGAGATTGTCGGACTGACTTCCTCATCTTGGTTGTTATTGTCACAACGTTTCGGCCGTTTTGCCCTTCACCAGACAATACCTAAACTTCAACTCCCGCCATACAGTATCAAACATGGAAGAATTGTCCTAGTGACATATGGCCGAGTGGTCCTAGACGTTGTATCAAAGTTTACAGTTACCCAAAGGTACTGAGTTCAATCCTGAACGAAGGCAGTGAAAAAGTAACATTAAAAACAGAGAATCAGCAACTATGTCCCAAAGCCTAGCTGGAGTCCGAACACAGTACCCCCCGTAATAATAATAATAAAGGGTTGGGTTCGAGACTCCTAACAAACGACTCCCCCAGTTCGATACAAAACACCTGACGGAGGCATAATAACAATAACAACCAAGATGAGGAAGTCAGTCCGACAATCTCAATCAGATGCAACTAGATAGGTCGTCGAACATCTGGGAACATGAACAACAACCGATAACATCAAACGGAAAAGTGACATACAGGCAGGCAGATACATAAAAGGCAAGGCCATCAAGCCAGATATAGTAATATTGAACAAGCCCGAAAGGACTGCACTCATAATCGACGTCACAGTTCCAGACGACTTTGGTCTTAATAAAGCAGAACGGGAAAAGATAAAATATAAGGACCTAACAAATGATCTATAAACAACATGGTCTCTGAAAGAAATAAACATTATACCAGTTGCAACTGACCTAATAAAAAAGTACCTGCAGAAATTAGAAGCTATCCCTGGAAAACCAAGCTGCAAGGAAATACAGATAGCCGCCATAAAGGAAACAGTGTCTATTCTTAAAATAGCCCTCGGATACAAATTTAAACTGTCATAGAATCAAGTGCTAGCAAAAGTGCTAACAAAAGTAAAATTAAAAAAGTCAAAAGCCATATTCTTGTTAAGTTTGTGGATATGCTTGTTCTAAAAAATCAGCGTTAGTGATACACATGAGAATTCACACAGTACTTGAATGCCTACAGGGGAGAACTTGAATGCCTACTAGACACTGTCCTCGAGTGTCTAAGGTCTCTCTGTACAGGGATTTGTCAGGATATTTTTGTGAGGATATTTTTCCGTAGAAGTAAACCCTGACCAAATATTCAAAATCACATAGTATTCGCTGCCCAAATAAGATCTCCTCACTACGACTACCCCACAACTTTTCCGAGGAATGGCGCACCTTCTCCAAGTGATATCACCTCAAGTAATATCACGAAGCTGGATACTCCACCAGACTAGATAAATTCTTGTCCTGGAATCCAGCAAGACCATGAGACCAACATAAAAGATATACTTACAATGTATAAAAAAAGGTTAATTGGGGAGAGGAAAATTATGTTCTCAATCTCTTTACTAACTCAGTGCTTGAGAGATAAAGAACTTAAATGGAACATTCGAATATATATGTATCTCATATAGAGTTCAAGTGTTATCCTCAGGTCGTGGGCCCCTTGATTTCTGAGAACTTCGACTGAAGTAAAATAAAACAAAAAAGTAAAAATCCACATTCATATGAATTGTGGATATTCTTGTTCTGAAAAATCAGTTCTAGTGAAACATAAAAACTCACACTGATGTAAAGCCACATTCTTGTTATTCCTTTGATTTCTGAGAATTCAGCTGAAGGAAAATAATACAAAAATGAAAACGTGACATTTTTGTAAAGTTTGTGGATGTTCTGGTTCTCAAAAATCAAAGTTATGACACATTTGTGAACTCACACTGGCAAAACGCTACATACTTGTGAAGGGAGTGACTAAAACATTTGACTGTCTTACACCAATACTACAGTTACAGCAAAATAGTGACAGCTGGCTGAGATAAGCCTCATACCCAAAATGCAGAAAACATAATACCCAGATAAATAAACCACCAACAAACTCCTCACTGATAGTTGACGTTATATATGACCATCTATCTGTGACCTGCCTTGAAAAAGAGAAGACATGATGCAGAATAGAATGCCAAGGACCAGCCTCTGCTGAACACCAACGTCTTAGAAGACTGTAAGAAGATGCAAACACTCTTAGCATGGTATTGATCGATTGGCATAAGCATTTCACAGTGTGCTACAGTCATCGTTACTTTGGTGCCTTGAAATATGCAAGATTCACCCGGTAATCCAACAAACACTGGCGGCTCACATCCAGATGTAGAAAACCATCATATTACTAAGTCACAATAGAGGAACGACAATCATCTCTGATGTAAACATCAAGAGGGGGAATACTCCAATGTGACAGCTTGTCTTACGTTTTTGTAATCAACAATCTCCTCAATAAGAGTCGGAACACTTACAGCTCTGATACTAGGTTGCACCAGCGTCTACAGATAGTACACACCTTCTCCAATCGTCTCTTATGTAAATGTCTCTTATTTTTTTATATAGCAATAAATGCACCGAATAACAGTCTGAGCACTTACAACTTGAGTCAGAACCGTCGTTGACTTCCAAGCAATACTGTTAACCATCCACATTTCATGGATGATATTAAGGCGTATGCTAGGTAATACACACCTTCTCCAATGTCATCGAAATGAAATTTGGCCTAAATAAATGTGCCAAGTGTATGCTCAGGGCTGGGAAAAAATATATACAAAGAATATGCAGCTAGATGAAGACACTGACATCAGAAATCTAGAAGAACACGAACCTTACAAATACATTGGCATTGAAGAAAACGACAACATACAATAAATACCACACATATATTAATGGTTCTGGTTGATACCATCGATATTCTGGCAATATTTTTCTACAATTATTGTAAAATCCCCAGGTTTTCTAATTTAATTGTCATGTTCAATTGTTTGGTAAATTTTTGTATGCCTTTTTTCACTTCTATTTTTATAACTATTTCTCGGTTGAATAAACTTCGATGGTCTTCAAATAAAATTATTTTATTACCGTATAACTTTTTTCTATATTTATCAAAGATTGAACTTTTAAGGATGTATAATAAATTATTCATGCTGTTCAATTTCTAAGTGTTCATCTAAACAATAAATGGAAATTTCTCGTTTGTATCAGAAAATTGATGAGATTTTCATTGTAAAATCAGTAAATATACATTTTTATGTTGATATCAGTTTAAGATTGTAGCAGTCTATGAATAGACATAATTGTACTATTTGTCATAGGAAGTTGATCATTGGCAGCAATGACTTCTTAACCCTGATCCAATTACATAACGTTGAAAAAAAAATACCTTTGAAATCTCTTAGAACACGTTTTTTTTTTTTTTTAAATTGATTGGACTTTGACCTTATATTAAATTGCATGTTTTATTCTTATTAAAAATAAATATCCAACCCCAATCACATATTTATTAGTTTAAAAGTTCAGACAATCAAATACTTCTGTCTAATCCATGTAAGGGTATGGGTACAATCACTGAAAACAAAGTAAATCACTTAAAGACAAGAAATTAATATGTCATATTAACAAAAATTGACAAATGTTAAAAAAACTATAAAACTTCATTCGAATTTCAATAGAAAAAATAAATGTAAAAATAATTAGCAATGTTTTAAAACTTTCGACGATAATGAATTATAATGCTAAGATGTTGAATTAAATAAAATGTACTTTTTTAACAAAGAATGCATAAATATTTAAAAGCGATTGATGTTAACACAAATATTAATTTTCACAAAAATTATGGATGACACGAATTGTAATAATTTCGTCTAATTTAAATTTGATGTATCATTTATTATTTAAATAGAATAGATTTTAAAGTACACAGGTAAAAGCTTTTTTCTATAAAAAATTGATGTATCATAAAAAGTTATGCTTATTCAAATAGAATAATTTTCACAAAAATTATGGATGACACGAATCGTAATAATTTCGTTTAATTAATTTAAATTTGGTGTATCAAAAGTTCATGCTTATTTGAATAAAATAGTTTTTAAAGTACACAAGAAAAACTTTTTTCCATAACAAGTTCGGATTAAACTTGATATACTTTTTATATAGTTATACTCTAAATTTATTGGTGATATTTTTTAACTAAAATTGCATAATTATCCGTAAATACCAAACATGAATGCAAAAGGGAAAGCACTTGCTCTGCAACATGTCATTACAACACCAATTAACAGCAAATCGTCATCAGCAGCAGCTGAAAGAATTTTGGAAGATTATAACAAATACGTTACGCAGTCGATCAGAACCATGAAAAGAAGAGCATTGCAAACATTTATGTGAGAGATGACGAAGCATGAACACTATAACGGAACCAGGAAATAACCATTGAGTACGGATACTAATCAAGCTCAACAAAACATGATATGATGTGAATTATCGTCGAAAATAATGAAATATATGCTACATAGCAGGGACGCCCAATAGAAATATATTCACAACAATCTCACCCTTATACGCGCCATAGCAACTATAGTGAAAAAAAGGTTTACTTGGATATTCTTGAATTTGCCACAATACAGAAAATGAGTAGATCATACGACATTAATGATGGAGACGAAATCATCAAAAACTAACATCACAAGACCTACATAAGACATAAACAAATATGGCCAAATACTCCAAACTAAATCAAGCACAACTATGAGAACACCCTTGCGCTACAAAGATCAAACTTATCCCATAGATCATCAAACGACTACAGGAATAAAACCAAGAAATACAAGTGCACAACCAACATAGAAAAACACTTAATCAGAAGGTTGCTGTCACGCTCACGCATCGTTCACCTTTGATTTCTTACTAAATGTAAACAATGCAAAACACTAACCTTGGCTAATCCAGCTGCCATTAATAACAATAAATTAATTCGTCTCTTTCTTATATTGACACTTAAAGAAAATGTAATATAAAATTGTTTGCAATGAAAAAAAAATGAATATGATAATATTTAATCATAACTTTGCAACAATAAATCGCTATCATGCATTTTTCCTAGTCATCATTTTTTATGAATGTCACAAGGCTTCAAGTAATCTCAGGAAAGGGGGGGACATCTGTTTAGGCTGAAAAAAGAAAAGAAACTTTATATATTTTTGGTTCTGATGAGATGTACCATCCTAGTTACCCCCGGATGGCATAAATCTGTGCGCAAAGAGTGTAATTTGTCAGCAGAGGTGGTAGAAGAACAAATTCGAGACAAAGCCTCTGCAGCGGCATTCTGTTTCCCTGGACGATAAGTGATATCGTAGCTAAAACAGGCAAGCTCCAGCTTCCATCTCGTAATCTTCTCATTTTTTTTATTTTACTCTTTCCCTTGGGGTCGAACATAAAAGAGACTGATTTTTGGTCAGTGATCAATTTGAAATGCTTCCTCAGCAGTAAATGTCGCCATTTTCGGATCACTTCTACAATTGCATAGGCCTCCTTTACAACCGCAGAATGCTTCTGCTCAGCGGAGGTTAAAGTTCTTGAAAAGAAGGCCACTGGTCGAGAGTTCTGAGTTAGGGAGGCAGCGATAGCATGGTCTGAAGCATCGGTTTCGACCTCAACGGGAAGAGAAAAGTCTATGGCTACTAGGGATGATTTTGCAGTTTCTTTCTTCAGTTCTCTAAAGGCGTTGGTTTGTTCCTTAGTGTGAGGAAACTTGATAACTTTGGTAAGGGGCTGCAATTTCTCAAAGAAGTTGGATATCCATTTTGAATAATGAGAAAACATTCCCATCGCTCGACGAAGAGAAGGAAGGTCTGGAGGAACAGGCAAGTCCATCAATCCTGTGAGCCTGTCAGAGTCTGGTTTTACTGAACCTTTGCTAATAGTGTACCCAAGCAGGTCTACAGAAGCAAGAGAGTAATGACACTTGTTTTCGTTCAGGGTTAGTCCATACTTCGCCACTGCCTTCATAAAGCTTTGTAAGTTGGTATCATGCTCAGCCTGATTTTCTCCACAAACTGTAACATTATCGATGTAGGTGAAGGTTCCTCGGAGGTCCTCTCGTTTGATGATATCATCGATGACTCGTTGGAAACTGGCTACTCCATTGGTTACTCCGAACGGAATCCGACGAAACTGGTAGACCGATCCAGAAGCTTCGAAGACGGTTCTTCCGGTTTGATGGCAACTTTATGATGGGCACTGGTTAAATCAAGAGTACTAAACACTTGGTAAGTGGCAATCTCATTTACCATATCCTCCATTCGAGGAAGAGGATAAGCGTCCAGGAGAGTGAAACGATTTATCGTTTGGGAGTAATCCACAACAAGCCTCTTCTTGTGATTCTCAGGAGACACTACAAGAGTTTGAGCTCGCCACGGAGATTGAGAGGGTTCTATAATACCTTCCTTTAGCATACGAGTTATTTCGGATTTAATAAATTCGGCATCAGGTAGGGTATGTCTCCGGGATTTAACAGCTATTGGGCGACAGTCGGCGGTTAAGTTTGTAAAGAGAGATGGGTAAGGCACATTTTTAATGGCGGTTAGCTCACAAACAGAGAGAGGGGGAAGGGGTCCTCCAAAAGGTATTTCTACTGACGAATGTCGGTTTAAAAATTTATGGCCGAGAATGTCACTCCATAAGTCTGCCATAATTTACAGTTGATATTATTGTACGCCCTTCCTTTAAGACAGAGAAATACAACACAATGTCCAAGAGTAGTAGATGTATGAAAACTACTAGCCATTAAGATTCTCTCCGAACTTGGCAAGACTGCTAACCCGAGCTTCTTAACTTTATCAGGGTGGATGAAATTTTCCGAGCTCCCGGTATCGACGAGTATACTCATACATTCACCTCTGATTTTTCCCCATAAGGACGAACGAGATAGGCTTTTTGAGGAATTAAAACAAGGAACCGAAGAAGCAAGAAGAGATTCACCGTAATTCGTATCAGCCGCCGTTAGATATTTACAGACACGTGCGAAATGCCCCTTCTTCTTGCAGTTTTTGCATATAGAGTTTCCGGCGGCACAACTCGCCCTGTTATGCTTTGGTTTTCCACAGAAAAAGCATTTCTGTCCCGGGAGTGCCGCTGCTGTGGGTTGCTCCTCATGCTCAGTCTGGTCGTTCTTGTCCTCTTCGTTTTTAGCAGCAGATATGGACGCAGTCAAAGAGTCTGACCGGGCGTAAGTAGATAGCTGTTTTGAGCGGACTCCAACATGAGTGCTTGGTCATACGCCGTGTGTAAGTCGAGTCTCTTGTTTTCTAAAAGTCTTTGTCTAATGTGGGGTGATGAAATCCCGTTTATGAACGCGTCCCTTATGTATTCGTCCCTCGCCTGTATGGCCGTCACGGCCTGGAATTCACAGTCCTTGGCAAGTTCTTTCAATGATTGTAGATACTGGTCCACACTTTCATTTGTCTGTTGACGACGCGTAGCCAATAAATGCCGACAGAAGGTGATGTTTTCGGGTTGAACAAAAACCTCCTCAAGGGCGTTCATGGCTGTCCGATAGTTGTTGATGTCCGGGATATATTTATATATGGTCGGAGACACCAAGTTGATAAACAGGTTTAATTTCGACTCGTCCGTAAGTGGTGAACGATTAACCGATTCTAGGAATATCGTGAACAACCGCTTCCTGTGTATCCACCTGTCGGCAGCGTCCATTTTTGTGGGATCCAAATCCAGCCGTTATGGTTTCAGGAACTTCTCCATTGTTTGTGTTTTAGTTGTTCTAAGTACAATAAATTGTAATGAAAAACTTTGATACGGAGTGAACTTTGTGAAGCTTAATTTTACTTAGAACAGACCCGGGAACGAGACCTGTTACTTCGAGGAAAGGAAGAGAAAAGAAAGAAAAACTCAAGGGAAGTAACTCGCTTCCGGAAAGTAGAAACGGAAGTTAGAAGAAATTAGAGAGTTCTTTTCTGTCAGCACCTTAAACCTAGAACCCCATCTTCCAACGTAGACCCCTACTACCAGGTCTCCTTCTCCAACATCAGGGGTCTACGTTCCAACTTTCCAGAGGTTGAAACCCAATTACAGGAGACGAAACCGGACATATTATTTCTAAGTGAAACTGGAATAGGGCCGACCACTTCCCTAGATGAGTTCATAATTAACGGATACTCCAATTTAACAGCTAAATCTGACACCCAAGATCGCCATGGGCATGGAATATGTGCCTACATTAAGGATGGCTTCCCGTGTGGCAGGGATATCTCTAGAGAAGATCCTAATTTACCCTATATGTGCTTCAGGGTTGCACTTGCTAACACCACTGCATTTATATTTGCCCTCTATAGGCCCCACAACAGCAGAGTTACTATCTTTAAGAGCATATCTGAAAAATAGACCACATACTGTCTTCACATCCCTCGGCTAACATCCATATCTGTGGTGACTTCAACGTCCATAACGTGGAATGGCCGACCCATTCAAATAAGAGATGATGAGGGGAGGTTTTGTAATGATTTTGCCATTGCTTATGACCTCACTCAGATTGTTCGCGAACCCACCCGTGTGCCCGATACACGCGGTCAATATGCAAGCCTCTTAGACCTTTTTCTCTCAACTTCCCCTGAGCTATGTTCATGTTCCGTTCATTCTCCTCTAAGATCCTCCGACCACTCCGTCGTATCAGTTAAGATAAAAACGAAATGTAAGAAGCCCCCAGACGTACCCCTCCACCGTACTGTATACCGATACTCTATGGCTGACTGAGATAGCTTCCGTACATTCATATCTGATTTACCTCTGCACTCCATGTTTAAAAAGGAAGTGTCCTCTATAGTATCAGATTTGACCGAATGGTTAATTGTAGGCATAGACCGATTCATACCATCTAAAAAATTCCAACAAAAACCTAACCGCCAGCCATGGTTCTCCCCAGAATGTGCTGCTATCGCGCACAGAGATCACTTTTTCCATAGCTACCAACGTAATAGATGCACTGAGACTAAAGCTGCTTTCAGGTCTGCCAGCAACCACTGTAAAAGAGTAATAAAAAATGCAATAGAGCTATATGCCCAGTCTGTTAAATCCAAGGTAGCTGATCAGCGGCTTGGATCCCACCAGTGTTGGCAAATAACAAATAGGATCCTGAACAGAAGTGTGCGTTCTATCCCAAACATTATCAATGGACCATAGGTCATCTCGTCAGCGTCAGACAAGGCCAAACTATTTGCAAAGAACTTTGCAGCTAATTCTACCCTATGCGACGAAGGCCATCAACTCCCCATATTTCCTCCTATAACACAGAACAAGCTAGGTAACATACAAATATCCGTGCACGAGGTCGCCGAGCTAATAAAGAACCTAGATTCCAGTAAAGCAACTGGCCCTGATGGCATCCCAATTATAGTGTTAAAAAAGCTTCAACCAGAACTTGCTCCCATACTTACAAAACTATTTAAGCGCTGCCTTAAGGAGAAGTGCATTCCGACTCCCTGGAAGACCTCATCAGTTTGCCCTGTATTTAAGAATTCAGGTGATAAGTCATCTCCCTCTCAGTACAGACCAATAAGTCTCCTGTGTGTTATGAGTAAGTTGCTGGAATCCATATTAAATAGAGAAATAGTCAACCACCTCAGCAGGAATAACCTTCTTAGTGACACACAATATGGTTTCCGCTCTGCAAGATCTACCGCAGATGTGCTGACGGTTATATCCCACAGGATTAGTGAATCTCTTGACAAAGGCTTCCTTTCTAGGACAATTGCTCTTGACATATCAAAGGCCTTCGACAGGTTATGGCATAAGGGTCTACTTCACAAGATTTCCAGCTACGGTATAACTGGAAATGTTTTCTCAATCATGAAATCATTTCTCTCCAATAGGCTCATAAGAGTAGTGGTAGATGGACAAAAATCGGAGGCCTGCAATATAAATGCTGGAGTCCCTCAGGGGTCAATCCTGGGTTCAACTCTCTTCCTGATCTACATCAATGACCTCCCTAAACACATACTTAAATCATTCGTTGACATCTATGCTGATGACTCGACCATCTACGGCAACACATCAAAGGCTGAAAATGACAAAGTTCTCTCTGATTCTCTCTCCTCTGATCTCGAGCGCGTGGTTCAGTGGGGGAAGATGTGGCTGGTTACCTCTAATGCATCCAAAACCAAACTCCTATCCTTACATCATCAACGCTCTGATCCCCAGCTGGCATCAATTGTGATGGATGGCTCTCGTCTGTGTGAGGCCCCGTGTTTTGACAAGCTTCTGGGTTGGACCTTTACTCCTGATCTGAAATGGAACACATACATCAAGTCTGTTGCCAAGGTCGCTGGAAAGATGGTGGGATCCTTCTACCGCTCCAGAAGATATCTCACTACTGATGCAATTCTCTATCTATATAAAAGCCAAGTACGTCCAAGGATGGAATACTGTTGCCATATCTAGGACGGGAGCGGCCAAATACAGCCTATCATGCCTTGACAGAGTACAAAATAGACTTCGTGGCTTAGTGGTGGATGCTCTTTTCTCTACCCTGCAACCTCTCTCCCACAGAAGAGACGTTGCGAGCCTATCCTTGTTTTATCGTTATTTCCATGGCAGGTGCTCGTCTGAACTCCAATCTCTGGTCCCCCTCGCCAATCTTTCACGAAAAACACCCGTCTAGCGGAATCCACTGTGAAAAATTTCCCCCACTCTATATCTGTGCCTAAATCAAAACGCAGATTCCATGAACAAAGCTTCTTTCTTAGAACTGCACGCCTGTGGAACTCTGTTCCCTCCGGACTACAACTTGGATGTCTTCAAGTCCAACGTTAACAAATTCCTAATGAACCGCCTTCTTAATTAAACACTTCATCAAATCTCCACAATAACGTAATGTACTTGCAATAACCATTATCCCTGAGTGGCTTCCGGGCCTTGATAAGTGGTGATCACTGTGTAAAAAAAAACAAAAAAACACTCTTATTAACGATCATTATCATCGACTACTAAAAATACTCTTGTTAACGATCATCATCAACTACTAAAACTACTCTTGTTAATGATCATCATCAACTACTAACAATACTCTTGTTAATGATCATCATCAACTACTAAAAATACTCTTGTTTATGATCATTATCATCGACTACTAAAAATACTCTTATTAACGATCATAATCATCAACTATTAAAAATAATCTTGTTAACGATCATAATCATCAACTACTAAAAATACTCTTGTTAACGATCATCATCAACTTCTAAAAAATACTCTTGTTAACGATCATAATCATCAACTACTAAAAATACTCTTGTTAACGACCATCATCAACTACTAAAAATACTCTTGTTAACGATCATCATGAACTACTAAAAATACTCTTGTTAACGATCATCATCAACTACTAAATGTACTCTTGTTAACGATCATCATCAACTACTAAAAATACTCTTGTTAACGATCATAATCATCAACTACTAAAAATACTCTTGTTAACGATCATCATCAACTACTAAAAATACTCTTGTTAATGATCATCATCAACTACTAAAAATACTCTTGTTAACGATCATAATCATCAACTACTAAAAATACTCTTGTTAACGACCATCATCAACTACTAAAAATACTCTTGTTAACGATCATCATCATCGACTACTAAAAATACTCTTATTAACGATCATAATAATCAACTACTAAAAATACTCTTGTTAACGATCATCATCATCGACTACTAAAAATATTCTTATTAACGATCATAATAATCAACTACTAAAAATACTCTTGTTAACGATCATCATCATCGACTACTAAAATTACTCTTATTAACGATCATAATAATCAACTACTAAAAATACTCCTGTTAACGATCATCATCATCGACTACTAAAAATACTCTTATTAACGATCATAATAATCAACTACTAAAAATACTCTTATTAACGATCATCAACATCGACTACTAAAAATACTCTTATTAACGATCATAATCATCAACTACTAAAAATACTCTTGTTAGCGATCATCATCAACTACTAAAAATACACTTGTTAACGATCATCATCAACTACTAAAAATACTCTTGTTAACTATCATAATAATCAACTACTAAAAATACTCTTATTAACGATCATAATAATCAACTACTAAAAATACTCTTGTTAACGATCATCATCAACTACTAAAAATACTTTTGTTAACGATCATCATCAACTACTAAAAAATACTCTTGTTAATGATCATCATCAACTACTAAAATACTCTTGTTAATGATCATCATCATCGACTACTAAAAATACTCTTATTAACGATCATAATAATCAACTACTAAAAATACTCTTGTTAACGATCATCATCATCGACTACTAAAAATACTCTTGTTAACTATCATAATCATCAACTACTAAAAATACTTTTGTTAACGATCATCATCAACTACTAAAAATACTCTTGTTAACGATCATCATCTTCAACTACTAAAAATACTCTCGCTTTCCACCAACAAGCAAAAAGGATTTATGCACGATTATATACACGCGAATTCAAATAATTTAGCCATTTTTTTTTCTTTCTGTAAACAACTTCGTCTACTAGCGATTCTACCATTAAATTATGTTTACTTCCAGGATTAAGTTCATTAAATTCAAAAGATGTAAGAATATCTAACGGTAAAGAGATCCAGTTAGTGTAAATATTTTTATTAAAGATGTTAGAAATCAGTATTAATAATATAACATAAAGTAAATAGAAAATATATTAGGATGGAATACTGTTGCCATATCTGGGCAGGAGCTGCTAAAAACAGCCTATTCTGTCTTGACAGAGTACAAAATAGACTTCCTGGCTTAGTGGGGATGCCCTTTTCTCTACCCTGCAACCTCTCTCCCACAGAAGAGACGTTGCGAGCCTATCCTTGTTTTATCGTTATTTCCATGGCAGGTGCTCGTCTGAACTCCAATCTCTGGTCCCCCTCGACAATCTTTCACGAAAAACACCCGTCTAGCTGAATCCACTGTGAAAAATTTCCCCCACTCTATATCTGTGCCTAAATCAAAACGTGAATTCCATGAACAAAGCTTCTTTCTTAGAACTGCACGCCTGTGGAACTCTGTTCCGTCTGCCTGCTTCCCACCGGACTACAACTTGGATGTCTTCAAGTCCAACGTTAACAAATTCCTAATGAACCGCCCCCTTAAGTAAACACTTCATCAAATCTCCACACTAACGTAATGTACTTGCAATAACCCTTATCCCTGAGTGGCTTCCGGGCCTTGATAAGTGGTGATCACTGTGTTTAAAATATATATATATATGTTGGGAGATAATTGGATTGATGAAAACACTTAAGTTTAATAATCCTACGAATCTCTGAACAATCAGTTTTGGTCTTGAACCGTTGATGGTTAAATAATCCTTCATTTTATCGATACTCAACACCTACACTTTCCGGCGTGTTCCTCAAAGCTGTCTCAAGCATCATCGAAAAGAAAAGAGCAAAAAGGATCGGGGCAAGGGCACATGCTTACTTTGTTCGATTTGAGACTTCAAGTGGTTTACTTTGTTCACAGCCAGATCGTACTGTCGCCACAATTCCTCAGAGAAAGGAGACAATTTCATTCAACATCTTGTCTGTAATACCAAATTCCCTCGAAACAACCGACAGGCATCCCTAAAGACGGTATCAATTTTTTTAATTACATTTTTCACCCCAAACAAGGCACATTGCCACTTTGGTGTAAGGGGCTACTATCAGGGACATAAGTTACAGAGGTACTATTTAGGAAGTTGGACAGCAAGATTTCGGTTCATGTTGCACTTGAACTTTTGCATATCAGTACACTTGTGGAAGCAGGGACTCGGAAGGGAATTCCAAAGTGTTGCGGTTCTGGGGAAGAAACTACTGAAGTAGAAGACTCTCTTATATCTAGGGATCTCTACTGTGAAGGGGTGGGATTTAGCTGCTTGTCGGGTTTGTCGGGGGTATTTACATCGAGGGGTACAAGTGCTTTCAGTTCGCTGGAGTAGTCACTGTTAAAGTACTTGTAGAACAGGCAGAGGGATGCAACATTTCGTCGATGGGACAGAGACTGAAGCTTAGGTGACAGTTCAGGATCTATCAGGTTGCTGGCTCTCTTTTGAACCTTGTCTACGAGCGACAGACTAGTAGCAGATGCACCAGCCCAAATGTGACAACAGTACTCCATACATGGGCGAATGGTTGCCTTATAGAGGTACAGGATACTTTCGGGTGTTAGTAGCTTTCTAGCACGGTAGAGAGAGTCTATCTTCTTTGCAGCGACCCTGGCAATGCTTTCAATATAACTGTTCCAACTCATGTTTCCTGCGAACATTAGGCCAAGCAGATAAAGACTCACTGGCCATTGCTATTGGTGGCAGAGAAGGTGTCCTGTAATTATTGAAGGAAATCAGTTTAGTCTTGGCAGCATTGAATGTGACCATCCGTTTTTGTCCCCATTCCACTACAGATTGGAGGTCATCCTTTAGTGTTTTTGCTATTTCTTTAGATATGTGTTCATTTGTTTTCCTGTCATGTCTGTTATACAGTGTGGTGTCATTAGCATATATACCCATCTCACAGATAATTTTGTCGAGGAGGTCATTAATGAATATTAGAAACAATAGAGGTCCAAGGATAGACCCTTAAGGCATTCTTGCATTTATACCATATTGTTTAGATGTACGACCGTCGCGCACAACTTGGATTTTTCTCTTAAGGATTTAATTACATTAGGTATTCTTCCAGTGATACCATATGATCTTATTTTCTTAGAAGACCATCATGCCATACCCTGTAAAAAGCCTTAGATATATCGAGGGCTAACGCTCTACCCTTCCCTGTTTTGTCCATTGGATGGTATATAGGTTCAGAGATTACAGTTAAGATATCTGCTGTGGAACGGGCTTGCCTAAATCCATATTCTTTGTCGGTCAGGAGTTTAGCAGCTGTAAAGTTTTGGTCTATGGCTTGGTTAATTAAGGACTCAAATATTTTGGCGAAAAGCGGGAGAGGGCTAATTGGGCGATAATTTAATGGGTCAATTCTTTCACCAGAATTCTTGAAGACCAAAGAAGCGGGTTTCCAGCAGTCGGGGAAGTAAGATTCGTTAAGGCATTTATTTTAAAGTTTGGAGAGAACTGAGGCAACTTAGCGAGCATCGCTGTTCGCTGGGTTCTCTATTCTATGTCTAATAGGCAGGCTAATTTACAAAAGGTAAATGTGAAATAATAAGGGAGGATCATAAAAAGTTAACCGAAATCGGTTTTGATATATAAAAAAAAAACTTTCAAATTTCATGTGATTATAGTTTTCTTTCTTAGTCCAAATCTATTTCTGTCATTTGACTGACTTCACAGTTTGTGCAATCCCTTTCTTTTATTTTAATTTTTTATTTGAAATATTCAGTTTTGTGATTTTTTTTTAAAGGACGATTATTTGTCTTAATCGGACTGTTCTCATATTGGATTCGGGCCCTCAGCACTTTAAGGAAACCAAAATATGAAGAGAAAAATGGAACAGAAGTCGTATTACACCGGTTGAACGAATATCATTTGATTGGATTGCGAAATTATGACGTCATTTATAAATAAAATGGAATAATGAAAGTGACAATATTACAAAACAGATTTTTTTAACTAAATGATTTTTATTAATGCAGGAATTTTAAAACAATTTTTTAAACATTTTTTAACGTAATTTTATAAATAAAATGACAAACATCAATCGAATAGTATTACTCATGACTAACTTTTAAAAAAATCTTTTGCAAAATTATTTTTTATAATAATTATTAAATACTTAGTAATTAAATTCTTTTACAATAATTTAAATTGTTAAATTCTATCCATATTTTATCGTAATATCTGGAGAGCTAATTAACTTTTTAAATTTAAAATAAAAGTAAAATAGTTCACTTTAAATAGGCGATCGAATTGTGTTATTTAAATGACTTTAACTCTTTAAAAATTCTTGGTAATATTCATTGAGTGCGTACGGTGGTTATATGAGAAAATAAAGCTGTGTACGTATTATAAATGTTTCTTTTCTGTGTCTTATGTTATACATTAGTACATTAGGGGTCATTTCGAGTTAAAAGTTTATTTACTGCACCCATCTGGACTAGAGAAAATCATGATTTAAATGTGTATGTATGACCTTCACCTTCACCGAGGTGCACGATTTATATGATCTTCACCGAGGTGCGCGACTTGACACACAAAAAACAGCCTCTTAATCATCTGCTAACGCGCGCGTCACTAATGTCCAATGACAACAACAACAACAACAACAACCTTCTCACTCGACCTGCCTTTTATACCACTATCTCAATCCCTTCTCTTGCGCATGCGCCTGTAGATTCCTGACAACCTCGAGACTTCCGCTTATAAAAACCCAAGTTTTGTTGTCGCGTATGCCTATACAAGGCACAAACACGTGGGCGTTTGTTGTGTTGGTAAGTACTACAGTATGTCTCGTCTAAATAACTAACGATGAATATCTAATATGGCCAACCAGACGGGTGATCACAATGTCAGATCGAGCGTACCGGAAACCGAAATGAGACCAAATTGACAACTGCTTTTTTTTTTCTTTTTTTTTTTTTTTTTTTTGCTTGAACTTTGTGCTCTTCGGTTATGTTTTATTTTCTTGGTGGATTTTTTTTTTTTTTTTTTTTGCCAGAGATTATAGTTATAGGTAATTATTAACAACAAAATTGGTGCAAGTCCAGGTTAGTAGCACTTGTAAACAAAAATGAGTACCTTTTATTTTCTTGAATAAAAAAAACTTACTCGACGAGCAACACGACTGTTTTTGCTTTAATAGTTATTTTTTTATTCAAACGTAATAAATAAAAATTTCAATTTGGCTTGAACTTTGCGGTTTTAGGATTATTTTTTAAAATTTTTATTATTGTTTTTTTCAGCCGAATTTAACTTACAAACAAAACAAACAAAAACAATTTTGGCGCTTATGCACTTATTTTACCGTTATTGTTTTAATGGTTTAAGTGTCTTCCCCAATGTTTGAAGTGTTTTTAATGTTTTTACCTATAACCATAATCTCTGACTAAAAAACTCCCCCACCCCCAAAAAACGGCAAAAAAAATCCACCAAGAAAATAAAACATAACCAAATAATCCGAAAAGCGCAAAGTTCAAGCCAAAAAAAAAAAAAAAAAAAAGGAAAGCCAGTTGTCAATTTGGTCTCATTTCGTTTTCCGGTACGCTCGATCTGACTTTTTGATCACCCGTCTCGTCTGGTCGGCCATATTAGATATTCATCGTTAGTTATTTAGACGAGACATACACATTTTAATCATGATTTTCTCTAGTCCAGATGGGTGCAGTAAATAAACTTTTAACTCGAAATGACCCCTAATGTACTAATGTATAACATAAGACACAGAAAAGAAACATTTATAATGCGTACACAGTTTTATTTTCTCATATAAACACCGTACGCTCTCAATGAATATTACCAAGTTCTTTTACATTAATCATTTTTATATTATTTTTAAATAATTATTAAATACTTATACAATGATTTCAATTTTTAAATTCTATCTTAACTTAATTTTTTTTTAAATTTAAAAAAAAAAAATTTTTTTAATTAGAAAATTCGTTTACAATATTTTTTTTTATACTATTAGTTATTAATTAATAACTTAGTTATTAAATTATTTTCCAATAATTTCAATTTTTAAATTTTATCAATATAATGACGCCCATATTTCGCTATTCAATCAAATTGAGATTCTATTAACCGTATTACACATACGACTTCGTTCCATTCTTTCTTCATATTTTAGTTTCCTTAAAGTGCAAGAGGGATGGACGATAACAGTAGTTCCATTAATCCAAAGAATAAAAAACAATCTTATTTTTATATCTCCATGTATCTTGTATATTTTAATAATAATAAAAAAAAAACAATCTTATTTTTATATCTCCATGTATCTTGTATATTTTAATAATAAAAAAAAATAAGATACAAAGAAGAATTTACCAAATAAAATAAAATAAAATAAATAAATCACAACAAGCCTGGAGTATTGACAAATAAAATCTAAACTTGCTAGAAACAAAACATTTTATAGGAGAACATTTCGAACATTTAACGGACAATTTTTTAGGAAGAACAAAATAATGATTTCACCGTGTTACGGTGACCTAAATTCATTGTTCTTGAGCAGTTGATTTTCTATTCAAATAATTTCACGTTTAAATCGTGTTATTCATCTTTTAATTTTGATTCTTTTATATTTTCATATATTTTAGTTTTTTTAATGGATTGAACACACAAAAATAAAAGTCGTATCATTTTACTAAAGACATCTTAACAAAGAAAACAAAACAAATTTTCTGTTTTGAACACAAAAGAAAAAAAAATTCATCCTGTTTTTTTTTAATTTTTTATTTTTTTGTTTTTGTATTAAATTCCTGGAATGAAAGGTGAGTTTTTTTTACATTTTTTTTCTTTTTTTACATCAAAAAAGTACGTGTTATAACTTTTAAAAATTAAAAATGAAAAAAAAAAAAATGAAAATAATTTTATTTTTATTGTAATCCAAAAAAGTCATCTAAAAATATATTTTTCAATCTGACATTTAAATTTTTGTGAAAAAATGTTAATTTTTTTGAAAAACTTTTATGATTTCTGAGAAAATAATAATTTGATTCGAAGTTTATTCAATTGTTAACTATTAATCACAAAAAAAATCTATTTTATCGGCATTTCGTTGTTTTAAGATTAAAAATATTGGGGTTTGTATTGTACACATAGATTCGAAAAAGTTGTCAAAAAAACAAATATATAACAAATAAATATTATCAAAGGAAAGATAAGTTACTTTTCTACCAAACTGGATACATTTTTTTGGTTTTATTCAATGTAACATGTTTATTCAGCTCGAAAAACATGCAGTGTTTACCGATGTATTGGAAAATTCAAAATGGCGGGCGACACTCTCTTTAACATGGTAAGTTTGGGAAAAGGTGTTATAAATAATAAACTAGACAAAATACTATTAAAAAAACAACCGAATATATGTCAACTTATGTCACGGTAACATATAATGGGCGAATTTCTAACAGTATTTTGTCTAGTTTATTATTTATAACATCTTTTCCTGAACTTACCGTGTTAAAGAGAGTGTCGGGCGCCATTTTGAATTTTCCAATACATCGGTAAACACTATGCTTTTCGAGCTGAATAAGCATGTTACGTTGAATAAAAACACGAAAAATATATCCAGTTACGTAGAAGAGTAACTTATCTTGCCTTTGATAACACTTATTTGTTAAATATTTGTTTTTTGACAACTTTTTCGAATTTACGTGTACAGTAATACAAACCCAAATATTGTTTCTTTCTTTCGACACTTATATATTATATCGCTGGAGAATTCCGTTTGAATTTTCATGTTTTATCCAATATTTAATGTTTTACAAACGGGTTAAAATGAACACATCTTTATTGGTCATCATCAATTAGCAGTAATGTAGAAAAAAAAAAGGGTGAACATGAAGAAATACTCCACCCTCGAAATTTTTTTTTAATTTTCGGAGGAGGGGTGGGCGGGAGGTGTATCAGTTTTTTTTGTAGGAATTTTTGACACCCCTAACACGAAACTGCGAATAAAATATAAAAATCTCGTAATTTCTCTGTTAAAAGTGGGTTGTTTATTTTCTTTATGGATTATACTTCCAAAATAAACTATTAAAGTTGTTTTAAAAGTAATAGAAATATTTTTTTTAAACAGTAATGAATTTTCCGAACTCAATATTTTTCAATTTTTAAACTTTAAAAATCCATCAAAATTTTTCTATTGATTCTATTTTTACGATATTTTCAGGGTTAGTGTGAAATTTTATGTTCATTCTAATAAACCGAATATGATATTTTAGACAAAGGTTTTTTTTTTCATTCATTCCCCCTCATTTTCAAGTGTCTATTAAAAAGTAAATAATTAATTTACTCACCGAAAAGTAAATAATTAATTTACCCACAAATTGAAGAGAAAAGGTCAATAAATAATATATTCAAATTTAAAACAAACAAAATGTAGTGTTTTTTAGAATTTTACCTGTAAAGTTTGAAGTTTAAAACCTTTTTTTTTTAAACCACGTTATTTGTTTTTTCTTTTTTTTTTTAATGGAACCTTGGTCCTTGCTCCTTTAATTGAAAAAAAAATTAGGGCTTGAATAACATTTTTCGAGGAGTTATAAGCTTGGAAAGACAGGGGGTCGAATAATTCACGCCTCCCATTTTGAAATGTCTATTGAAAAGTAAATAATTAATTTATGTACCAAAGTCTTATATATCACAAATTGAAGAGAAAAGGTCAATAAATAATATATTCAAATTTAAAACAAAAAAGTACTGTTTTTTAGAAATTTACCTGTATAGTCCGAAGTTCAAAACGTTTTTTTTTTTTAAAACACGTTGTTTTTTTTTTTTTTTTTTTTAATGAAACCTTGGTCCTTGCTCCTTTAATTGAAAAATAATTAGGGCTTGAATTAAATTTTTCGAGGAGTTATAAGCTTGGAAAGATGGGGTGGAATTATTCACTATTTTCACGAAATTTCTGACACACCTGGGGGGGGGGCGGTCGCTGAAAACAAAAGTAGCGTTTAAAATTTCGGCAAACGAGTAGTTTCCAAGATATGAAGATATGTTAGTGGCCAAAAAGAAGGGGGTCACTTTTCTATAATAATTTAACGTAAAATGAGCACCTGCTTTATGACAACATTTCGGGGCAACGTACAATGAACACAATTTAACGTAAAATGAATACCCACCATTTTAGTGGGTGGGGGGGCAACGTACAGTGAACAAAATTTAACGAAAAATGAGGACCAACCATTGAGGGGTGCGAGCTGGAAATTTTCTTATGGAAACAGATAAGAACATCGAAAACAATATTGCTTTCAATAAATAAAAACGAAGAAAAAATCAGTATGATGTACTTACCAGTGATAAAAAAAATTCTCTTGAAAACCTTATCTTCTTTTGAAAACACTCTGATTTGACCGGTGGGGGTGGCGGAAATTTTTTAGGTTATTGATTATGCTGATAACGACTCTGACATTCAAAATATGACGAATCTTTTATGTTTATTTGCTTTTTTCTTTTATTCTTGTTTTTGGCCTTAAAGTGAGTGCCCAATTTATTATAAAATTATTATAGAAAATTAATTTCCCACTCGAAGCTACTCGTTTGCCGTAATTTTAAACATTATTTTCCTTTTCAGTGTCCCGAAAACCTACTAAAGTGAAAAATTTAAAGGAATTTTCCAGGCTGGAGTAATTCTTCATATTTACCAAAAAAAATATTGGCAAATCTTTACAATCTAACCCAGCGTTAGTTTACCCCTTAATTAAAAAAAAAATAATGGTTTTATTTTGGCTATTATGTTTCAACAACATTAAAAAATATCCACTAAAAAGATGAAAAAAAAATAATACATATCGAAGATTTTAGAGTAGGAATCTTTTTCCTATATAAATATAATGTAAAATGAGCCCCCGTTTTATGATCAGTTAGTAGTCAGTGAGTCCTGTAATCGTTCGCACTTTCTAATTTTTGTGGCGGAGGGGTCATGTCAATTTTTTTTCTTACATTGTTTTTGATGGAGGTTATTCCAATGATTTGTTAACTATTCTGTACTTTCACTTAAAAAATTAATAAATAAAATATACGGTAAAACTCGTTGGACATAACAAAACTTTGCAAAATCTGTCATGCTTTAATTATTTCGTTGTTTACCACTAGTATTTTGTTAAATTTTTGATTTTTGAGCGATTATTGGAACATCTCAGATGACGTTTTTGTATCAACAGTATTTTTTTCTTCTAACATAAGCCTCGGTATTAATTCTTGAAAAGTAAATAAGTTATAACACAACAAATTTCTTCTGTATTTCGTAAATTGTTGGGTGAAATAACACATTAGTTAGGAAATACCTCGTTTCCCAAGTTAAGAATAGCTTTCTAAATAATAACATTTATATTAATGAGGGGAGTTTTTTTTATTTACAACAAAAACTAAAATGTATGTGCAAAAAACGCCTCCACTTTTGATTTTAAATTGAAATAAAAAATGACCCCATGTTATTTTAAATATCAAAGATTAATTTGAATATTAACATTTAAGAACGTCAACAATGGTATGTTAACGGTATCTTTTATTTATTACATTTTTAGAAAACAGCTACCGAATAGTTAAAAACGCTTTGGCTCTTATCCCTCCTCAAGAAAAACACCCTAAGAAACCAGAACTACCATTAATTGCTGCAAACATTGGAGACCGCAAACGATTACATATCAATATTATTGACCAATAAGGTAGGTGCTCATTTTATGCTAAATTTATATAGGAAAATGTTCCCTTCTCTAAAATCTTAAATATTTATTATTTTTTAATTCATTAGTGATGATATTTTTAAGAGCTGTTGAAATGTAATAGCTAAGAAAAATTTTGATTGTTTTAGGAAGTAAACTACGTCTGGTTTATTAGTAAATAATTATCAAAATAATTTTTTATTTCGATTTATTTTTTATATAATAGTAACATATTTTGTGTGCAATTTTAGTGAACAATTATTATTTGGTATATTTTAAAATCATATAATATTAAGAGGGACAACCTTATTTAACATATCCAAAATCTTGCTGACAACATTTTGTGTTGAATATGTTTTCCTGCACTGGAAATTCGAATTTATTTCCATTACAAATATGTTTATTAATAATTGAAATGTTTTTCGTTTTAAAAATCATCAAATATTTTTTAACTATGGTTCAACCAACAATTTATTTCTATTAGAAATATATTTATAATTAATTGAAATGTTTTTCGTTTAAAAATCGTCAAATATTTTTAATCATGGTTAAACCAGCAATTTACGATTAAAGCCTTTTAGAATGGAATAAATTTATGTTAGATTTGTATGCTGGCCATCATTTTCAGACAAACCCAGCATGTATCTCCCACAACAGCACCCAAACGTTCCAACCACATCTGCAGAAATTATGTCCTTATGTCATCAATGTAATCTGAAGTATGTTTTACTTACAAAACTATTAATTGCATTGAATGTTTATTGCCTGTGTTATTGAAATATTTTGTTTTACTAATACTTAAAAATCAAACATTAAAACACTTGTTTAGCATATAGAGACATCAACAAGGAAAAGGTGTTGTTTTGCTGCTTGTCGGGTTAGTAAGACATAAGTATGTTGAGAGGCTACAATTACTATAAGTTTATCAGAGTAAATTCTATTAAATTACTATAAGTTAATCAAAGTACATGTTATTAAATTACGACAAGTTCATCAGAGTACATTCTATTAAATTACTATTAGGGAATCAGAGTTGTGGTTTGAGTTGTCCCCCTTTGCAAATTGGCTGTTTGGAGAAATGGAAAACTATTAAATTACTATAAGTTCATCCAGGTACATTCTATTAAATTACTATAAGTTAATCCAAGTACATTCTATTAAATTTATATAAGTTAATTCAAGTACATTCTATTAAATTAATATAAGATAATCCAAGTACATTCTATTAAATTACTATAAGTTAATCCAAGTACATTCTATTAAATTACTATAAGATAATCCAAGTACATTCTATTAAATTATTATAAGTTAATCAAAGTACATTCTAAGTTACTATAAGTTTAAGATGAACTTATAGTAATTTAATAGAATGTACTTGAATTATCTTATAGTAATTTAATAGAATGTACTTGGATTATCTTATAGTAATTTAATAGAATGTACTTGGATTATCTTATAGTAATTTAATAGAATGTACTTGGATTATCTTATATTAATTTACTAGAATGTACTTGGATTAACTTATATTAATTTAATAGAATGTACTTGGATGAACGTATAGTAATTTAATAGAATGTACTTGGATGAACGTATATTAATTTAATAGAATGTACTTGGATTAACTTATATTAATTTAATAGAATGTACTTGGATTATCTTATAGTAATTTAATAGAATGTACTTGGATTAACTTATATTAATTTAATAGAATGTACTTGGATTATCTTATAGTAATTTAATAGAATGTACTTGGATTAACTTATATTAATTTAATAGAATGTACTTGGATTAACTTATATTAATTTAATAGAATGTACTTGGATTAACTTATATTAATTTAATAGAATGTACTTGGATTAACTTATATTAATTAAATAGAATGTACTTGGATTAACTTATATTAATTTAATAGAATGTACTTGGATTATCTTATATTAATTTAATAGAATGTACTTGGATTAACTTATATTAATTTAATAGAATGTACTTGGATTAACTTATATTAATTTAATAGAATGTACTTGGATTAACTTATATTAATTTAATAGAATGTACTTGGATTAACTTATATTAATTAAATAGAATGTACTTGGATTAACTTATATTAATTTAATAGAATGTACTTGGATTATCTTATATTAATTTAATAGAATGTACTTGGATTAACTTATATTAATTTAATAGAATGTACTTGGATTAACTTATATTAATTTAATAGAATGTACTTGGATTAACTTATATTAATTTAATAGAATGTACTTGGATTATCTTATAGTAATTTAATAGAATGTACTTGGATTATCTTATAGTAATTTAATAGAATGTACTTGGATTAACTTATATTAATTTAATAGAATGTACTTGGATTAACTTATATTAATTTAATAGAATGTACTTGGATTAACTTATATTAATTAAATAGAATGTACTTTGATTATCTTATAGTAATTTAATAGAATGTACTTGGATTATCTTATATTAATTTAATAGAATGTACTTGGATTAACTTATATTAATTTAATAGAATGTACTTGGATTAACTTATATTAATTTAATAGAATGTACTTGGATTAACTTATATTAATTTAATAGAATGTACTTGGATTATCTTATAGTAATTTAATAGAATGTACTTGGATTATCTTATAGTAATTTAATAGAATTTACTTGGATTAACTTATATTAATTTAATAGAATGTACTTGGATTAACTTATATTAATTTAATAGAATGTACTTGGATTAACTTATATTAATTAAATAGAATGTACTTGGATTAACTTATATTAATTTAATAGAATGTACTTGGATTATCTTATATTAATTTAATAGAATGTACTTGGATTAACTTATATTAATTTAATAGAATGTACTTGGATTAACTTATAGTAATTTAATAGAATGTACTTGGATTAACTTATATTAATTTAATAGAATGTACTTGGTATAACTTATATTAATTAAATAGAATGTACTTGGATTAACTTATATTAATTAAATAGAATGTACTTGGATTAACTTATATTAATTTAATAGAATGTACTTGGATTATCTTATATTAATTTAATAGAATGTACTTGGATTAACTTATATTAATTTAATAGAATGTACTTGGATTAACTTATATTAATTTAATAGAATGTACTTGGATTATCTTATAGTAATTTAATAGAATGTACTTGGATTATCTTATAGTAATTTAATAGAATGTACTTGGATTAACTTATATTAATTTAATAGAATGTACTTGGATTAACTAATTTAATTTAATAGAATGTACTTGGATTAACTTATATTAATTAAATAGAATGTACTTGGATTATCTTATAGTAATTTAATAGAATGTACTTGGATTATCTTATAGTAATTTAATAGAATGTACTTGGATTAACTTATATTAATTTAATAGAATGTACTTGGATTAACTTATATTAATTTAATAGAATGTACTTGGATTAACTTATATTAATTAAATAGAATGTACTTGGATTAACTTATATTAATTTAATAGAATGTACTTGGATTATCTTATATTAATTTAATAGAATGTACTTGGATTAACTTATATTAATTTAATAGAATGTACTTGGATTAACTTATATTAATTTAATAGAATGTACTTGGATTAACTTATATTAATTTAATAGAATGTACTTGGATTATCTTATAGTAATTTAATAGAATCTACTTGGATTATCTTATAGTAATTTAATAGAATGTACTTGGATTAACTTATATTAATTTAATAGAATGTACTTGGATTAACTTATATTAATTTAATAGAATGTATTTGGATTATCTTATAGTAATTTAATAGAATTTACTTGGATGAACTTATATTAATTTAATAGAATGTACTTGGATTATCTTATAGTAATTTAATAGAATGTACTTGGATTATCTTATAGTAATTTAATAGAATGTACTTGGATTATCTTATAGTAATTTAATAGAATGTACTTGGATTATCTTATATTAATTTAATAGAATGTACTTGGATTAACTTATATTAATTTAATAGAATGTACTTGGTATAACTTATATTAATTAAATAGAATGTACTTGGATTAACTTATATTAATTAAATAGAATGTACTTGGATTAACTTATATTAATTTAATAGAATGTACTTGGATTATCTTATATTAATTTAATAGAATGTACTTGGATTAACTTATATTAATTTAATAGAATGTACTTGGATTAACTTATATTAATTTAATAGAATGTACTTGGATTAACTTATATTAATTTAATAGAATGTACTTGGATTATCTTATAGTAATTTAATAGAATGTACTTGGATTATCTTATAGTAATTTAATAGAATGTACTTGGATTAACTTATATTAATTTAATAGAATGTACTTGGATTAACTAATTTAATTTAATAGAATGTACTTGGATTAACTTATATTAATTAAATAGAATGTACTTGGATTATCTTATAGTAATTTAATAGAATGTACTTGGATTATCTTATATTAATTTAATAGAATGTACTTGGATTAACTTATATTAATTTAATAGAATGTACTTGGATTAACTTATATGAATTTAATAGAATGTACTTGGATTAACTTATATTAATTTAATAGAATGTACTTGGATTATCTTATAGTAATTTAATAGAATGTACTTGGATTATCTAATAGTAATTTAATAGAATGTACTTGGATTAACTTATATTAATTTAATTTAATGTACTTGGATTAACTTATATTAATTTAATAGAATGTACTTGGATTAACTTATATTAATTAAATAGAATGTACTTGGATTAACTTATATTAATTTAATAGAATGTACTTGGATTATCTTATATTAATTTAATAGAATGTACTTGGATTAACTTATATTAATTTAATAGAATGTACTTGGATTAACTTATATTAATTTAATAGAATGTACTTGGATTAACTTATATTAATTTAATAGAATGTACTTGGATTATCTTATAGTAATTTAATAGAATCTACTTGGATTATCTTATAGTAATTTAATAGAATGTACTTGGATTAACTTATATTAATTTAATAGAATGTACTTGGATTAACTTATATTAATTTAATAGAATGTTTTTGGATTATCTTATAGTAATTTAATAGAATTTACTTGGATGAACTTATATTAATTTAATAGAATGTACTTGGATTATCTTATAGTAATTTAATAGAATGTACTTGGATTATCTTATAGTAATTTAATAGAATGTACTTGGATTATCTTATAGTAATTTAATAGAATGTACTTGGATTATCTTATATTAATTTAATAGAATGTACTTGGATTAACTTATATTAATTTAATAGAATGTACTTGGATTATCTTATATTAATTTAATAGAATCTACTTGGATTATCTTATAGTAATTAGGGTCTACTTCACAAGATTTCCAGCTACGGTATAACTGGAAATGTTTTCTCAATCATTAAATCATTTCTCTCCGATAGGCTCATAAGAGTAGTGGTAGATGGACAAAAATCGGAGGCCTGCAATATAAATGCTGGAGTCCCTCAGGGGTCAATCCTCGGCCCAACTCTCTTCCTGATCTACATCAATGACCTCCCTAAACACATACTTAAATCATTCGTTGACATCTATGCTGATGACACGACAATCTACGGCAACACATCAAAGGCTGTAAATGACGAAGTTTTCTCAGATTCTCTCTCCTCTGATCTCGAGCGCGTGGTTCAGTGGGGGAAGATGTGGCTAGTTATCTTTAATGCATCTAAAACCAAACTCCTATCCTTACATCATCAACGCTCTGATCCCCAGCTGGCATCAATTGTGATAGATGGCTCTCGTCTGAGTGAGGCCCCGTGTTTTGACAAGCTTCTGGGTTTGACCTTTACTCCTGATCTGAAATGGAACACGTACATCAAGTCTGTTGCCAAGGTCGCAGGAAAGATGGTGGGATCCTTCTACCGCTCAAGAAGATATCTCACTACTGATGCAATTCTCTATCTATATAAAAGCCAAGTACGGCCAAGGATGGAATACTGTTGCCATATCTGGGCAGGAGCTGCCAAAAACAGTCTATCATGCCTTGACAGAGTACAAAATAGACTTCGTGGTTTAGTGGGGGATGCCCTTTTCTCTACCCTGCAACCCCTCTCCCACAGAAGAGACGTTGCGAGCCTATCCTTGTTTTATCGTTATTTTCATGGCAGGTGCTCGTCTGAACTCCAATCCCTGGTCCCCCCTCGCCAAACTTTCACGAAAAACACCCGTCTAGCTGAATCCACTGTGAAAAATTTCCCCCACTCTATATCTGTGCCTAAATCAAAACGCGGATTTCATGAGCAAAGCTTCTTTCTTAGAACTGCATGCCTGTGGAACTCTGTTCCGTCTGCCTGCTTCCCTCCGGACTACAACTTGGATTTCTTCAAGTCTAATGTTAACAAATTCCTAATGAACCGCCCCCTAATTAAACACTTCATAAAATCTCCTCACTAACGTGATATACTTGCAATAACCCTTATCCCTGAGTGGCTTCTGGGCCTTGATAAGTGGTGATCACTGTGTAAAAAAAAAAAAAAAAATTAACTCATATTAATTTAATAGAATGTACTTGGATTAACTTATATTAATTAAATAGAATGTACTTGGATTAACTTGTATTAATTTAATATATATAAGTTAATCCAAGTACATTCTATTAAATTAATATAAGTTAATCCAAGTACATTCTATTAAATTAATATAAGTTAATCACAGTACCTTCTATTAAATCATTATAAGTTAATCCGAGTAAATTCTATTAAATTAATATAAGTTAATCCGAGTAAATTCTATTAAATTACTATAAGTTAATCACAGTACCTTCTATTAAATTAATATAAGTTAATCCAAGTACGCTCTATTAAATTAATATAAGTTAATCCAAGTACATTCTATTAAATTAATATAAGTTAATCCAAGTACCTTCTATTAAATTACTATAAGTTAATCTAAGTACATTCTATTAAATTACTATAAGTTAATCCAAGTACATTCTATTAAATTAATATAAGATAATCCAAGTACATTCTATTAAATTAATATAAGTTAATCCAAGTACATTCTAGTAAATTAATATGAGATAATCCAAGTACATTCTATTAAATTACTATAAGATAATCCAAGTACATTCTATTAAATTACTATAACATAATCCAAGTACATTCTATTAAATTAATATAAGTTAATCCAAGTACATTCTATTAAATTACTATAAGATAATCCAAGTACATTCTATTAAATTACTATGAGATAATCCAAGTACATTCTAAGTTACTATAAGTTAATCCAAGTACATTCTATTAAATTACTATAAGATAATCCAAGTACATTCTATTAAATTAATATAAGTTAATCCAAGTACATTCTATTAAATTAATATAAGATAATCCAAGTACATTCTAGTAAATTAATATAAGTTAATCCAAGTACATTCTATTAAATTAATATAAGATAATCCAAGTACATTCTATTAAATTAATATAAGTTAATCCAAGTACATTCTATTTAATTCATATAAGTTAATCCAAGTACATTCTATTAAATTAATATAAGTTAATCCAAGTACATTCTATTAAATTAATATAAGTTAATCCAAGTACATTCTATTAAATTACTATAAGATAATCCAAGTACATTCTATTAAATTTCTATAAGATAATCCAAGTACATTCTATTAAATTAATATAAGTTAATCCAAGTACATTCTATTAAATTAATATAAGTTAATCCAAGTACATTCTATTAAATTAATATAAGTTAATCCAAGTACATACTATTAAATTAATATAAGATAATCCAAGTACATTCTATTAAATTAATATAAGTTAATCCAAGTACATTCTATTTAATTAATATAAGTTAATCCAAGTACATTCTATTAAATTAATATAAGTTAATCCAAGTACATTCTATTAAATAAATATAAGTTATTCCAAGTACATTCTATTAAATTACTATAAGATAATCCAAGTACATTCTATTAAATTACTATAAGATAATCCAAGTAAATTCTATTAAATTAATATAAGTTAATCCAAGTACATTCTATTAAATTAATATAAGATAATCCAAGTACATTCTATTTAATTTATATAAGTTAATCCAAGTACATTCTATTAAATAATTATAAGTTAATCCAAGTACATTCTATTAAATTAATATAAGTTAATCCAAGTACATTCTATTAAATTACTATAAGATAATCCAAGTACATTCTATTAAATTACTATAAGATAATCTAAGTACATTCTATTAAATTAATATAAGTTAATCCAAGTACATTCTATTAAATTAATATAAGTTAATCCAAGTACATTCTATTAAATTAATATAAGTTAATCCAAGTACATTCTATTAAATTAATATAAGATAATCCAAGTACATTCTATTAAATTAATATAAGTTAATCCAAGTACATTCTATTTAATTCATATAAGTTAATCCAAGTACATTCTATTAAATTAATATAAGTTAAACCAAGTACATTCTATTAAATTAATATAAGTTAATCCAAGTACATTCTATTAAATTACTATAAGATAATCCAAGTACATTCTATTAAATTACTATAAGATAATCCAAGTACATTCTATTAAATTAATATAAGTTAATCCAAGTACATTCTATTAAATTAATATAAGTTAATCTAAGTACATTCTATTAAATTAATATAAGTTAATCCAAGTACATTCTATTAAATTACTATAAGATAATCCAAGTACGTTCTATTAAATTAATATAAGTTAATCCAAGTACATTCTATTTAATTAATATAAGTTAATCCAAGTACATTCTATTAAATTAATATAAGTTAATCCAAGTACATTCTATTAAATTAATATAAGTTAATCCAAGTACATTCTATTAAATTACTATAAGATAATCCAAGTACATTCTATTAAATTTCTATAAGATAATCCAAGTACATTCTATTAAATTAATATAAGTTAATCCAAGTACATTCTATTAAATTAATATAAGTTAATCCAAGTACATTCTATTAAATTAATATAAGTTAATCCAAGTACATACTATTAAATTAATATAAGATAATCCAAGTACATTCTATTAAATTAATATAAGTTAATCCAAGTACATTCTATTTAATTAATATAAGTTAATCCAAGTACATTCTATTTAATTAATATAAGTTAATCCAAGTACATTCTATTAAATTAATATAAGTTAATCCAAGTACATTCTATTAAATTACTATAAGATAATCCAAGTACATTCTATTAAATTACTATAAGATAATCCAAGTAAATTCTATTAAATTACTATAAGTTAATCCAAGTACATTCTATTAAATTAATATAAGTTAATCCAAGTACATTCTATTTAATTAATATAAGTTAATCCAAGTACATTCTATTAAATTAATATAAGTTAAACCAAGTACATTCTATTAAATTAATATAAGTTAATCCAAGTACATTCTATTAAATTACTATAAGATAATCCAAGTACATTCTATTAAATTACTATAAGATAATCCAAGTACATTCTATTAAATTAATATAAGTTAATCCAAGTACATTCTATTAAATTAATATAAGTTAATCTAAGTACATTCTATTAAATTAATATAAGTTAATCCAAGTACATTCTATTAAATTACTATAAGATAATCCAAGTACGTTCTATTAAATTACTATAAGTTAATCCAAGTACATTCTATTTAATTAATATAAGTTAATCCAAGTAAATTCTATTAAATTAATATAAGTTAATCCAAGTACATTCTATTAAATTAATATAAGTTAATCCAAGTACATTCTATTAAATTAATATAAGTTAATCCAAGTACATTCTATTAAATTACTATAAGATAATCCAAGTACATTCTATTAAATTTCTATAAGATAATCCAAGTACATTCTATTAAATTAATATAAGTTAATCCAAGTACATTCTATTAAATTAATATAAGTTAATCCAAGTACATTCTATTTAATTAATATAAGTTAATCCAAGTACATTCTATTAAATTAATATAAGTTAATCCAAGTACATTCTATTAAATTAATATAAGTTAATCCAAGTACATTCTATTAAATTAATATAAGTTAATCCAAGTACATTCTATTAAATTACTATAAGATAATCCAAGTACATTCTATTAAATTACTATAAGATAATCCAAGTAAATTCTATTAAATTACTATAAGTTAATCCAAGTACATTCTATTAAATTAATATAAGTTAATCCAAGTACATTCTATTTAATTAATATAAGTTAATCCAAGTACATTCTATTAAATTAATATAAGTTAATCCAAGTACATTCTATTAAATTAATATAAGTTAATCCAAGTACATTCTATTAAATTACTATAAGATAATCCAAGTACATTCTATTAAATTACTATAAGATAATCCAAGTACATTCTATTAAATTAATATAACTTAATCCAAGTACATTCTATTAAATTAATATAAGTTAATCCAAGTACATTCTATTAAATAAATATAAGTTAATCCAAGTACATTCT
This sequence comes from Euprymna scolopes, assembly GCF_053919585.1. Taxonomy (NCBI): domain Eukaryota; kingdom Metazoa; phylum Mollusca; class Cephalopoda; order Sepiida; family Sepiolidae; genus Euprymna; species Euprymna scolopes. Next base: position 109,007,704 of record NC_136508.1, on the reverse strand, counting down.
ATTAAATTAATATAAGATAATCCAAGTACATTCTATTAAATTAATATAAGTTAATCCAAGTACATTCTATTTAATTCATATAAGTTAATCCAAGTACATTCTATTAAATTAATATAAGTTAATCCAAGTACATTCTATTAAATTACTATAAGATAATCCAAGTAGATTCTATTAAATTACTATAAGATAATCCAAGTACATTCTATTAAATTAATATAAGTTAATCCAAGTACATTCTATTAAATTAATATAAGTTAATCCAAGTACATTCTATTAAATTAATATAAGTTAATCCAAGTACATTCTATTAAATTAATATAAGATAATCCAAGTAGATTCTATTAAATTAATATAAGTTAATCCAAGTACATTCTATTTAATTAATATAAGTTAATCCAAGTACATTCTATTAAATTAATATAAGTTAATCCAAGTACATTCTATTAAATTAATATAAGTTAATCCAAGTACATTCTATTAAATTACTATAAGATAATCCAAGTACATTCTATTAAATTACTATAAGATAATCCAAGTACATTCTATTAAATTACTATAAGTTAATCCAAGTACATTCTATTAAATTAATATAAGTTAATCCAAGTACATTCTATTAAATTAATATAAGTTAATCCAAGTACATTCTATTAAATTAATATAAGATAATCCAAGTACATTCTATTAAATTAATATAAGTTAATCCAAGTACATTCTATTTAATTAATATAAGTTAATCCAAGTACATTCTATTAAATTAATATACGTTAATCCAAGTACATTCTATTAAATTAATATAAGTTAATCCAAGTACATTCTATTAAATTAATATAAGTTAATCCAAGTACATTCTATTAAATTACTATACGTTCATCCAAGTACATTCTATTAAATTAATATAAGTTAATCCAAGTACATTCTAGTAAATTAATATAAGATAATCCAAGTACATTCTATTAAATTACTATAAGATAATCCAAGTACATTCTATTAAATTACTATAAGATAATCCAAGTACATTCTTTTAAATTACTATAAGATAATCCAAGTACATTCTATTAAATTACTATAAGTTCATCCAAGTACATTCTATTAAATTACTATAAGTTCATCCAAGTACATTCTATTAAATTACTATAAGATAATCCAAGTACATTCTAAGTTACTATAAGTTTATCCAAGTACATTCTATTAAATTAATATAAGTTAATCCAAGTACATTCTATAAAATTACTATAAGTTAATCAAAGTACATTCTATTAAATTACTATGAGATAATCCAAGTCCATTCTAATAAATTACTATAAGATAATCCAAGTACATTCTATTAAATTACTATACATTCATCCAAGTACATTCTATTAAATTACTATAAGTTAATCCAAGTACATTCTATTAAATTACTATAAGATAATCCAAGTACATTCTATTAAATTACTATAAGATAATCCAAGTACATTCTATTAAATTAATATAAGTTAATCCAAGTACATTCTATTAAATAATTATAAGTTAATCCAAGTACATTCTATTAAATTAATATAAGTTAATCCAAGTACATTCTATTAAATTAATATAAGATAATCCAAGTACATTCTATTAAATTAATATAAGTTAATCCAAGTACATTCTATTTAATTAATATAAGTTAATCCAAGTACATTCTATTAAATTAATATAAGTTAATCCAAGTACATTCTATTAAATTAATATAAGTTAATCCAAGTACATTCTATTAAATTACTATAAGATAATCCAAGTACATTCTATTAAATTACTATAAGATAATCCAAGTACATTCTATTAAATGAATATAAGTTAATCCAAGTACATTCTATTAAATTAATATAAGTTAATCCAAGTACATTCTATTAAATTAATATAAGTTAATCCAAGTACATTCTATTAAATTAATATAAGATAATCCAAGTACATTCTATTAAATTAATATAAGTTAATCCAAGTACATTCTATTTAATTAATATAAGTTAATCCAAGTACATTCTATTAAATTAATATAAGTTAATCCAAGTACATTCTATTAAATTAATATAAGTTAATCCAAGTACATTCTTTTAAATTACTATAAGATAATCCAAGTACATTCTATTAAATTACTATAAGATAATCCAAGTACATTCTATTAAATTAATATAAGTTAATCCAAGTACATTCTATTAAATTAATATAAGTTAATCCAAGTACATTCTATTAAATTAATATAAGTTAATCCAAGTACATTCTATTAAATTAATATAAGATAATCCAAGTACATTCTATTAAATTAATATAAGTTAATCCAAGTACATTCTATTTAATTAATATAAGTTAATCCAAGTACATTCTATTAAATTAATATAAGTTAATCCAAGTACATTCTATTAAATTAATATAAGTTAATCCAAGTACATTCTATTAAATTAATATAAGTTAATCCAAGTACATTCTATTAAATTTATATAAGTTAATCCAAGTACAGTCTATTTAATTAATATAAGTTAATCCAAGTACATTCTATTAAATTAATATAAGTTAATCCAAGTACATTCTATTAAATTAATATACGTTCATCCAAGTACATTCTATTACATTACTATACGTTCATCCAAGTACATTCTATTAAATTAATATAAGTTAATCCAAGTACATTCTAGTAAATTAATATAAGATAATCCAAGTACATTCTATTAAATTACTATAAGATAATCCAAGTACATTCTATTAAATTACTATAAGATAATCAAAGTACATTCTATTAAATTACTATAAGATAATCCAAGTACATTCTATTAAATTACTATAAGATAATCCAAGTACATTCTATTAAATTACTATAAGTTAATCAAAGTACATTCTATTAAATTACTATAAGATAATCCAAGTACATTCTATTAAATTACTATAAGATAATCCAAGTACATTCTATTAAATTACTATACGTTCATCCAAGTACATTCTATTAAATTACTATAAGTTAATCCAAGTACATTCTATTAAATTAATATAAGATAATCCAAGTACATTCTATTAAATTACTATAAGATAATCCAAGTACATTCTAGTAAATTAATATAAGATAATCCAAGTACATTCTATTAAATTACTATAAGATAATCCAAGTACATTCTATTAAATTACTATAAGATAATCCAAGTACATTCTATTAAATTACTATAAGATAATCCAAGTACATTCTATTAAATTACTGTAAGTTCATCCAAGTACATTCTTTTAAATTACTATAAGATAATCCAAGTACATTCTATTAAATTAATATAAGATAATCCAAGTACATTCTATTAAATTAATATAAGTTAATCCAAGTACATTCTGTTAAATTACTATAAGATAATCCAAGTACATTCTATTAAATTACTATAAGATAATCCAAGTACATTCTATTAAATTACTATAAGATAATCCAAGTACATTCTATTAAATTACTATAAGTTCATCCAAGTACATTCTATTAAATTACTATAAGATAATCCAAGTATATTCTATTAAGTTACTATAAGATAATCCAAGTACATTCTATTAAATTACTATACGTTCATCCAAGTACATTCTATTAAATTACTATAAGTGAATCCAAGTACATTCTATTAAATTACTATAAGATAATCCAAGTACATTCTATTAAATTACTATACGTTCATCCAAGTACATTCTATTAAATTACTATAAGTTAATCCAAGTACATTCTATTAAATTACTATAAGATAATCCAAGTACGTTCTATTAAATTACTATAAGATAATCCAAGTACATTCTATTAAATTAATATAAGTTAATCCAAGTACATTCTATTAAATTAATATAAGTTAATCCAAGTACATTCTATTAAATTACTATAAGCTAATCCAAGTACATTCTATTAAATTAATATAAGTTTATCCAAGTACATTCTATTAAATTACTATAAGCTAATCCAAGTACATTCTATTAAATTAATATAAGATAATCCAAGTACATTCTATTAAATTAATATAAGTTAATCAAAGTCCATTCTATTAAGTTACTATACGTTAATCAGGGTACATTCTATTAAATTTCTATGAATTCATCAGATTACATTCTATTAAATTACTATGAATTCATCAGAGCACATTCTATTAAGTTACTGGTAAACCAGACACAGGAGTACAACATTGAAGTTAGAAGAACGAGTGGAACTTAGACGTAGTAGCAGGATTTGTGATTCTTATTTTAAAGACGAAAATAGTTATGTTAGTTTCACTCGCCCACATCTGGCAACAATACTTGAACTTCAAAGTAATTTTACAGCAGTGTTGAGAAAACCCACCATATTGAAGTCTTTTTTCTAATATATCTTATATGACTTTTTATATTAAATTAATCACGAGGTTGTAACTTCACCATAATAATGAACAAACATTTTTCTAATCAATTTCATATGACTTGTAACTTAACCATAATAGTGAACAAAACTTTTTTAATGTGTCTTCACCATAATAATAAACATTTTTTAATATATCGCATATAATTTTTTAGATTAAATTAATCATGAGGTTGTAACTTTACCATAATAATGAACAAACATTTTTCTAATGTATCTCATATAACTTTTTATATTAAATTAATCATGATGTTGTAACTTAACCATAATAGTGAACATGTTTCTTATGTATTTCCTACCAACTTTTTAATTAAATTTATCTTGAGGTTGTAACTTTAAATTTATCTTGAGGTTGTAACTCCACTAAATTAATGAACAAACATCTTTCTCATGAATTTCATATGAACAAACATTTTTCTAATATACTTTATATGACTTTTAAATTAAATACTTCATGAGGTTATAACTTAACTAAACAATGAACACACATTTTTCTAATGTATCTCATATAACATTTTATATTAAATAATGAGGTTGTATCTTCACCATAATAATGAACAAACATTTTTTTAATGTATCTCGTATGACTTTTTATATTAAAGTAATCTTTATGTTATAACTTCACCAGATTAATCAACGAACTTTTTTCTTTTTTTTTTCAGATATTAAAATGTAATAGGAGATCATATGACTGCAGAAAAGTTTTTGGCTTTTGAACGGCCAAATATTATATACAGTACTGGAACATATAGCTCTAAGAAATATTTCATATAAAAGTATTTTGCTTTTGAATGGACAAATATTAAATACAGTACTGGATCATATAGCTCTAAGATATATCGCATAAAAAGTAACAACGTATAAATATAATATTCTCGGCATTTCTCTTTGCATAAAATGAATTAGAATGAAAGAAGCAAGAAAAATATAATAATATACATAATCCTCGCCTTGAAATAACTAATAAGAATCCTTGGTTGCATATGACAAATAACACTGATGAATAGGCAAATACTTGTGAAGTGTGCGAACTTTGTTGTTCTACGACATCAAAGTAAATGACACGTGAGAAATCTCACTGGATAAGAAACCACAACCTTGTGAAGTATGTTGATATTCTTATCATGAAAAGTCATCTTCAGTGACAGATATGAGAACTCACACTATGGGAAAGCCAAATTATTGTAAAGTGTGTGGATGGTCTTGTTCTAAAAAACGTTTTACGAGGAATGGGGCACCTTCGCGAAGTGATGTTACCTCATGTGATAGCGCAAAGCTGGATACTCCATTAGACTAGATAAATTCTTGTCCTGGAATCCAGTAAAGCCAAGAGACCAAAATCAAAGATATACTACAACGTATGAAAATGGTTAATTGGGGAGAGGAAAATTATGTTTCCAATTTCTTACTAAGTGTTTGAGATAAAGAACTTTAACGAAACATTCGATTATCTATGTATCTCATATAGAGTTCAAGTGTTAGCCTCAGGTAGTGGGCCCCTTGATTTCTGAAAACTTTGACTGAAGTAAAATAAAATAAAAGGGAAAACTGCATTCTTATCAAGTGTGTAAATAGTCTTGTTATAAAAACCAGACTTAGTACAACATATAAGAATTAACAGTGGGGAAAAGCCATATTCTTGTGAAGTGCGTGGATATTTTTGTTCAAGAAAATGTCCTTAATACATATGAAAACTCCCACTGGGGAAAATCAAAATTCTTGTGAAGTCTGCGGATATTCTTTTTCTAATAAATCATCTTTAGTGAAACATATTAGAACTCACACTGGGGAAAAGCCACATACCTGTGAAGTGTGTGGATATTCGTGTTCTCAAAAATCACATTTAGTGACGCATATAAAAACTCACACTGGGGAAAAACCGCACTCATGTGAATTGTGTGGATATTCTTGTTCTCAAAAGTCAACTTTACTAAGACATATGAAAACTCACACTGGAGAAAAGCCATATTCTTGTGAATTCTGCATATATGCTTGTTCTTATAAATCATCTTTAGTGACACATATGAGAACTCACACTGGGGAAAAGCCACATACTTGTAAAGTGTGTGGATATGCTTGTTCTCAAAAATCAGCGTTAGTGACACATATGAAAACTCACACTGGGGGAAAACCGCATTCATGTGAATTGTGTGAATATTCTTGTTTTCAAAAATCAAAGTTACTAAGACATATGAAAACTCACACTGGAGAAAAGCCAAATTCTTGTGAATTATGTGGATATTCTTGTTCTGAAAAATACTCTTTAATGATACATATGAAAACGCACACTGGGGAAAAGCCATATTCTTGTGAAGTGTGTAAATATTCTAGTTTTCAAAAATCACATTTACAAATACATATGAGAATTCACACGGGAGAAAAGCCATATTCTTGTGAAGTCTGCGGATATTCTTGTTCTAATAAGTCATATTTAGTGACACATATGAGAACTCACACTGGAGAAAAGCCACATACTTGTAAAGTATGTGCATATTCTTGTTCTGAAGCATCAAAATTAGTGAAACATATTAGAACTCACACTGGGGAAAAGCCATATTCTTGTGAAGTGTGTGGATATTCATTTTCTCTAAAATCACATTTAGTGAGACATATGAAAACTCACACTGGGGAAAAGCCACATTCTTGCGAAATGTGTGGATATTCTTGTTCTCAAAAATGCTCTTTAGTGAGACATATGAGAACTCACACAAAGAAAAAGCCATATATTGACCTGAAAATTCAAAGTTAGTTAAATATATGAGAACGTCTGTATGCAAAATCCTTCTAGCCAATAGTTCTTACACTGTCTGCCAAAACAAAGTGTGTATATACCTACATTGGAAGATCTGCTATCAGATGCAACTTGACAGGCTGTAGAAATCTGGGAACATGAACCACCACTGATAAAATTAAATGGAAAAGTGACAGTGTTTTATGACAAAGACATACAGGCAAGCAGATAAATAAAAGACAATGCCATCAAACCAGACTTATAATAAGGAAGAAGCCTTACAGAACTGCATTCATTATCGATGTCACAGTTCCAAATGATTTTGGCATTAATATAGCTGTTGGGAAAAGATCTATTTTATAATGACAATTATTTTAAGAAACGAATTTGCTAATTTGTAATAATAGACATCGGTGAGATGAGCGCCAAGGGTTGGCTTCTCTAGAGAAGTGTTGGCATTCCATCGGGAAAACTTTCCGATACGAAACATAAAAAGATAAATGCATATTTAGGCACTATTGTGGTTCGAGGCGGCATAATAAGCCGACATTTTGATTTTCTTCTACGGCAGTGATATTTTTATCTTGTGCGATATTGCTCTCAGTTGACAGCTCAGGAGAAAAATATTTATTATTGACAAGAATTCCGAATCTGACTCTTGTTCTGCTTTCAATTTTTTGTACTAAGTAGCAGCTTATTTCTTGTAATCTTTTTCCTGGCAGGAGTCTGCTGCTTAATAAATGCGAGAGTACTTACAACTCGAACCAACTTGTTCAACAGAGTGAATTATCTGTTCTATTGGAAGAAGGAGATTATAATATTTGATCATCGGATACCAAGAGATAAAGTTCAGGGAGAATACATAAAGCGCTTTAAATATCATTTACCAACATACAATATAATGCCAACCTGTATTTAGCACGAAGAGAATGTATTTAGAGCCGAAAAAATCCATCGGATATAGATTTATCTCATAGACAATCAAGTGCTACAGGGGGACTCTTAAACAAAGTAAACCTGCAAGAAAGTAACAATTGTTGCAGTAACTATCCTAATGAAAAACATAATAAAATTAAATAATATTTGCCAAACGAAACTGTATCAAAACATTTCGAAGATAAACTATATTATATGCAGTGTCTTTGCATTTACAGCTAATAAATTTTCATGATCCTTTATCTTATGAAATCTGTTGTTTTTTTTAAATAATTTTAGTTATTGTGTGATCAACTAGAGAAAACTTAAACTTATTATAAATTTATGTTTGTATTGGCGAGATATCTGACCATAGTTGATCAAGAAGAAAACAAATCGCCATAGATGTCATTTTACCAACATACAATGTAATGACAACCTGCATTTAACATGAAGAGAAGGTATTTTGAGTCAAATTTATCTCATACAGAAGGATGCTTAATATAATCGAATAAGTTGAAAACAAAGTAAACTTGCAAAAGTAATATAATTGTTGCAGTAACTGTCCCAATGGAAAAATAATAAAAATTAAACAGAAAACGAAACTGCATATGATCGCATATCTTATGAAATCTGCTGCTTTTTTAATATATTTTTAGTTATGTTGCGGACCAGGATATAATAATCCCAACTCGATACAAAATAAAATAATGAAATAAATAGAAGGAAGGAAACAAACTCAATTATCGAATAAAATAAACACGTTTATTTTCTGTTGAAAATAAATAGCTTAGGTTGAACACGTGTCCAGTTCAGTCGTTGACGACTACGCGTGTGGAAAAAGAGGAATAAAGTAGGGGAAAGAGAAATGGCAGTCCCGCATGTAGAAAAAGAAAGAGAGAGAGTTGACCTCAGTAAAGCCATGCGTGCATTGTAGTCAGCTACGTGGAAGTGTCTTCAGACCACAAGCTGCGGGCACGAATTTGTCTGGTTGACGAACCAAGGCAAAAGGGAAGAAAGAGGAAGTTGACCGCTGGCAATGTACTTTTATACCCGACGGTCAGTGTTCTGACTGCGCATGTCTGGATTTCACTTAAAAGGAAATGACGTCACACTTCGAGTGCATGCGCACAATTTGTTTGTGTATACGTATATATGCTTGTGAGTGTGTGTATGAGGATGTGTATACACGTGCCTGCGTGTGCGTATGTGCGTGTGTATGTGAGGAAAAACATGTTTGATTGATCAACTGGAGAAAACTTAAACATTTTCTAAACTTATATTTTCATGGGCAATGCATCTGACCAATAAACCAATTGATATTAACTACCCATGCGGGGTCGCAGAAATACCTGGATTAGGACCCAGGCGCGGGGCGAACCCTCTCGGAGCTGATGGACCCGTAGATCTTCCCAGGTCATCTGTCTAGGAGAAGGAAAACTCTGAAGCTAAACCTAGGGGAGGGAGGCTTCTTCAGTCCTGCAAACCTAAACTGCTTAAGGAGGAGTCTATTGCCTGGCTTTTTTACTCCTTTGCCTATTGGCCATGCGTAGAGGTGCTATCACAGGGACTCGACTGAATCACCCAGTGGTTGACCTTGTTTCATGACTAGGGCAATGAACACCGCTTTTCCGCGCTCCTACCACATCCCATCCCCCTAAACTGGACACAGTGAGGTGCCTAAGTACCATATATGTCGCTGCAGTTGGACTGGGCTGGCTTTGCCTAATGGATTGAGGGTACTGGATTGATAGTTCCTGCTGCTCTTTCCGACTGATAGTACAGGTGCCCTAACTCTATGGTAGCTCTTAGAGCGGCTGCTCCATCAACAGTTGTATAATTTCGGGATGTTTGTAGTGTCCTGTCGCGCATGGAAAGGGACCCTGCACTCATCCCCGGTGGGCTTTCCTGAGGCCACAATCCTGTGGGTGAGGACAGCTGATGGTCTACTTGTATTGCATGTCTGATATTCTGCATAGCCACTTGTCTAGGACTCCCTCATCTACTCACCCTAACTGAAACTTTTAAATAAATGAAATTACAGCTCAAGCAAAAGTTGCGTTTAAACCAGGCCCAAACCAAACAAAACCAACCTGCCTCCTCCTTTGAGGCTTGCATTTACGAATATTCGCGGGCTTAGAACTAACTTAGATGATGTTGAATCATTTCTCCTTGTAAACACCCCGGATATCTTAGCATTAAGTGAAACTAACCTTCACTCCTCCATTCCCTCTAACCACTGTAACATGCCTGGTTATCTCCCAATCTGCTGTAAGGACTCGGACAGACATATGCATGGGCTTGGAGTCTATATTCGTAACACCCTCCCCCTGACTAGAGAAATAAAACTAGAATCAGACGACCAGGACTTTATGTGCTTCAGACTAAATATGCAACATAATATTAACAACTTATATTTTCTCTACCGCTTTCCCTCAACCCAGGACTATACCCTAATAAACAAAGTCTCTGACAGCATAGATATAGAACTATCCCTCGATACTAGCGCACAAGTACATGTATTTGGTGACTTCAATGTCCATCACAGTAACTGGCTAGGATTCTCTAATTACACAGACGTAGCTGGTAGCACAACACATAGCTTCTCTATATCCCATTCCCTATCTCAGACCGTTACATCTCCGACACGTTTCCCAGACCAGCAAGATCAACATGCCTCACTTCTAGATCTCTATCTGTCAACGGTTCCTGATGATTGTACAACAAATGCCCACAGCCTACTCGGGAATGCTGATCACGCTGTGATAATGGTAGACATTACTCTAAATTCTCGCCCTAAAACTGAAGACCCACCCCTCAAAACAACGAGGTATTACAAAAAGGCTGACTGGGAAGCAATCTGGGAACTCATCAGAGATGCCCCATGGCAAAATATCTTTTCTCTCCCAGCGGAACAGTGTGCAAATGAGATCATTGAATGGTTCAAAACTGCAATTGAAGCACATGTTCTATAGCAAGCCCCCCTCTCCCCAATGGTTTACTTCTGCTTGTGCAGCTGCCATTTGTCAAAGGCAGCATGTGTTCCGCAGATTACCGACATAAGTCAAGCTCAAATAAACAGAAGTATATAGAAGCTAGAAATAATTGTTATAGAGTGATAGCGACAGCTAAGACAGATTACTCTGAAACCACCAGAAAACGCACCGAAGCACAGAAATTAAAAAAAACCGTGATTTTTGGAAAATCTACAACAGCGTAGTAAATAATTGGCAGTCAATGATTCCCTCACTGTCAAAAAACCATGAGGTTGCTTGCACGGCAACTGACAAGGCTAATCTGCTTGCTAGTCGGTTTGCCTCAAACTCCACACTGGACGCGGCACACCACTCCCTCCCTGACTTTCGTTTGTGAACAGACGCCACACTAGATGATTGAAAAATCAACACTTCTCAGGTACATGGTATTATAAAAAACCTAGACACCTCGAAAGCATGTAGACCAGATCTCATCCCGGCTACGCTATTAAAAAAATGATCTGCCGCGGTTGCTCCAGTTCTCTCGCCAAACTTTACAATAAATGCCTTAACGAATCTTGCTTTCCCGCTTCTGTGGTACCAGTCTTCAAGAATTATGGTGAAAGAACTAGCCCACTAAATTATCGCCCCATTAGCCTCCTCCCGCTTTTAGTCAAAATATTTGAGTCCTTAGTTAATCAAGCCCTAGTCCAGCACCTAACAGCTGCTAAACTCCTGACTAACAAACAATATGGATTCAGGTAAACTTGTTCAACAGCAGATATCTTAACTGTAGTCTCTGAACGTATATACCGTTCACTGGACAAAACAGAGGAGGTTAGAGCGATATATCTAAGGCTTTTGACAGGGTATGGCACGATAGTCTTCTAAGTAAAATTAGATCATATGAATCACTGGAAGAATACATCATGTAATTAAATCCTTCTTAAGTAAGAGAAAAATCCAAGTTGTCCTCGACGGTCGTACATCCAAACAATATGACAAAAATGCGGAAGTACCTCGGGTCTATCCTTGGACCTCTATTATTCCTGATATTCATCAATGACCTCCCTGATAAAATTATTTCCGAGATGGGTATATTTGCGGATGACACCACTCTCTATAACAGATATGAGCGGAAAACAAATGAATACATATCCAAGGAAATGGCAAAAACACTAGAGGATGCCCTCCAATCTGTAGTGGAATGGGGACAAAAATGGATGGTCACATTCAATGCTGCTAAGACTAAGCTTGTTTCCTTCAATAACTACAAGAAACCTTCTCTACCACCAATAGCAATGGCCAAGAACACATTGCCTGAAAGTACTTCTTTTAAACTCCTCGGTCTAACGTTTACAGGGAATATGAACTGGAATAGATACATTGAGAGCATTGCTAAGGCTGCTGCAAGGAAGGTTGGCTCCCTCTACCGTGCTAGAAAACTACTTACGCCTGAAAGTATCCTGTGCCTCTATAAGGCCACCATTCGCCCATGTATGAAGTACTGTTGTCACATCTGGGCTGTTGCATCTGCTGCTTGTCTCTCGCTCCTGGACAAGGTTCAAAAGAGAGTCGTCAACCTGATAGGTCCTGAACTGTCATCTAAGCTTTAGCCACTCTCACATCGACAGGATATTGCATCCCTCTGCCTGTTCTACAAATACTTTAATTGTGTATGCTCTGACGAACTGCAAACACTTCAACGTAACTACCCCCGACAAACCCGACAAGCAACTAAGTCCCACCCCTTTACAATAGAGATCTCTAGGTGCAAGAAAGCCTTTTACTCCAATGGTTTCTTCTCCAGAACTGCAGGTCTTTGGAACTCCCTCCCGGGATTCTGCTTTCCCAACTGTACTGATATACAGAAGTTCAAGTTTAATGTGAACAAACATCTTTCTACTCATCCCCCTTAATAATGTCTTTGCAAATTATGTCCCTGATAGTAGCCCCCTGCTTCAAAGTATCACTGTGCCTTGTTTGGGGTGAAAATTGAATTAAAAAAAAAATAAACAAATTTAGTGTAGTTTATTATCTAAACAAAAAATTTGAAATCCCTTTTTTTTTTCACGCTTCAATAGCTTTCAATGGAAGCATGTTTTTGGCCACCATATTTTTTGTAGTGTTATGCTGTTGCGTAAAAAAAGGTCCAAATTTGCCTTAAAAATCTGTCAAACCTTAGAAAGTTCAAACTTTAAAACAACGGCAGCCTCGAATGCCGTACATATAGTCTAATAAAAATGATGAAAAAAAATAAAAATTAATTTTTTTCTTGTTTTATCTCAGGCTTTAGGAGGAAATGCGCTATTAAAGGGCAGGTAACTCTTTTGGGGGTTATGTTCCTTTTATTGAATATAAACTTGATCGTTGTATATGTTTTTATTAATTTTAAAGAAATTAACATATCGTAACCATTGATAAATTAAATCTAAACTTGATAGGAACACAGTTTTTACACGAGGAACGAAATAATGATTACACCGTATTACGGTGATCTAAATTCGCTGTTCTTTAGCAGTTTATTTTCTTTTTTAAATAATTTCACGTTTAATTCGTGTTTTTCATTTTTTAATTTTGATTCTTTTATATATTCGTATATTTTAATTTTTTTTAACGAATGGACATTTTAAAAAAAAAATTTTTATGAATTGCACATACAAAGGAGACATTTACATGAGAAATCGTAACAAACCTTAAGCATTCACAAATATAATCTAAACTTGATAGGAAAACAATGTTTACACAAGGAACAAAATAATGATTACACCGTGTTACGATGACCTAAATTCACTGTTCTTTAGCAGTTGATTTTCTCCTTTAATAATTTATGTTTAAATTGTGTTTTCCATCTTTTAATTTTGATTCTTTTATATTTTTATGTATTTTATTTCTTAATGAATTTGACACACAAAGCACAAGTTGTATCAATTTACTAAAGAAATCCTAACAAACAAAATACATTTTCTGTTTTGAACACACACACACACACACACACACACACACACACACACACACACAAAATGAATGCATCCAATTTTTTTTTTCGTATTGAATTCTTGGAATAAAAGGTAAGTTTTTTTGGTTTTTTTTACACTTTAAGAAAAATTTCATTCACTTAAAATAAATCTTAAACGTTATATAATATTGTAATCCAATATATATAATAATAAAAAAATATTGATTCCGCTCTACTTTAGAAAACGTGAATAAAAAGTATGAATCTCCGATTAAAGAAAAATATAAAATATTATTCAAACTAGCATTGTTATTTAAGAAAACCTCTGTGTTTTTAGCAGTGTCAGAAATTTCGTGAAAACTATTGAATAATTTCACCCGCTATCTTTCGAAGCTTATAACTCCTTGAAAAATGTAATTCAAGCCCTAATTTATTTTTTTCAATTAAAGGAGAAAGGACCAAGTTTCATTAAAAAAAACAAACAACGTGTTTTTTTAAAGGTTTTAAACTTCGGACTTTACAGGTAAATTTCTAAAAAAAACTGTTCTATTTTGTTTTAAATTTGAATATATTATTTATTGATCTTTTCTCTTCAATCTGTGATATATAAAACTTTGGTGAGTAAATTATTTACTTTTTAAAAGACATTTGAAAATGGGGGGGGGCGTGAATTAAAAAAACCCGTTTGTCTAAAATATTATATTCGGTTTATTGGAAAGAGCATAAAATTTCACATTGACCCTGAAACTATCGTAAAAATAGAATCAATAGAAAAATTTTGATAGATTCTTAAAGTTTAAAAATTGAAAAATACTGAACTCGTAACATTCAATTAATTTCATTACTATCTTTTAAAAAATATTTCTATTACTTTTTATACAACTTTAATAGTTTGTTTTGGAAGTATAATCCATAAAGAAAATAAACAACCCATTTTTAAAAGAGAAATTATGAGTTTTTATTTTATTTGCAGTTTCGTGTTAGGGGTGTCAAAAATTCCTACAAAAATTCTGATACACCTATTATTACAATAATTACCTTTGAAATTGGTCAAATTGTTAGACAACTGACCAGTAAATAATAGCACGTGTAAAATGAATAAAAATTTGGACTTTTCCCTTTACTTACAAAATTCACCCCAAATCAGGACAATTAATCAATTTTAATGGGTTTTTTCTTTTTTTTTTTCTTTTTTAGTATTTATCAAATAATGATAACGGAATATAATTAATCCATAATTTATATTTGATTCGTAGTTGAATTTCACCTCAAATCAGGAAATTAACTTTTTAAATGATCTTTTTATTTATTTATTTTTTTTTTTTTTTAGTATTTATCAACTAATTATCACTAAATATAAGGAACCCGTTACGTTTTTTTTTATTAACTCTTAGTAGAAATGTGTTATTCCGTTTAAACAACAAAAAAACATATTTACTAAAATTATGGTTTTCAGTAAAAAAAAAAAATGATTTAATTTATTTGGGCTTTATTTGGTAAATGTTTACTTTAACTACAACAGAACACCGACCAATAAAATTTGTTTTTAATAGGTTTTCGGGGTCGCTGACAACGAATCTGATATTCAAACTCGTCACAAATTTACAGTTTGTATGGTATTAACCCATGAACCCTTGCACTATTTTGTGCCAACACACTGCCATCGTTTATGCTATTCTTATATGATGTAGTAGCAGTGTCAGAAATTTCATGGAAACTATTCAATAATTCCACCCGCTATCTTTCGAAGCTTATAGCTCTTCGAAAAATGTAATTCAAGCCCTAATTATTTTTTCAATTACAGGAGAAAGGACCAAGTTTCATTAAAAAAAACAACAACAAAAAAACAAACAACGTGTTTTTTTTTAAGGTTTTAAACTTCGGACTTTACAGGTAAATTTCCAAAAAACTGTTCTTCTTTTTTGTTTTAAATTTGAATATATTATTTATTGATCTTTTCTCTTCAATTTGTGATATATAGAACTTTGACACGTAAATTATTTACTTCTTAATAGACATTTGAAAATGGGGGGGGGGCGTGAATTAAAAAAAAAACGTTTGTCTAAAATATTATATTCGGTTTATTGGAAAGAGCATAAAATTTCACATTGACCCTGAAAATATCGTAAAAATAGGATCAATAGAAAAAATTTGATAGATTTTTAAAGTTTAAAAATTGAAAAATACTGAACTCGTAACATTCAATTAATTTCATTACTATTTTTTAAAAAATATTTCTATTACTTTTTATACAACTTTAATAGTTTATTTTGGAAGTATAATCCATAAAGAAAATAAACAACCCACCTTTAAAAGAGAAATTACGAGTTTTTTATATTTTATTTGTAGTTTCATGTTAGGGGTGTCAAAAATTCCTACAAAAATTCTGATTGTAGTAAGGTGAATTGTCACATCGCGGAGGAATTTATTAGCAGACATTTGAAATAACAGGAACGTTTTCAAAAACAACAAATTTGGTTCATTTTTCTGTGTTACGAGTGGTTTACAAAAGCATTTTTATTTTTCGTATTTTTTTTTCAGTGGGGTATACAGTTATAGAACTTGTACAACATTTAAATGATGACGGTGAGTTGGCACAAAATAGTGCGAGGGTTAAGGGGTTAATACCATGCAAACGGTAAAATTGAGACAGGTTTGAATATCAGATTCGTTGTCAGCGACCCCGAAAACCTATAAAAAAACAAATTTTATTGGTTGGTGTTCTGTTGTAGTTAAAGTAAACATTTACTAAGTTTTAGACTTTGCCATAATTTTTTTTTAAAGGAAAATAAAGCATCGTAAATTGTAACAATGAAAACAAACCCTAAAAATCCGCAGATCATAATATTTGTTGAAAAAATTTCTGAGTACTTTTTTATTGTGTTTGATACATGTAAAATTATTTTTTTTAATTTTTGATTAATTTTTTATTGTTTGTTATGTACGTGCAAAATGATTTGTTTTTAATTTTCGGTTACTTTTTTATTGTTTGATATGTACGTGCAAAATGAGTTTTTTACATTTTCGATTAATTTTGTTTGTGTGTTTGATACGTGTAAAATTATTTTTTTAAATTTTATATTAATTTTTTATTGTTTGTTATGTACGTGCAAAATGTTTTTTTTTTAAATTTTCGGTTACTTTTTATTGTGTTTGATATGTACGTGCAAAATGAGTTTTTTACATTTTCGATTAATTTTTTTGTGTGTTTGATACGTGTAAAATTATTTTTTAAAATTTTATATTAATTTTTTATTGTTTGATAGCTACGTGCAAAATAATTTTTTATTACATTTTTATTGCATTTGATAGGTTCGTATAAAATGAATGTTCGATTACTTTTTATTGTGTTTGATAGGGATGTGCAAAATTAAGAGCTGGTTCTCCAAATTTGTAAACATTTTGACTCCTCTTAACTTAAAAAAATCACCAACATTCAGGAAATTAATCAAGTTTATGAAAGTCTCAGTATTTAACAAATAATGATCCCTTATTTTTTTTAATAGAAAAAAAGTATTATTTTGTTTTAACAAAAACACCTTTACCAAAGGTATGCTTATCGGTAGTAAAAAAAATAATTTACTTTTGCTTTTTTTTAATGAAAATAAAGCATCGTACATTTTAACAATATTTTTTTTCAGCAACACTGCAAAAAAGCCGCTTCAAACCGTAATAATGAAATCGATATAACCCAAAGAAAAATTATTCCTTAAACTAAAGTCACTGCATTATCATTGAATTAATCATTGTTTAATATTTTTACACAAAAGAAAATATAATTGAAAAAAATATTTTCTCGTTTATTAACTAAATTTTTATATGTAAGATTCTTATATTTTCCTTGCATGAATTAACGTGTAATCTACAGTGTAACTTAATTTTTATATAATCTTGAAAGAATTTTGTTTGCTGTTTAAATGGGGATCACTTTTTTTATAAAGTTTACATAAATTAGGACCCATTTATTGGCCATTACCGATTAGAAGAACCTTAAATTAGGAAAAAATAATAGAAAATCTTTACTAATCTTTACCGGCGGAGTTTACCCCATAAAAAATCAAAATCTATTTTTTTAACGTTTCAATTGCCTTAAAACATTCGCAAAAAATTTGCTAAAAGCATAAATATTTCAGCTTTTAGAGTGGGAGATTACTTTCCTATATGAGTTTAATGGAAAATAAGTATTTATGTCATCATTATATATGCTTAACGGAAAATAATCACTTATTTCATGGTCAGTTAGCTGTCAAGTTTCCAATTTTTGTGTCAGGGCAGGAAATGCTGTTTTTTTTCTTCATTATGTTTTTTTGGGGGGATGGGGGATTAGAGCCTACATGTTGTTAACTATCCTGTACTTTCACCTAATAATTTAATAAACAATCTTTTTCTTTGCAGTACTTCGCAAACAAACATTCTTAAATGGAATACGTACATCAAATCTGTTGCCAAGGCTGCTGGAAAAATGGTCGGATCTTTCTATCGATCCAGTAGATATCTCACTTCTGATGCAATTCTCTATCTATATAAGAGCCAGATACGTCCAAGGATGGAATACTGTTGCCACATATGGGCAGGAGCTGCTAGAAAAGACTTGTCCTGCCTTGATAGGGTTCAAAATAGACTTTGTGGCCTGGTGGGAGATGTCCTTTTCTCTTCGCTGCAACCTCTATCTCACAGAAGAGATGTTGCGAGTTTGTCTCTGCTTTATCGTTATTTTCATGGAAAGTGTTCGACTGAGCTTCAATCTATGGCCCCCCCTCGCCAAACTTTCACAAGAAACACTAGACTAGCTGAAAACATTATCAATAATTTCCCCACTCTTTATCTGTGCCTAAACCTAAACATAGATTCCATGATCAAAGCTTCTTTCTTAGAACTGCACGCCTGTGGAATTGTCTTCCGTTTTCCTGCTTTCCAGCTGTCTATAATATGGTTGTCTTCAAGTCCAACGTGAACAAGTTTCTGATGAGCCGTTCCACTTAAGTTAACAAATTTACCGAACTTCCATTACTATTGATTACTATATTGTCTTTTTGACTACTCTACACTCTTTAACCCTTATCCTTGAGTGGCCGATCGGCCTTGATAAGTGGTGACGCCTATGTAAAAAAAAAAAACATTCTATGAAGGATGCTGTCCATGTCAGCTACAGGCACACTTGTGACTGACGAGCTCAAAGCAGGCCAAGCAGGTGTGGCCACAGTGGCTGCAGTCAAAAGTCACATCAGGTGTGGCTACTGAGGCTTCCCGAATCTTCCTCCTGAATTGCTTCTCTCGCAGATTCTCTGTGCAGGAGATCTCAAAGGAGGCAACAGCCTGGTGGACAGTACGTCGCCAAGTATCACGGTCAGCAGTGAGAGCAGACCACTTGAGGTGGTCAATGTTGCAGTCACTGAGGGACTTCTTTCTTTGGTGCCCCTCTGTCATGACGGCCAGTAGAGAGTTAGCCATATAGAACTATCTTGGGCAGGCGATGATCATCCATCCTGGAGAAATGCCTGACCCAGCATAGCTGTGACTTCAGCAGCATGGCCTCTATGCTGGTTGACCTCAACGTTGGTGAGATAGTCACTCCAGTGGATGTTTAAAATGGTGCAGAGACAGCGCTGATGAAAACGCTCGAGGAGTCGTAATTGGTGGCCGTAAATTGCTCAGAACTCAGAGCCGTACAGGAGGGTGGAGAGTACTATGGTTCTGTACACAACTTGTGCTTCACTGCTAATTGAATGACTTCATATCTCTTAAGTCTGCACTGGCTTAGAAATATTAGGTAAACGTATTTAATCGAACGTTCACCTAACAATATATATTGTCTGATTATTCCGTGTTGATGAAATAATGTAGATACAAAATCTAAACATTTTAAGGATCAGTCGATTTGTATGTTAGTTGTTATACTCTCCTTACACATTAAGCAATCTGTCCAAGATACTAGTTTATCCTCATATCACTCACACACCACTGTGTATTTTATGACGTCATATCATCCCAGTCTGCACTTCATAAACCACATGCAAAATGAATAATGGTAGCTGAAAACATTATTGCAACCAACGTATGGCCCCTAATATGTCATTTCTTTTCAATTTGCTTTTGCTATTCTGTACAACATAACTTTTACGAATGCTTAAAACTTGTGGTTCAAATTTAAGTTCAACATATTTCAACAATTCATTGTGAAGTACTAATTTGCATAACCTTAATTTAATGGCGGGAAAAGTTTGCAGTACAAACAGTAAAGAAAATAATGATAATATTGATACTCAGTGTTTTTCATTACCAATAACCTTGCTCGTATATAAACTAAAATGAAATAAATTGTGGAGATCTATTCCTTTTTTATTACATATAATCTTGGTCGTATCAAACCTAAAAGTATGCTGTATTGATCATGTTCGTTTGACTTATAACAACAATATTATCATCCATGTGTTAAGTAACTGGATTCTATATTGATTTAGATTATTAACATTAAATTTTAAATTAGTATTTTAATTAAATTTTTTATTCTAAATTATGATAGAAATTATAACAACAATATTATTATTCATATGTTAAGTAACTGGATTCTATATTGATTTGGATTATTGATTTAAATTTAAATTAGTATTTTAATTTACATATTATTTTTTATTATAAAATTATGCTTAAAAATTCATACTATATTATTGTTTATTTTACTTTATTAATTTCTTATCTATTACAAAACATTATAGAATAATATTTAACACTTAAACAATATGAAAGTTAAGGGTATTTTCCTGTGATTTTGAAATGTTTTGTTAAAATTAATGATATTAAAATATTAAATTAGATTTATTTTTTATTTGCAGATTTCCTGCTTGAACGTTTTTAATACAGGCTGATGGACCATCATTTTCTTTAAATAATATTATATAGACAATTATTGCCTTACATGGCAGACAATGAAAACATGCCAAAAACTTTATTAGAAATACATGTGTGAAGAGTTATCTTAATAGTCTAGCAAATAATGATGAAAACGTCACGCATCTCAAATTAATGAGAAATGATGAGATTTAATGGAATAAAAAATTAGAAAAGAGAATATTTTAACTTTTACAAAATATTTCTTGATAAGTGATATAAATTGAACTTTCTTTAACACAAAATAAAACATGCATCAAAAACTCCGAATTACGACTGAAAAACTGTAGAAATGCTATATTGTTTATAAATAAATAGTGATAACTTTTATTTAAACATGCATGTAAAAAGTGGGGAGATGCCACACTCCTGCAGAGTGTGTGGATATTTTTGTTCTAAACAATCAGATTTAGTGAGACATATTAGAATTCACACTGGAGAAAAACCACATTCTTGTGAAGTGTGCGGATATTGTTGTTCTAAAAAATCTTCTTTAGTGGCACATATGAGAATTCACACTGGCGAAAAGCCACATTATTGTGAAGTGTGCGGATATTCTTGTTCTACAAAATCGTATTTAATGATTCATATGAGAACTCACACTGGAGAAAAGCCATATTTATGTGACGTGTGTGCATATTCTTGTTCTACAAAATCATCTTTAGTGACACATATGAGAATTCATACTGACGAAAAACCCTGATTTTGTGAAGTGCGTGAATATTCTTTTTCTATTAAATCATGGTTGTTTGAGCATATAATAACGCTCGTTCGGAAGTAGCAACGTCCCTAATGATGCTGGCCCTAACATAGCTGAAAGGGAGAGAATACAATATAACGGACAAAAAGAATTCCAGTCATTATTGGAGCAACCGAGCTAATGAAAAAGAATTTCGAAAACTGGCGAATATACCCAGTAACGAATGTGCAAGAGAAATACAAACAACTGCACTTAAAAGGTCGGTTAGAATCTTTTGATTGGAGTACTAAACTAATAGGAGAATGTCTAGAATTAGATAGAATTCTCAGCAAAAACAAAGTGATAAGAAAATTATAACAAAAAAAAGGAAAGGTCATAGTCTTGGTGTGGATGTTATTTTTCTAGAAAATCACATTTAAATACTCATAAAAACTCACTTTCGCTGTGCCAAATGACTGTGGACTTCATATCAAGGCTTTAAGAATGATCTTAAAACGACATGGTCTCTGGGAGAGATACCGGTTGTGATAAGTGCAACTGGGTTAATGAAAAAAAAACCTTAGTACTTGAAAGACCAAGATGTAATGAAATACAGATTGAAATCATAAAGGGAACAACATGTATTATAAAAAAATATAAATATCATAATGAAATCAAGTGTTAGCAGGAATTAGCTCCCTTGATCTCTTAAAAATCTATCAAGTAACATAATAAAAAAGTGAAACTTGAATGCCACGTAGACACGCGATTGTCTAATGTCTCTTTATACAGAGCTTTGACAGAAAACCTGGCATGAAGTTATGCTATCCTAGAAGTAAACTCGGACCAAATATTACAAAATCACATTTGCTACCCAAAATAAGATCTCCTTATTTACTTCAAATAATATCGCGACCAGATTAGATTCTTGTCTTGTAATTCAGTAATACAAAAGGACCAAAACGAAAGATATAATACAGCAAATGATTAATTGAGGTAAAATTACGTTCTCAATTTCTTTACAAACTGGGAGATAAAGAACTTTAATAGAACATTTGAATATTTATGTATCTCATATAGAGTTCAAGTGTTAGCGCCAGGTAGTGGGCCACTTGATTTGTGGAAATTTCCACAGAAGTAAAGCAAAGACGTGACAGGCATAATCTTGCATAGTATATAAATATTCTTGTTTTCATAAATCAATTTTAATGATGCACCTAAAAAACGCAGTTATTAAAAGCAATATTTTTGCATAAGATATGCATAGTCTTAGTCTAAGTCTTAGCATTTATTTATATGAGAACTTCAAGCTTTACAGTATTATATATGATTGACTAAATTATTCCAAATATGTATTGTCATAATATGGAGAAGAATAGAACACAATATGACACTAAAAATTACTGAAATACGACAGAGTTTCTTATATATATACCGGTGTTAATCGTGACACCCTGCATTTATCATTCCCACAAGGATGAAACACTAGTGTATGTCTGTATTTAATAATTATTATATATATATATATATATATATATATATATATATATATATATATATATATCGGATGTAGTTACTTACAGAAAAAGGGGACAGCCATTCTTATGTAACATTATTAGAAACACGATCTCGTAGTTGTGAGAATTGTTTAAATATGAATTTGACATTTGTCTAAAATATTATATTCGATTTATTGGAAAGAGCATAAAATTTCACATTGACCCTGAAAATATCGTAAAAATAGAATCAATAGAAAAATTTTGATAGATTCTTAAAGTTTAAAAATTGAAAAATACTGAACTCGTAACATTCAATTAATTTCATTACTATTTTTTGAAAAATATTTCTATTACACTTTATACAACTTTAATAGTTTGTTTTGGAAGTATAATGCATAAAGAAAATAAACAACCCATTTTTAAAAGAGAAATTATGAGTTTTTATTTTATTTGCAGTTTCGTGTTAGGGGTGTCAAAAATTCCTACAAAAATTCTGATACACCTATTGTTACAATAATTACCTTTGAAATTGGTCAAATTGTTAGACAACTGACCAGTAAATAATAGCACGTGTAAAATGAATAAAAATTTGGACTTTTCCCTTTACTTACAAAATTCACCCCAAATCAGGACAATTAATCAATTTTAATGGGTTTTTTTCTTTTTTTTTTTTTTCTTTTTTAGTATTTATCAAATAATGATAACGGAATATAATTAATCCATAATTTATATTTGATTCGTAGTTGAATTTCACCTCAAATCAGGAAATTAACTTTTTTAATGATCTTTTTATTTATTTATTTTTTTTTTAGTATTTATCAACTAATTATCACTAAATATAAGGAACACGTTACGTTTTTTTTTTATTAACTCTTAGTAGAAATGTGTTATTCCGTTTAAACAACAAAAAAACATATTTACTAAAATTATGGTTTTCAGTAAAAAAAAAAAAAAAATGATTTAATTTATTTGGGCTTATTTGGTAAATGTTTACTTTAATTACAACAGAACACCGACCAATAAAATTTGTTTTTAATAGGTTTTCGGGGTCGCTGACAACGAATCTGATATTCAAACTCGTCACAAATTTACAGTTTGTATGGTATTAACCCATGAACCCTTGCACTATTTTGTGCCAACACACTGCCATCGTTTATGCTATTCTTACATGATGTAGTAGCAGTGTCAGAAATTTCGTGAAAACTATTGAATAATTCCACCCGCTATCTTTCGAAGCTTATAACTCTTCGAAAAATGTAATTCAAGCCCTAATTTTTTTTTTTTTCAATTAAAGGAGAAAGGACCAAGTTTCATTAAAAAAAACAACAAAAAAAAAACAAACAACGTGTTTTTTTAAAGGTTTTAAACTTCGGACTTTACAGGTAAATTTCCAAAAAAACTGTTCTTCTTTTTTGTTTTAAATTAGAATATATTATTTATTGATCTTTTATCTTCAGTCTGTGATATATAAAACTTTGGCACATGAATTATTTACTTCTTAATAGACATTTGAAAATGGGGGCGTGAATTAGAAAAAACGTTTGTCTAAAATATTATATTCGGTTTATTGGAAAGAGCATAAAATTTCACATTGACCCTGAAAATATCGTAAAAATAGGATCAATAGAAAAAATTTGATAGATTTTTAAAGTTTAAAAATTGAAAAATACTGAACTCGTAACATTCAATTAATTTCATTACTATTTTTTAAAAAATATTTCTATTACTTTTTATACAACTTTAATAGTTTATTTTGGAAGTATAATCCATAAAGAAAATAAACAACCCACCTTTAAAAGAGAAATTACGAGTTTTTTATATTTTATTTGCAGTTTCATGTTAGGGGTGTCAAAAATTCCTACAAAAATTCTGATTGTAGTAAGGTGAATTGTCACATCGCGGAGGAATTTATTAGCAGACATTTGAAATAACAGGAACGTTTTCAAAAACAACAAATTTGGTTCATTTTTCTGTGTTACGAGTGGTTTACAAAAGCATTTTTATTTTTCGTATTTTTTTTCAGTGGGGTATACAGTTATAGAACTTGTACAACATTTAAATGATGACGGTGAGTTGGCACAAAATAGTGCGAGGGTTAAGGGGTTAATACCATGCAAACGGTAAAATTGAGACAGGTTTGAATATCAGATTCGTTGTCAGCGACCCCGAAAACCTATAAAAAAACAAATTTTATTGGTAGGTGTTCTGTTGTAGTTAAAGTAAACATTTACTAAGTTTTAGACTTTGCCATAATTTTTTTTTTAAAGGAAAATGAAGCATCGTAAATTGTAACAATGAAAACAAACCCTAAAAATCCGCAGATCATAATATTTGTTGAAAAAATTTCTGAGTACTTTTTTATTGTGTTTGATACATGTAAAATTATTTTTTTTAATTTTTGATTAATTTTTTATTGTTTGTTATGTATGTGCAAAATGATTTGTTTTTAATTTTCGGTTACTTTTTTATTGTTTGATATGTACGTGCAAAATGAGTTTTTTACATTTTCGATTAATTTTGTTTGTGTGTTTGATACGTGTAAAATTATTTTTTAAAATTTTATATTAATTTTTTATTGTTTGTTATGTACGTGCAAAATGATTTTTTTTTAAATTTTCGGTTACTTTTTATTGTGTTTGATATGTACATGCAAAATGAGTTTTTTACATTTTCGATTAATTTTTTATTGTTTGATAGCTACGTGCAAAATAATTTTTTAAATTTTTTATTACATTTTTATCGCATTTGATAGGTTCGTATAAAATGAATGTTCGATTACTTTTTATTGTGTGCAAAATTAATAGCTGGTTCTCCAAATTTGTAAACATTTTGACTCCTCTTAACTTAAAAAATTACCAACATTCAGGAAATTAATCAAGTTTATGAAAGTCTCAGTATTTAACAAATAATGATCCCTTATTTTTTTTAATCCCATTAGAAAAAAAGTATTATTTTGTTTTAACAAAAACACCTTTACCAAAGGTATGCTTATCGGTAGTAAAAAAAATAATTTACTTTTGCTTTTTTTTAATGAAAATAAAGCATCGTACATTTTAACAATATTTTTTTTCAGCAACACTGCAAAAAAGCCGCTTCAAACCGTAATAATGAAATCGATATAACCCAAAGAAAAATTATTCCTTAAACTAAAGTCACTGTATTATCATTGAATTAATCATTGTTTAATATTTTCACACAAAAGAAAATATAATTGAAAAAAATATTTTCTCGTTTATTAACTAAATTTTTATATGTAAGATTCTTATATTTTCCTTGCATGAATTAACGTGTAATCTACAGTGTAACTTAATTTTTATATAATCTTGAAAGAATTTTGTTTGCTGTTTAAATGGGGATCACTTTTTTTATAAAGTTTACATAAATTAGGACCCATTTATTGGCCATTACCGATTAGAAGAACCTTAAATTAGGAAAAAATAATAGAAAATCTTTACTAATCTTTACCGGCGGAGTTTACCCCATAAAAAATCAAAATCTATTTTTTTAACGTTTCAATTGCCTTAAAACATTCGCAAAAAATTTGCTAAAAGCATAAATATTTCAGCTTTTAGAGTGGGAGATTACTTTCCTATATGAGTTTAATGGAAAATAAGTATTTATGTCATCATTATATATGCTTAACGGAAAATAATCACTTATTTCATGGTCAGTTAGCTGTCAAGTTTCCAATTTTTGTGTCAGGGCAGGAAATGCTGTTTTTTTTCTTCATTATGTTTTTTTTGGGGGGATGGGGGATTAGAGCCTACATGTTGTTAACTATCCTGTACTTTCACCTTATAATTTAATAAACAATCTTTTTCTTTGCAGTACTTCGCAAACAAACATTCTTAAATGGAATACGTACATCAAATCTGTTGCCAAGGCTGCTGGAAAAATGGTCGGATCTTTCTATCGATCCAGTAGATATCTCACTGCTGATGCAATTCTCTATCTATATAAGAGCCAGATACGTCCAAGGATGGAATACTGTTGCCACATATGGGCAGGAGCTGCTAGAAAAGACTTGTCCTGCCTTGATAGGGTTCAAAATAGACTTTGTGGCCTGGTGGGAGATGTCCTTTTCTCTTCGCTGCAACCTCTATCTCACAGAAGAGATGTTGCGAGTTTGTCTCTGCTTTATCGTTATTTTCATGGAAAGTGTTCGACTGAGCTTCAATCTATGGTCCCCCCTCGCCAAACTTTCACAAGAAACACTAGACTAGCTGAAAACATTATCAATAATTTCCCCACTCTTTATCTGTGCCTAAACCTAAACATAGATTCCATGATCAAAGCTTCTTTCTTAGAACTGCACGCCTGTGGAATTGTCTTCCGTTTTCCTGCTTTCCAGCTGTCTATAATATGGTTGTCTTCAAGTCCAACGTGAACAAGTTTCTGATGAGCCGTTCCACTTAAGTTAACAAATTTACCGAACTTCCATTACTATTGATTACTATATTGTCTTTTTGACTACTCTACACTCTTTAACCCTTATCCTTGAGTGGCCGATCGGCCTGGATAAGTGGTGACGCCTATGTAAAAAAAAAACAACATTCTATGAAGGATGCTGTCCATGTCAGCTACAGGCACACTTGTGACTGACGAGCCCAAAGCAGGCCAAGCAGGTGTGGCCACAGTGGCTGCAGTCAAAAGTCACATCAGGTGTGGCTACTGAGGCTTCCCGAATCTTCCTCCTGAATTGCTTCTCTCGCAGATTCTCTGTGCAGGAGATCTCAAAGGAGGCAACAGCCTGGTGGACAGTACGTCGCCAAGTATCACGGTCAGCAGTGAGAGCAGACCACTTGAGGTGGTCAATGTTGCAGTCACTGAGGGACTTCTTTCTTTGGTGCCCCTCTGTCATGACGGCCAGTAGAGAGTTAGCCATATAGAACTATCTTGGGCAGGCGATGATCATCCATCCTGGAGAAATGCCTGACCCAGCATAGCTGTGACTTCAGCAGCATGGCCTCTATGCTGATGATTTCTGCCCACTGGTTGACCTCAACGTTGGTGAGATAGTCACTCCAGTGGATGTTTAAAATGGTGCAGAGACAGCGCTGATGAAAACGCTCGAGGAGTCGTAATTGGTGGCCGTAAATTGCTCAGAACTCAGAGCCGTACAGGAGGGTGGAGAGTACTATGGTTCTGTACACAACTTGTGCTTCACTGCTAATTGAATGACTTCATATCTCTTAAGTCTGCACTGGCTTAGAAATATTAGGTAAACGTATTTAATCGAACGTTCACCTAACAATATATATTGTCTGATTATTCCGTGTTGATGAAATAATGTAGATACAAAATCTAAACATTTTAAGGATCAGTCGATTTGTATGTTAGTTGTTATACTCTCCTTACACATTAAGCAATCTGTCCAAGATACTAGTTTATCCTCATATCACTCACACACCACTGTGTATTTTATGACGTCATATCATCCCAGTCTGCACTTCATAAACCACATGCAAAATGAATAATGGTAGCTGAAAACATTATTGCAACCAACGTATGGCCCCTAATATGTCATTTCTTTTCAATTTGCTTTTGCTATTCTGTACAACATAACTTTTACGAATGCTTAAAACTTGTGGTTCAAATTTAAGTTCAACATATTTCAACAATTCATTGTGAAGTACTAATTTGCATAACCTTAATTTAATGGCGGGAAAAGTTTTCAGTACAAACAGTAAAGAAAATAATGACAATATTGATACTCAGTGTTTTTCATTACCAATAACCTTGCTCGTATATAAACTAAGATGAAATAAATTGTGGAGATCTATTCCTTTTTTATTACATATAATCTTGGTCGTATCAAACCTAAAAGTATGCTGTATTGATCATGTTCGTTTGACTTATAACAACAATATTATCATCCATGTGTTAAGTAACTGGATTCTATATTGATTTAGATTATTAACATTAAATTTTAAATTAGTATTTTAATTAAATTTTTTATTCTAAAATTATGATAGAAATTATAACAACAATATTATTATTCATATGTTAAGTAACTGGATTCTATATTGATTTGGATTATTGATTTAAATTTAAATTAGTATTTTAATTTACATATTATTTTTTATTATAAAATTATGCTTAAAAATTCATACTATATTATTGTTTATTTTACTTTATTAATTTCTTATCTATTACAAAACATTATAGAATAATATTTAACACTTAAACAATATGAAAGTTAAGGGTATTTTCCTGTGATTTTGAAATGTTTTGTTAAAATTAATGATATTAAAATATTAAATTAGATTTATTTTTTATTTGCAGATTTCCTGCTTGTACGTTTTTAATACAGGCTGATGGACCATCATTTTCTTTAAATAATATTATATAGACAATTATTGCCTTACATGGCAGACAATGAAAACTTATGCCAAAAACTTTATTAGAAATACATGTGTGAAGAGTTATCTTAATAGTCTAGCAAATAATGATGAAAACGTCACGCATCTCAAATTAATGAGAAATGATGAGATTTAATGGAATAAAAAATTAGAAAAGAGAATATTTTAACTTTTACAAAATATTTCTTGATAAGTGATATAAATTGAACTTTCTTTAACACAAAATAAAACATGCATCAAAAACTCCGAATTACGACTGAAAAACTGTAGAAATGCTATATTGTTTATAAATAAATAGTGATAACTTTTATTTAAACATGCATGTAAAAAGTGGGGAGATGCCACACTCCTGCAGAGTGTGTGGATATTTTTGTTCTAAACAATCAGATTTAGTGAGACATATTAAAATTCACACTGGAGAAAAACCACATTCTTGTGAAGTGTGCGGATATTGTTGTTCTAAAAAATCTTCTTTAGTGGCACATATGAGAATTCACACTGGCGAAAAGCCACATTATTGTGAAGTGTGCGGATATTCTTGTTCTACAAAATCGTATTTAATGATTCATATGAGAACTCACACTGGAGAAAAGCCATATTTATGTGACGTGTGTGCATATTCTTGTTCTACAAAATCATCTTTAGTGACACATATGAGAATTCATACTGACGAAAAACCCTGATTTTGTGAAGTGCGTGAATATTCTTTTTCTATTAAATCATGGTTGTTTGAGCATATAATAACGCTCGTTCGGAAGTAGCAACGTCCCTAATGATGCTGGCCCTAACATAGCTGAAAGGGAGAGAATACAATATAACGGACAAAAAGAATTCCAGTCATTATTGGAGCAACCGAGCTAATGAAAAAGAATTTCGAAAACTGGCGAATATACCCAGTAACGAATGTGCAAGAGAAATACAAACAACTGCACTTAAAAGGTCGGGTAGAATCTTTTGATTGGAGTACTAAACTAATAGGAGAATGTCTAGAATTAGATAGAATTCTCAGCAAAAACAAAGTGATAAGAAAATTATAACAAAAAAAAGGAAAGGTCATAGTCTTGGTGTGGATGTTATTTTTCTAGAAAATCACATTTAAATACTCATAAAAACTCACTTTCGCTGTGCCAAATGACTGTGGACTTCATATCAAGGCTTTAAGAATGATCTTAAAACGACATGGTCTCTGGGAGAGATACCGGTTGTGATAAGTGCAACTGGGTTAATGAAAAAAAAACCTTAGTACTTGAAAGACCAAGATGTAATGAAATACAGATTGAAATCATAAAGGGAACAACATGTATTATAAAAAAATATAAATATCATAATGAAATCAAGTGTTAGCTCCGGGAGGAATTAGCTCCCTTGATCTCTTAAAAATCTATCAAGTAACATAATAAAAAAGTGAAACTTGAATGCCACGTAGACACGCGATTGTCTAATGTCTCTTTATACAGAGCTTTGACAGAAAACCTGGCATGAAGTTATGCTATCCTAGAAGTAAACTCTGACCAAATATTACAAAATCACATTTGCTACCCAAATAAGATCTCCTTATTTACTTCAAATAATATCGCGACCAGATTAGATTCTTGTCTTGTAATTCAGTAATACAAAAGGACCAAAACGAAAGATATAATACAGCAAATGATTAATTGAGGTAAAATTACGTTCTCAATTTCTTTACAAACTGGGAGATAAAGAACTTTAATAGAACATTTGAATATTTATGTATCTCATATAGAGTTCAAGTGTTAGCGCCAGGTAGTGGGCCACTTGATTTGTGGAAATTTCCACAGAAGTAAAGCAAAGACGTGACAGGCATAATCTTGCATAGTATATAAATATTCTTGTTTTCATAAATCAATTTTAATGATGCACCTAAAAAACGCAGTTATTAAAAGCAATATTTTTGCATAAGATATGCATAGTCTTAGTCTAAGTCTTAGCATTTATTTATATGAGAACTTCAAGCTTTACAGTATTATATATGATTGACTAAATTATTCCAAATATGTATTGCCATAATATGGAGAAGAATAGAACACAATATGACACTAAAAATTACTGAAATACGACAGAGTTTCTTATATATATACCGGTGTTAATCGTGACACCCTGCATTTATCATTCCCACAAGGATGAAACACTAGTGTATGTCTGTATTTAATAATTATTATATATATATATATATATATATATATATATATATATATATATATCGGATGTAGTTACTTACAGAAAAAGGGGACAGCCATTCTTATGTAACATTATTAGAAACACGATCTCGTAGTTGTGAGAATTGGTGAAATATGAATTTGACATGAATATGCAAATCGGTTGGTGTTCGCTGCATAAAGGTGACAGTGGGAGACTACTTGACAGATGGTGTGTAGTAACTATGACAGGTGTTGTTTTAATTGCGTGGAGTTTGGAGGCGATTGTTTCTGTAACGAATTGACGATTTTTTTATATTTATTGCATTTTCACCCCAAACAAGGCACATTGCCACTTTGGTGTAGGGGGCTACTATCAGGGGAAGTAACTGGTGGGACACTAAGTTGGGATTTGGGCAGCAAGATGTCGGTTCACGTTACACTTGAACTTCTGCATGTCAGTACAGTTAGGAAAGCAGGGACCTGGAATGGAATTCCAGAGTCTAGCGGTTCTGGAGAAGAAACTACTGGAGTAGAAAGATCTTTTACATCTAGGGATCTCTACTGTGTAGGGTGGGCTTTAGCTGCCTGTCGGGTTTGTCGAGGGTGTCTACGTCGTGGGGGCACAAGTGCCTGCAGTTCGTCAGAGCATTCACCATTAAAATACTTGTAGAACAGGCAGAGGGAAACAACGTTTCGTCGATGGGACAGAGGCTGAAGCAAAGATGCCAGTTCAGGGCCTATCAGATTGGCGACTCTCTTTTGAACCTTGTGTAGGAGCGAGAGACTAGCAGCAGATGCACCCGCCCAAATGTGACAACAATACTCCATACATGGGAGGATGGTGGCATGATACTTTCGGGTGTTAGTAGTTTTCTAGCACGGTAGAGAGAGCCTACCTTTTTCGCAGCGGCCCTGGCAATGTTTTCAATATAATTGTTCCAACTCATGTTTCCTGTGAACGTTAGGCCAAGCAGTTTGAATTTGTGAGGAGTGGGTATTTTTATGGAAGCCCGGACTTGTAGGTGTTGTTGTCTTCACAGGAATCTGTTATATTTACTGAGAACTTTTTGTGTCTACCACTAAGCGATTCCATCGAACTGCTCAGAAACATAATTGTTTTGAGCAACCTGTCTTGGATCTGAACCGTTCCATTCCGATTGTGTGTTCCTGATTTTTACATTCAGTTGGTATAAATAATAGAATTAGATTATATTTTTAACACATATAAACCAGTTTTTGTCAAACAATTATTCGTAAAACCATTAAAATATGTGCGTATAGTTAAAGTAATTAGACTATGTTGAAAATTAAATATTCTTATCACTATTTAATACATTGTTAAATCATTTTAATGTTATATAATTTGAGTTTTCTTTCAATTTATACTAGGATTATATAATACTACACATTTATGGAAGTTTCTTGTAGATATCGATATTCTCTGCATGTTTACAAGTTTAATTTTATTTCGATTCTTTTAAAAACGTTTGTATTCTTCATATTCAATTACATATTTAAACAATTTCTCAATTGAATAACATTAATAGTTTGAAAATAAAATTATATTATCGCGGTAACACTTTGTTCTTTTATTCATCAAATATTTAAAGTTAGGTATAAATATTGTATTTGGTGTTGGAAAAGACGTTAGTTTATTAAGTGTTCATATAATTCCTGATGAACCGCCTCCTTAAGTAAGACACGTTATCAGATCTCCAAAACTAACGTACAATACGCACACTAACCCTTATCCCCGAGTGGCTTCCGGGCCTTGATAAGTGGTGACTATCTTGTAAAAAAAAATAAACAAATAATAACAACTCATTGGAATATAAGAAAATTATCAATTTAATTACGTGTGATAATTGATTAGACTTACACTTGAAAACAAGTAAACAATACATTTTATTGAATGTGATTAAGATTTTGCAAGTCTTTATAAATAATTGTACTATAAGTACCTATCTACTATGCCTCCCCATGGGACAGAGTTAGACACCAGGGTCGTTTTTTAACGTGGAGAAAAGGTACAAAAATAAAAATTGTCTCAGTCGTGAAGGATTTCTCCTCCACCGAAAGAGAACAAGAAAATGAAGTGCAGCATCTGAAGAACAGATACTACACGTTGATCTTGTCCAAAAGGCCAAAGTAATATAAAGTTGATCATTGACTAATGACTTATATGACTTCTTCTTCTTCTTCTTCTTCTTCTTATTATTATTATTATTATTATTATTATTATTATTATTATTAACCACAAGTCAGTCTGATATAGGCTGAAAAAAGTAACAATTGAAATCAGGAATCAAAATGTTTTCAACATTTTGATTCCTGATTCAGTAATAGTTTTTAGACTGAATTGAATTTCAATCTATCAAATTGCACGTTTTATTATAAAAAAAAAAATAAATACCAAACGCAGGTATAAAAGTTCGGCACTTCTGCATGACAGTTACATATTAGCAACAGAGATGAGTTATCGACCATGTTCCTCAAGAGAGAACTGACATCTAGCGGCGATTATGTGAATCTCAAATATAAACAAGTGTTTACGATAACACAAAAATATATAATAAAATAAATAACAAAAAAATGAAAATCGAAAAATTTATTGAATAAAAATGTATCAAAATATAATTGTACTCTTTTAATATAATTTCTTTTCAATGAGTGATTCGTAACACAAAATAAACTAATAAATCTGGTAAAAATACAAAACCTTTATAGATTGTTCTTAGAATTGTTTTTTTTAGGAAAGGTTGAATAAAAATGTATCAAAATATAATTTTACTGTTTTAATATAATTTCCTTTCAATGAGTGATTCGTAACACAAAATAAACTAATAAATCTGGTAAAAATACAAAACCTTTATAGATTGTTCTTAGAATTGTTTTTTTTAGGAAAGGTTGAATAAAAATGTATCAAAATATAATTTTACTGTTTTAATATAATTTCCTTTCAATGAGTGATTCGTAACACAAAATAAACTAATAAATCTGGTAAAAATACAAAACCTTTATAGATTGTTCTTAGAATTGTTTTTTTTAGGAAAGGTTGAATAAAAATGTATCAAAATATAATTTTACTGTTTTAATATAATTTCCTTTCAATGAGTGATTCGTAACACAAAATAAACTAATAAATCTGGTAAAAATACAAAACCTTTATAGATTGTTCTTAGAATTGTTTTTTTTAGGAAAGGTTGAATAAAAATGTATCAAAATATAATTTTACTGTTTTAATATAATTTCCTTTCAATGAGTGATTCGTAACACAAAATAAACTAATAAATCTGGTAAAAATACAAAACCTTTATAGATTGTTCTTAGAATTGCTTTTTTAGGAAAGGTTGAATAAAAATGTATCAAAATATAATTTTACTGTTTTAATATAATTTCCTTTCAATGAGTGATTCGTAACACAAAATAAACTAATAAATCTGGTAAAAATACAAAACCTTTATAGATTGTTCTTAGAATTATTTGTTTTTTTTTTACAGTAAGTATAAAAATGTAGCAAAATATAATTTAAAAACCATGAAACATAGGGGTTTAATATTTTTTGTATAAGAAGATTGTATAAAACTGTAGCAAAATATACTTTTAAAAAAGCAAGAGTTATCGACCCCTGTTTTTTGACTGACAAGTGATATCTGTTGGCGGTACTTGGACCTAAAATACACACATTTGCCTCCTGTCACTGGCATGCAGAAGAGCCAAAAGTTCAATAGTTCAGGCAACCGGATATTTCAGTCTCATCCATATCATGGTATAAATTTCAGTGAAAAC
>NC_136508.1:108959891-108967391 GCF_053919585.1 Euprymna scolopes | reverse complement strand
ACACATTAATGGGTCCATGTAATACGGGGACATATAATATTGATATAACAATGACGATTACAATTATGATGGGAAGACATTTATAACAGTTCTGGGATGCTTATTGGGGACTTCATATATACCATTGATAGAATGATAATGACTATATATATATATATATATATATATATATATATATATATATATATATATATATATATATATATATATATATATATATATATATATATTACATCATGAAAACGACTGTGACAATTCTTGGAGGTGTCATATTAATACGGACTGGGTGATATATGAAGCAAGTTCTACCCTTCGCTTCCAACTGACTATGTCTCATCAACTCTTGACGTTCAACTCTTGGCTGATCAACTTATTGCCTCTAACTCTGAACCTACAGAATCCTATATTGAGAAATCTCCTTTGTTTATGACGTCAGAAGTGTGTTTTCAAATATGACTAATTTTCAGGTAGCTTTACATATGATTGTCTAAGCAACCTTTTGGCAAACAAAAGAATCCTCAACTGTAATGTTAACCTATTTTAACAATATATTTTTAATTTGAATTGCCCATTCTTTTAACTGACATAAACAATATTTAACTTTTTCTAATATAATTAACAATAGACTTAATTTCTAAGATTTAATTTCTTAACCTTGCATAAAGGCTTATTCTAATTTCATTTTCACTTATCTACTTACTTACAGGGGAAGGGGGCAGCCCTTTCCATGTAACAATGTCATTGGCAGACTTTATGTCGAAATCAAACATTCTGCT
This sequence comes from Euprymna scolopes, assembly GCF_053919585.1. Classification (NCBI taxonomy): domain Eukaryota; kingdom Metazoa; phylum Mollusca; class Cephalopoda; order Sepiida; family Sepiolidae; genus Euprymna; species Euprymna scolopes. The sequence continues at coordinate 108,966,615 of NC_136508.1, read as the reverse complement.
GAAAAAGACTCACTCCTAATCCTTTTTTCAGAAGCTAATCTGGTGCGATATGTCTGTTGCACACCAAGAACCCTACTTACCACCACATTCTTGCTGTAAGAAAGTATTTCAACACTTTCACAACTTGACAGACCCCAGCAACCAGGCAACAGTCAAGCTTATCACATCTCATTTGTTTGGCCTATCCTGAATCGCAATATACGTGGATGAAGTGAGGCACGTATTTCATGCAAAACTACAAAAGTTCATCGTCATATAAACTCTACCCCAGGCAGCTTCTCTGTACCTCACGCACGTTTCTCCCATGATCCCCTGGACATTGTTGGACCACTGCGACCTTCTGATGGTCATCGCTACATGCTCACCATGGTAGACTGTTTTACACGTTGGCCAGTAGCAATTTCTTTGTATGACATTTCAACAGACGTCATAGCCCGCGCATTCGTAGAGAACTGGATCTCCAACTTTGGTGTACCCACCACTCTTACCACTGGCAGATGTTTCCAGTTTACATCACAAACCTTCCGAGACATTTGCCAATTCTTCAAAATTTCTCACATAGCAACAACCGCCTATCATCTTTCTGCTAACGGGATGGTAGAGAGCTTTCACCATCGACTCACAGCTGCATCGCTTAAGCAAACACGTGCCGCTCATACTCTTTTCCATTTTTCTTTCCTTTTAGTTCCAGCTATCGCGGGGGTTCTTATAGTGAATTGTTAAAACGCTCAACGTGTGTTGCTCGGACACTCAGACACAAAGCAAGCTATGCACGGTGGCAGACATGCGCAAAATAAGGTCATCAGGCAGAAAAAATCAGACACTTATTACCCATTGAAAAAATATATAAATTTGCAATAAAAATTGCTATAAATATATTTTATAACAAGCAAAAAATTTCTTCGGATGAAATTAGAAAAGATTCGTTAAATATTTTAAAAAGCGGTAACGGTCGAAATAAAATTAAAATCCAGTGTTGAATATTAATCTTTATTTTCTGATTTTATTATGTTTTATAAAGATAGATAAAAACATTTTTGATGACAAAAAATTACACTTAAGGTTTATGTGGCAAAGTGAAAAGCAATTTATTCTTTGAATCTTTATATTCATGTTCTTTTTGTAAAACATCATCGATCTGATGCCCAATTGAAATGAACGGCCCTCGTCTTGGGGAGGCTTCATGTTTTGACAAGCTTCTAGGTTTGACCTTTACTCCCGCTTTGAAATGGAGCACATATAGCAAATCCATTGCCAAGGTCGCTGGAAAAATAGAGGGATCCTTCTACCGCTCCAGTAGATCTCTCACTTCTAATGCAATTCTCTACCTATATAAAAGCCAGATACATCCAACGATGGAGTACAGTTGCCACATCTCGGCAGGAGCTCTTAGAAGCAGCTTATCCTGCCTTTACAGAGTTCAAAATATATTTATATTCATGTTCTTTTTGTAAATCATCATCGATCTGATGCCCAATTGAAATGAACGGCCCTCGTCTTGGGGAGGCTTCATGTTTTGACAAGCTTCTAGGTTTGACCTTTACTCCCGCTTTGAAATGGAGCACATATAGCAAATCCATTGCCAAGGTCGCTGGAAAAATAGAGGGATCCTTCTACCGCTCCAGTAGATCTCTCACTTCTAATGCAATTCTCTACCTATATAAAAGCCAGATACATCCAACGATGGAGTACAGTTGCCACATCTCGGCAGGAGCTCTTAGAAGCAGCTTATCCTGCCTTTACAGAGTTCAAAATATATTTATATTCATGTTCTTTTTGTAAATCATCATCGATCTGATGCCCAATTGAAATGAACGGCCCTCGTCTTGGGGAGGCTTCATGTTTTGACAAGCTTCTAGGTTTGACCTTTACTCCCGCTTTGAAATGGAGCACATATAGCAAATCCATTGCCAAGGTCGCTGGAAAAATAGAGGGATCCTTCTACCGCTCCAGTAGATCTCTCACTTCTAATGCAATTCTCTACCTATATAAAAGCCAGATACATCCAACGATGGAGTACAGTTGCCACATCTCGGCAGGAGCTCTTAGAAGCAGCTTATCCTGCCTTTACAGAGTTCAAAATATATTTATATTCATGTTCTTTTTGTAAATCATCATCGATCTGATGCCCAATTGAAATGAACGGCCCTCGTCTTGGGGAGGCTTCATGTTTTGACAAGCTTCTAGGTTTGACCTTTACTCCCGCTTTGAAATGGAGCACATATAGCAAATCCATTGCCAAGGTCGCTGGAAAAATAGAGGGATCCTTCTACCGCTCCAGTAGATCTCTCACTTCTAATGCAATTCTCTACCTATATAAAAGCCAGATACATCCAACGATGGAGTACAGTTGCCACATCTCGGCAGGAGCTCTTAGAAGCAGCTTATCCTGCCTTTACAGAGTTCAAAATATATTTATATTCATGTTCTTTTTGTAAATCATCATCGATCTGATGCCCAATTGAAATGAACGGCCCTCGTCTTGGGGAGGCTTCATCTTTGGACAAGCTTCTAGGTTTGACCTTTACTCCCGCTCTGAAATGGAACACATATATCAAATCCATTGCCAAGGTCGCTGGAAAAATAGAGGGATCCTTCTACCGCTCCAGTAGATCTCTCACTTCTAATGATATTCTCCACCTATATAAAAGCCAGGTACATCCAATGATGGGGTACTGTTGCCACACCTCGGCAGGAGCTGCTAGAAGCAGCTTATCCGACCTGTACAGAGTTCAAAATAAACTTCATAGCTTAGTGGGGATGCCCTTTTCTCTTCTGTGCAACCTCTTTCCTTACAGAAGAGACATTGCAAGACTGTCTCTGTTTCATTATAGTTATTTTCATGGCAAGTGATCATGTCTCTCCTCGCCAAACTTTCACAAGAAACACTCGTCTAGCCAAAACCACTATCAATAATTTTCCACACCCTTTATCTGTGCCTAAACCTAAATGCACATTCCATGAACAAAGCTTATTTCTTAGAACTGCACGCCTCTCTTCCGATTGCCTGCTTTCCAGCTGACTACAATCTGATTGTCTTCAAGTCCAATGCAAACAAGTTCTTGAGGAACTGCCCCCCTAAGTAATCCAATTTACAAAATTCCCGCTACTTATGTTTACTGCACTATAATCCCATTAACTAATGTATACCCATTAACCCTTATCATTGAGTGACCTCCAGGCCTTGATACGTGGTGATTTCTGTGTAAAAAATACTTCTCAATAAAAGATATTCTAATAAAAACATGTTGTAGTCTATGCAAATATTTTTTTTTCATATTTGTAAACAAGTTGATCATGCAAAAAGTCAGGGAAGACAATTCAGAATTGATTTGTTTTGTTTATTTATTATAAAGAAATAAAAAGAAAAAATATACTTAATATTAATTAAAGAAAACATTTTACTTTAAACATCTTTACATTAACATATGTAGATATAATTCATTAATTATTATTTCAGTTATTAATATCTGAAATGATGTTTGAAGCGACCCGAATCACTTCCCTTGTTCTCATTTTAATTTTCATCTAAGAAAGGTGATCTCTAATGTGACATATTCGACTGTACATATTAATAGGCCATGGGACAGGTAAGAGCACGCGTTGTAGTATACTGGTGTGTATATACATATACATAATGTGCATATGTACAAGTCACCTTGTATTGCGTCTATGTAACCGTGCTCATGTAAATCTATCTATTAATGGATGTATAATGTTCTCATTTCTGTTTTGTTATTATACAGCGTCTGTGGTTTTCTGTGTGTGGATGGATACACATATCAACATTACTTACAACCGGAACAAATACCATATGTGTGACAGTTCTTTTAACATGACAGATAGACATCTTTGCGTTGCACATCACACAAAAGGGAAACATACCTTATCCCATTGTTAAAGAATAGAGAGAGGGAGTAAGAAGTCAGAAGGGAGGCAGAGTCAGACGAGAGTCCGACCAGGGACCGTGTGGAAGCGAGAGGGTTAGAAAAAGAAAATGTAAAGAAGAAACTTTGAATTCCTGGATGCAAAGCCATTAACCAGTCAGTTGGAAGAAATAAATGATAATCATGTTTTTCATAACTGCCGTCTTCTCAGTACAAGGAATGTTAAAGAATAGAGAGAGAGAGAGAGAGAGAGAGAGAGAAAGAGAGAGGGAGATGTGTGAGTTGTAATGTAGACACGTTGGCCGGAAGTAAAGATCAGCTGATTGGATTGCGTGTGAATCATGTGATCAGGTTAGCTGAAGCGAGGAGATTTGGTTGGGACTTGGACGAGAGCGGACGGCCTCGCTGTTGTGTCCTCCCCTTTGCTGGGGTGGACAAACGCTGACGTGGTAGAAATAAGACCTAGAAGAAAAAACATCACGGGCCAAATTCACTTTCCATTCCTTCTGCAAGACATCTGGAAGGTGAATAAAAAACTATAGAACCAATTTCTTGTCTTGGAGTGAAATAAATCTTCGTCCCCCAAAACAGGAATCAAGTCTCCCTCCCAGACGAGAATTTCCAGATGGACCAACGAAATGGCAGAAGGTATGTCTGAAAATACATGACATGTCACACACATATTCACACTTAACAGCATATGAACATATGTAATAGAAAGGCCACTAGACGATCAGACACACATCGATATTAACTCTGATAAGATAATCAAACACTTGATCCTTTATTAGAGTTAACAATACAATAAATGCTCATTTATTTCTTCTAATTGACCGGTCAAGGGCTTTGCATCCAGGAATTCAATATACGTGGATGAAGTGAGGCACGTATTTCATTCTCTCTCTCTCTCTCTCTCTCTCTCTCTCTATATATATATATATATATATATATATATATATATATATATATATATATATATATATATATATTCTTTAACACCATTGACCTTCGCTCTCTTGGTGGTTTTTACCTTACAAGAAATACATCTTCTTCTGAACGAAACACTATAACACAAATATATATATTATTATATAGTTTTATTTCATGTCCTGACTTTTCCATCGGTTGCACCCAATTATAGTCTTTGTGATTATTTATTTACTAACATTATATTATTCTCATTTCCTCTTTATGATGACAATATTCATTTAGAATTGTTGCATCAATCATGAGTCTTTTCAATTGTGTTCGATATAATGTTGTCTAATTTGAAGTTCTCATAAATAAATGCAAATTCCTAGAATAAGACTATAAACGTATTTTGCAAAAATATATCTTTTACCAATTGTGTGATTACTGATTCGATTCTCGTATACATCAATAAACTTGATTAAAAAATAAGAATATTCACAAATTGTTCGAAAATATGAATTTTTTAGTGCTGAGTTCTCATGTTTCACTAACTTTTCATTATTTACAAAGAATTATAGGCACACATTTCACAAGAATGTGTTTTTTGTCTTCTTCTAATTTTATCACTTTGTTTTTGTTGGGACTGGAGCCTTCCATCAGATGCCAAACATTCTTCTATTAGTTTAGTTACTCACACTGAGCGATTTTTTAAAGATTCTAACCGTCCTTTGAAGTGCAATTGTTTGTATTTCTCCTAAGTTGGGTCATCAGATATATTCGCCAGATAGCTTTTGCAATTCTTGTTCCTATAATGATTCGAATGATTGAGGTTCTCTTAAGATTCCAGTTTCTTTGCAAGTCATACAAAAATCCTTGGTATTTTATTGTTTTCTTTCTCTCAGCTCTGTTATCAATCTTCAGAGGTCCTAATTCATATATTAATTTGCTTGTCCGTACGGTGTCACGTCATCATCATCGCAAACATTAATTAATGAAACGCGTCATCATCATCGCAAACATTAATTAATGTGAGCTATCTCCCTTTATTGTTCAATCTTTATTAATTAAAAATCATTAAATCCTTTTATTTCCCCAAACTTCCCGAACAAAAAACAAAAAAATATATATATGAACTGTCTATTTATGGTTCCGGATTATTTTTAAGACAATTATGCATAGAAGATATCGTTCCACAGTTTAAATAGTATAGTATTTTACTTACATTTTTAACGATGTCTTCTGTTTATTATTGTAGTGAATACGGAACGCTTATTTTATTTTATTCAATAATACATATATTTTTTACATTTAACGCTACGAGTTCGTTTTTTTTTATTGTGCCACTTTATTTTTTTTATATTTTTATTTACTTTCGAGTGAGCCTTACATAACAAAAATATGTTTCGAAATAAATGTTACAAAAGTCAAGAATGACTTTATTAAATAAATCACCAAAGTCACCATTCGCAAATACACTGAGTACCAGAGTCAAAACATATTTTACGTCTTGTTCTGTTTTGTTTTTGTTTTACGGCTTATCAATCCTTTTTCGTGTTATTTAATGCTGAATCGAGTAATTTTGTAACATTTATACAGCTTCACGTTGTTTACATAGTTATTACTTATGTTTTGTTCGTTTATTTTTGCTTCTTTTACAGGCAGTCATCATCTTCTAATGCCCACCGACAGGGCATACATATTTAAATACTATTAAAAAAAATGGACACAACAATTTTTTTAATGTGTTTCATTACTTACGATTTAATTTATTTAAAGAAATATTTATTTCCTATTTAAAGATTTTCAGTATATTTTATTTAACCAAAGAATTTTTCCATTATTTTTATTACATTGTTAGGTGAAGTTTCAGCATAGTTAAAACCATATTAAACCATATTAAGAATGGCTTTCAGCATGATTCTTAC
>NC_136508.1:108927391-108954891 GCF_053919585.1 Euprymna scolopes | reverse complement strand
GAAGAGAAAGAAGGAAGGGGGAAATCCCTAACGAGAAAAGCATGCGAGAAACATTTACCTTTGCTGTGGTTACGGAAAAGCCCATTTAAATATTAATATATCACATTATTTTCGTATCCTTATTTAAGAACAGAGTCATGAAAAGTTTCTACAGAAAGCCCTAAGCCATTTAAAATATTTTTTTTATATATCCCATTCGTTGGGTTCCTGAATTAGATCTTGTTATTTCTTTATTTACCAATACTTAATTTTTTATAAAAATAATTTTAAAAAATCTTTGTTTCAATATTTATATTATGGCCGTAACAACCTTGCAAAAACGTTACGATTAGTTTTAGTTTCGTATTAGTGGCGAGTAATATTTATAGATTATCATTATATTTGTACTCGGATTTAAGACCCTTTTAGGTTCAAATTTTAATTGAATATGAGAGTAAATAAAATGGGTGCATTAAAATATATATAAATCTTTGTATAACATTTCGGGTGAAGTATTCTAATCTATCTATTATTATTTAATGTTTTAAGCTTCATTGTTATTCTACTTGAAAAATGTTTTCATATCGTTACTTAGGATGAAGGGAGATAGTCTAATTATGTTGTTAAGTACTGCTAGTTAATTCTGTTTGAATCTGGCTCGATTTATATCCTATAACGGTTAAAGGAGGTAATTCAGACCGTTTGATGTTTTTGGTTCATTGATTACTAGAAGGCGTCTATGATTTAATAATTAATTTAATCAGACAGATCCAGAACTTGCTACGATGGCTTACTTAACAAATTAAGTATATAAATTTTGTTTTAATCTCAAAGAATGGTTTTAACCCATGGGTTTAACCAGCATCTGTTACTAATCACTTATGCTGCTCATGTCACATAATTCATGCGTTGTATTCTTGGGTGTCTAAATGAATAAAATATATATCCTCTAATTATTATTTTGACAGCAAAACCACCCATGGCTACAAGTGTGTTTCACTCTGAGGGTAAGATGTCTACTCCTGCATTTATGGGTAAAAACATTTAGAACAGGGATTGAAGTAGGTAAACAAGTAAGTCAGCACGGACACTACCAACTTAGGATGTAAGATGACAAAATCCATTGAATTAATATTTAAATAAATTTACAAAACCCAAATTGCTAATTTAATTTTTTAATATTACCTGGTTTAATAGATAAGTTGTTTTATTGATTTGAAGAGGGTAACACTTACTTCACCGTCAATACTGCTACAACTGAATACAAGGATGCTCATCGTTATGGAGAAAAATTCCATTCTTAGATGAGCTATATACTTTATTTATATTTCTTACCCGGTTAAGAAGAATGGAAACTATATTCGCATGTTAGATTTTGATCATTCATTTAGATTGTAACAATTCTAGCTATTTAATTCTACATTAAAATTTAATCCTAGCATCCGATGATCCTTATTGTTGTAAAAAATTTATGCCTCAGTTACATTTAAGGCGTGGCAGCAGAAATATATTTCTGTGAAGCCATCCCTGTATGGCATCAAGTCTTTTATTCAAAATTTCCTCTTTTGAATTCGCTATGTAGAAGGCTGTACTTTCTCCCCCTGTCCACTACTGACCATTTTAATTAAAGATTTTCATTATTTCTGTTAAGTTCCCTAATCCAATAACCTAATGCAGTTTTATTTCTCTTTTTGTTTTTATTTTTTATGCTACGTACAAAGCAGAGAAGATAGAACGGAACATGAACACAGCTCAGGGGAAGTTCTGAGGAAAAGGCCTAGAAGGCTTGCATATTGACCGGGTGTATCGGGCACACGGGTGGGTTCGTGAACAATCTCAGTGAGGTCATAGGCAATGGCAAAATCATGACAAAATCTCCCCTCGTCATCTGTCTTATTTGAATGGGTCAGCCATTCTACATTATGGACATTGAAGTAACCGCAAATGTGAATGTTAGCCGAGGGGTGTGCAGACAGGATGTGGTCAATTTTCTCAGATATGCTCTTAAAGATAGTAACTCCACTGTTGTGGGGGCGATAGAGGGCAAATATAAATGCAGTGGTATAAGTTAGTGCAACCCGAAAGCACATATAAGGTAAATTAGGGTCTTCTCTGGAGATATCCCTACCACATGGAAAGCCATCTTTGATGTAGGCACTTATTCCATGCCCATGACGATCTTGGGAGTCAGATTTAGATGTTAAGTTGGAGTAACCTTTAATTATGAATTCGTCTAGAGAAGTGGTTGGCCCTATGCCAGTTTCACTTAGAAAGAATATGTCCGGTTTCGTCTCCTGTAATTGTGTTTCAACCTCTGGAAGGTTGGAACGTAGACCCCTGATGTTGGAGAAGGTGACCTGGTAGTAGGGGTCTACATTGGTGGATGGGGTTCTAGGTTTATTCGTGTTTCTATTTTTGGAGATTTGTCATGATTGAGGTTTTGGGGTTTGTGGGGCAGATCGGTAGACTTGGTTGGAGCAGGACAGAGAGAGAAAATAAGAAAGAAAAAGATTTTTTTGTGGCACATGATAAGGTAAAGCCGTAACAATTACCCATTAGTATGGCATTGAGAGGCCCTGCCAGAAACCACTGTATGGTCCAGAATCCCTTCACCAAATGGCAATACAGCAGCCCCGGTACTTTGCACCTGCTGATAGGACAGCATCTTTAGTGGTTAATCCAAGGTTCGTGTTCCTGACTAACAGGCGGGTAACGTCAGCCCAGATGAAACATTTACCTCCAGCACCCTTACTAGTGACATGACCACAAGGATAGACATAGAAATAGAAATTTTCCGACATCTCAGGCTACTCTTTACAAAGTACTACCGACCTGGAAAACAGCTTTTTCTTCACCCTTTGTCAGAAAAATCACTCATTGGAAATGGGGACTGAAGGACAAAAAAGGAAAGTTAGAAGTGTTTATTCCAGAAGCCGTTCTTAACATGGGGAGATTTGGTGCGTTTATACTACACTAGGTTAGTTCGTAAAAAGTACCAACTGGAGAATACCGGATGTAAGCATTTTATAGGGGGTGATTCTCATTCAGGTGTGCCTACCTTTTACAAAATTTGTATGTCCTACGAGTTTTATGGTATCTCTTGTTTATTAATTTCTTAATGAAAGTACAGAATAGTTAACACAATATGGGATCTAATGCCATCTAATAAAACGTAAGAAAGTAAAAAACTAAAATGACTCCCATCTTTCCTCCCCCATCACAAAAATTGGAAACTGCGAATTATTACATGTATAATTTATGCTTTCACCTAACAATTTACGAAATACAAGAGGAATTGTTTTTTTGTGTTATAACTTATTTAGCCTTAAAACATTAGGATGTTACGTTACATTAGAAAAAGAAAAATGGGTTTTATAAAATGGTCATCTGGGAAGTCCCGATAATTGTCCAATAATCGAAAAGTAAGCAAAATACCGGTAGAAAAAACATCCAATAAATGTCAGGGTAACAGCTTTTACCAAATTTTATATCAAACGAGTTTTACGGTATTTCTTGTTTATTAAATTGTTAAGTGAAAGTACAGAATAGTTAACAACACATGCGATCGAATAAAATGTGAGAAAGCAAAAAACTAATATGAGTCCCCCGTCTCCAACCCCCGTCTCCAACCCCCGTCTCCCACCCCGTCACAAAAATTCGAAACTGACAAACGATTCCAGGTACAATTGACTGCTAACTGGTCATAAAGCGTGAACTAATTTTATGTTAAATTATATAAGAAAGTGATCTCCACTCTAAAATCTGAAATATGTTTTATTAATTACTCAGTCCTCCTTTAGTGGATATTTTAAAGGCTGTTTAAACCTAATAAACAAAATAAAATCTATTTTGTAGAGGGAAAAACGGTAAAATCCATTGAAAGCGGCCGGTGGTTCTATGAGAAAATAAAGCTGTGTACGCATTATAAATGTTTCTTTTCTGTGTCTTACGTTATACATTAGTACATTTAGGGGTCATTTCGAGTTGAAAGTTTATTTACTGCACCCATTAGGACTCGAGAAAATCATGATTTAAATGTGTATGTCTCGTCTAAATAACTAACGATAATTCTCTGATATGGCCGACCAGACAGGTGATCAAAAAGTCAGATCGAGCGTACCGCGTACCGGAAAACGAAATGAGAATAACGAAATGAGACCTTATTTGATCTCATTTCGGTTTCCGGTACGCTCGATCTGACTTTTTGATCACCCGTCTGGTCGGCCATATCAGAGAATTATCGTTAGTTATTTAGACGAGACATACACATTTAAATCATGATTTTCTCTAGTCCAGATGAGTGCAGTAAATAAACTTTTAACTCGAAATGACCCCTAATGTACTAATGTATAAAGTAAGACACAGAAAAGAAACATTTATAATGCGTACACAGCTTTATTTTCTCATAGAACCACCGACCGCTTTCAATGGATTTTACCGGAAAAACTACACTGAGTTACGTTGTAAAGACTTACAAATATTTTTTCTACATAAACTAACTGATAATTTATGATGGCCAAGAAATATGTGCTCATTTTATGTAAATCTTATAAAAGAAATTGGGCAGATTTGCCGTATAGTTGTATAAATATCCTCAAACCAGGTAATCACTAAAAGGGAGACTTAAAGATCAACACCGGTATATTAGCAGAAGCTTTTTTTTATATAAATGTTACACAAACTTTACATGGTTAAACACATAATTATTGAAACTGTGATCATCATGTTATTAAAATTTAATTTAAATTAACCACGTTGTTCAATAAATAATGCAAGATGAAATTTTAAAATGATTAAATATATTTTATTTTATAATTTAACATTAAAAACATTGAACAATAAAAATAAAATTTTGGGTACTTTTGTATTTTTTGGTGCTGTGCTAAAATAATAATGTTATTATTTTGAAAGCCATTCTTAATATGGGGAGCTGTTTTGTAACTATTCTGTGCTTCCACCTTACAATTAAAAAAAAAATATCGTTAAACTTTATTTTAACCTGAAAAAAATATTTTAAAATAGCGTGGTACAAAAAATATATAAGCAGCAAATTTTTCTTTAATTTTACAGTAGATATTTTTCTCGGATGCATACGATGGCAGATGGTATTGGTACGGCACTATTTTTATATAGTTGTTCTTTTTTATTTTCTTTCCAATTTAAATTCAAGTTCAAACCTAGACACCTCAAAAGCATGTGGACCAGATCTCATCCCGGCTGTGCTATTAAAAATATGCTCTGCCGAGGTTGCTCCAGTTCTGTCCAAACTTTACAATAAATGCCTTAACGAATCTCGTTTTCCCGACTGCTGGAAAACCGCCTCTGTGGTACCAGTCTTCAAGAATTCTGGTGAAAGAACTGACCCACTAAATTATCGCCCCATTAGCCTCCTCCCGCTTTTCGCCAAAATATTTGAGTCCTTAGTTAATCAAGCCCTAGTCCAGCACCTAACAGCTGCCAAACTCCTGACTGACAAACAATATGGATTCAGGCAAGCCCGTTCAACAGCAGATGTCTTAACTGTAGTTTCTGAACGTATATACCGTTCATTGGATAAAACAGGGGAGGGTAGAGCGGTGGCCCTTGATATATCTAAAGCTTTTGACAGGGTATGGTACGATGGTCTTTTAAGGATAATTAGATCATATGGTATCACTGGAAGAATACATAATGTAATTAAATCCTTCTTAAGTAATAGAAAAATCAAAGTTGTCCTCGACGGACATACATCCACACAATATGACATAAATGCGGGAGTACCTCAGGGGTCTATCCTTGGACCTCTATTATTCCTGATATTCATAAACGACCTCCCTGATAATATTGTTTCGGAGATGGGTATATTTGCCGATGACACCACTCTCTATAACAGATATGAGGGAAAATAAATGAACACGTATCCAAGGAAATGGCAGAAACACTAGAGGACGACCTCCAATCCGTAGTGGAATGGGGACAAAAATGGTTGGTCACATTCAATGCTGCTAAGACTAAGCTTGTTTCCTCCAATAACTACAAGAAACCTTCTCTACCACCAATAGCAATGGCCAAGAACACATTGCCTGAAAGTACTTCTTTTAAACTCCTCGGCCTAACGTTTACAGGGAATATGAACTGGAATAGATACATTGAGAGCATTGCCAAGGCTGCTGCAAGGAAGGTTGGCTCCCTCTACCGTGCTACAAACTACTTACGCCTTCCAGTATCCTATACCTCTATAAGGCAACCATTCGCCCATGTATGGAGTACTGTTGTCACATCTGGGCTGGTGCATCTGCTGCTTGTCTCTCGCTCCTGGACAGGGTTCAAAAAAGAGTCGCCAACCTGATAGGTCCTGAACTGTCATCTAGGCTTCAACCTCTGTCCCATCGACGAGATGTTGCATCCCTCTGCCTGTTCTACAAATACTTTAATGGTGAATGCTGTGACGAACTGCAAACACTTGTACCTCCCCGACGTAACTACCCCCGACAAACCCGACAAGCTACTAAGTCTCATCCCTTTACAGTAGAGATCCCTAGGTGCAAGAAAGCCTTTTACTCCAATAGTTTCTTACCCAGAACTGCGGGTCTTTGGAACTCCCTTCCGGGATTCTGCTTTCCCAACTGCAATGATATGCAGAAGTTCAAGTGTAATGTTAACAAACATCTTTCTATTCTTCTCCCTTCATAATGACCCCGCTAATTAATTCCCTAATAGTAGCCCCCTGCTTCAAAGTGGCACTGTGCCTTGTTTGGGGTGAAAATTGAATAAAAAACAATTTTTTAAAAAGTTTAACGATACCATTTGTTTTTTAATTGTGAGGTGGAAGTCACTTACAATGTTTTTAAAAATAATAATTTCAGCACGGCACCAAAACACGTAAGTACCCAAAAATTTCATTTTTATTCAATGTTTTTAATTTTAAATTATAAAATAAAATATATTTAATCATTTTAAAATTTCATCTTGCATTATTTTTTTAATTAGTTAAACAAAGTGGTTAATTTTAATTAAATTTAATCACATGATTACATTTTCAATTTAAAGTTTTTGTAACACGTAAAAAAGAAAAGCTTCTGCTAATATACCGGTGTCAATCTTTAAGTGTCCCTTTTAGTGATTACCTGGTTTGAGGATATTTGTACAACTAAACGGCAAATCTGCCAGAAATTGAACCCTATTGTAAAATATTAAATATTGAATAAAACATAAAAATTAAAACAGAATTTTCAAACGAGGTAAGCGTAGAATGGAAAGTATATTTTTTAATCTTACATATTTTTTTAATCTTAAAATTATTTTTTAAATCTTAAAATGTTTTTTTTAATCTTAAAATAATTTTTTTAATCTTAAATTTTTTTAATATTATTTCTTAAAATTATTTTTTAATCTTAAAATTTTTTTGTTAATCTTAAAAAATATTTTTTTAATCTTAAAATTATTTTTTTAAATTTTAAAATTATTTTTTTAAATCTTAAAATTATTTTTATCTTAAAATTATTTTATTTAATCTTAAGAATATTTTTTTATCTTAATAATATTTTTTTAATCTTAAAAATAATTTTTTTTTAATCTTAAAACTAATTTTTTAAATCTTAAAATTATTTTCTTTAATTTTAAAATTATTTTTTTAATCTCCAAGCAATGAAATACAAAAAGTAGGGGTTTTTTTTATCAGTTGTTAATAATTCAATCAACTTCGAATTAAATTATTATCTTTTCAGAAATCAACTAAGTTTTCAAAAATAATCATATTCTTTTTAATCTAAATGTCACATTAAATAATATATTTTAAGAATATTTTTTAATCATACCTTGGGTTTGTATTACTATACACATAGATTCGAAAAAAATATCAAAAAAAAAATATAACAAATAAATGTTATCAAATGCAAGATCATTTACTTTTCTACCTAACTAAATATGTTTTTAGTGTTTTTATTCAATGTAACATATTTATTCAGCTCGAAAAACATAGTGTTTACCGATGTATTGGAAAATTTAAAATTGCCCCGAATATCTCTTTGACATGGTAAGTTTGGGAAAAGGAGTTAAAAATTAAAAGAAAAATGCAAAATACTGTTAAAAACCCACCGAATATATGTCAGCCTATGTAACGGTAACATATATTGAGCGAGTTTTAACGATATCTTGTCTAGTTTTTTTATTTACAACTCCTTTTCCAAACTTACCGTGTCAAAGTCACTTATCTTGCCTTTGATAATATTTATTTATATATATATTTGTTTTTTGACAACTTTTTCGAATCTATGTGTACAGTAATATAAAGCCCACACTTTTTTGTATTTACATCTATTATAAAGCATGGCAGAATAATCACTGGATTTTATTGGATTGCAAAAGCAAAAATAAATAAACTTATTTTAATGTTTAAGATTATATTAAAAGTTATAGATTATATTTTTTGGTATTTTTTTAGTTTACCTACCCCTCGGCGTTTACCTTTAATTTGTCGACTTTTAGATGTTTTCGGGTACGCTCAGAACGAATATCGCATTTATTTTTTGTGCAAACACGCAGTTATCCATATTTGAAGACATTCAGTATCCAATGTAATCCTTATCATTTTTAATGGGGGCCATCTTGTTTCCTATTTAAGAAAAACGCCAAAAAGAGCCAAAACATGGCCCCCATTCGGCTTCAATGCCGAGAAACCCCCTTACGCACACACTTCCGGATATTTTACCGCTTCCCGATATCGAAACGGACAATCTTTTTTTCACTTTCTTAATAATATTCATTTTTTTCCCCACTTTCTTACTAAAATGCGCGCATGCGCGTGTAGTCACTTGACGTTTCACAAGGTGTCTGAATGACAAGAAATATTTTTCATAAAATAAAGTTTTCACCTCATTTTAATATTGCTGTCAGTAAGTTTTCACGAGCGGTTTACAAAAGCATGTTTTATATTTTTCGTTTTTCTTTTTTATGGGGGGGTATTCAATTATAGAACTTGTGTCGTTTAACAGGTGCTTCTGCAGTTTAATTAACCGTTTTTCCATGGAGGGGCGGGGGCGGGTGTGTTTGTAAACCGCTCGTGAAAACTTAATATTTTTTGTTTTTTATAGATCAATTAAAAGGGGTTAATACCATGCAAACCGTAAATTTACGACGGATGCAACATCGAATACCCCTAAAAAAAAAATTAGTGGTCGGTGTTCTGTTGTAGCGAAAGGTAATATTGTTTTTAATTTGTGGTCTTTTCTTTACGTTCTTTCCTTTCGCTCAAGATTTCTTGGAATTTACCCCTCCCCCACCAATAAACCTTACCTTTTTTTTATACCAACGCCGGTGTTGGGGAGGGGGGATTCCAGTTACATGTGGCCTATTTAGCTTCTTTTGGCGTTTTTTCGTTATTGGAAAACAAGATGGCTGCCATTAAAAATGATAAGGATGACGTCGGATACTGAATGTCTTCAAATATGGATAACTGCGTGTTTGCGCAAAAAATAAATGCGATATTCGTTCTGAGCGTACCCGAAAACATTTAAAAGTCGACAAATTAAAGGTAAATGCCGAGGGGTTGGTAAACTAAAAATTTACCTATTTTTTTAGTATAAAAAAATAAAAACTTGCCTTTCTTTCAAGGAATTCAATACGAAAAAAACATCGGAATTAATTCGTTTTTCTTTTGTGTTCAAAACACAAAATTTGTTTTGTTTGTTAGGATTTCTTTAGTAAATTGATACAACTTTTGTTTTGTGTGTGCAAATCATTAAGAAATAAAATATATGAAAATATAAAAGAAATCAAATTAAAAAAGTGTGGTTTGAGTTGTCCCCCTTTGCAAATTGGCTGTTTGGAGAAATGGAAAACTAGATGGCTCTGGTTGATAGTCAATTTGCATAAGTGGAAAAATGGGCAGCATATAAACGGTACTTTTTCTTTAAGCAGGGTGAAGAGCGCAGAGAGTGAAACGACGGTTGGAAGAAGTGACGGCGAATTCTTTTTTGTGACGGTGAATTATTTTTGGACGTTGAAGAGCTCGACCTTTTGGAAGGAACAGCTGTGTCTTATATATATTTTTTTAATTTCTTTTTTTTTCTACGTCACTACAAGCTATTTCGGCGCGAACTATGGAAGCAAAGCGGATCAGCAGTGAAATGCTTAAGACGTTCTCTGAAGAGGGAGATGTTATAACCTGGCTGACTAAGGTTAAACTTGTCGCTAAGTTGCGGGACATCGTGGATGTAGCCAGCTTGATACCGCTGTATCTTGATGGTGATGCTCTGGCCCTATATCTGGAGATGCGAAAGGAGTATCGACTGTCTGTTGACGCCATTGAGGAAAAGTTGAAGGAAGCATTTACCGAAGGACCGTTTGTGGCATATGGCAAACTAAGCCGTATGGTGTGGACCGGAGAGCCTGTCGATGTTTACGCCAACAATATCAGAAGGTTGACGGGATTAGCAGGATTCAATGGAGGAGGCCGTCGACAGATGGTTAAGATGGCCTTTATCAATGGCTTCCCGGACCATATTCTATAGCTCTGCAGCAACTGCCCGGTGTAAATACTATGGAGGTGGCGGAGTTGATTACACAGGCTAGGGTGCTGGCCAGGAAAAAAGAGAGTGAGCAGGGAATTGTAGCTGTCGCTCAACGAAGCAAACTGCAGCAGGAAATTGTGAAGGACGAAAAGCAGAGAGGGCTGTGGCAGAGACCCAGGTTCTCTGGCAGATGCTACCGATGCCAAGGCCCCCATATGGCGAGGGAGTGCAGGGAGCCAAAGACAAAAGTCATGTGTTACCACTGTGGGGAAGTCGGCCACATCAGCAGATTCTGTTCCCAGGGAAACGAATAGAGGGAAAGCCACTGCGCCGGTGGCTACCCCACTCATTCGATGAAGGCGCTTCAGAGTATGTCACTACAAGTAGAGGTGACCCTAAATGGACGAAATGCAAAAGCCCTTGTCGACACGGGCTGTACTTCAACAATTGTCACCAAAGACATGGTTGACACATGCAATGGAACCAGCAGCATTACGGCAGTTGACGGCAGAGAGGTGAAGTGCAATGGCACAAGTATTATTCGGTTGATGGTACGTGGGATGTCACTAACAATCCAGGCGATTGTTATTAACAAAATTGTCACGGGTGTCGATGTGGTGCTAGGGATGGACGCAATTGCCCGACTAGCGAGCGTTACGCGGTATATAGGAACTCCGTGAGATTTGGAGGACATCAAGGGGCTGCAGGTGTGCAATTCGAAAAAGGTGTCAAAGGAACGGCCGGGTTAGACAAAAGTTGCACGATAGAGGACCAAGATTTCTCTGCACACTTTGATGGTGAGAAATGGACAGTCAAGTGGGCATGGAAGGGAGAACCTCCCATACTGAACAACAGAGTGGAATGCTACGAGCATACGTTGCGAAGAGGCGCAAGAGTTGAATTTGAGAAGGAGGTGGACCGATGGATCTCAGAAGGGATTTTAAGACCATGGACGGAGAAGGTGGAAGGTGTGCTGTCGTTAATGGCGGTTGTTCAGCCCACAAAACAAAAAGTTCGGCCAGTACTGGACTTCAGGGAGCTGAACGTTGTGTGTCACAAGGGAGGCGATGTGATGGACGTGTGCGGAGAGACCATGCGAGAGTGGAGGCAGATTCAGAAGGCTGCGACGATTGTGGATTTAAAATCTGCATACCTACAGATACACATTTCACAGGAATTCTGGAAATACCAACTGGTCAGATACAAGGGCCGAACGTACTGCCTGACTAGGTTGGGTTTTGGCCTGAATTCTGCACCAAAAATCATGGCAGCGATCCTCAAAACGGTGCTAAGCAAGGAGGACGCAATCAGAAGAGCCACCAGTTCCTACATTGATGATATTTTGGTGGATGAGATGGTAACAACTGCGGAGGACGTAGTAAAACACCTCAACAGCTTTGGGCTAATTGCAAAATGCCCGGAATCGTTGGAGGGAGGAGCTGTGTTAGGGCTCCAACTAAGAAAGGACCAGATAGGACGGTTAGTGTTCCGGAGGGGAAATGAGATGCCGGAGGTGTGGGAAAAATTGAGCAGGCGAGAACTCTTCTCAATATGCGGAAGACTGGTGGGCCATTACCCTACTGCAGGATGGCTACAGACTGCATGTCGTTATATCAAAAGGCTAGCTTGTGGAGCGAAGTGGGAGGATGGAGTTGATAAAGAGACTGTGGACATTATGAAAGAGATTATTGAAGAGGTGAAGAGGGAGGATCCAGTGAGAGGTGTTTGGCATGTACCCAACAGTGCAGAAGGTGTTGTGTGGTGTGATGCTAGCTGTATAGCAGTGAGGGTCACCTTGGAGATAGGTGGTGTTACTGCAGAAGATGCTGCTTGGTTGCGGAAGAAGGACGACGTGGTTCACATAAATGTGGCAGAACTGGATGCGCTTATGAAGGGCATCAACTTAGCCTTGAAATGGGGGCTACAGAATGTTGAGGTGAGGACCGACTCAGCCACTGTGTTCTCTTGGATCCAGTCCGAAGTTACAGGAGAAAGGAGGGTGAAGACGAACGGCGCTGCCGAGATGCTAGTAAAGCGTCGATTGATGATGTTAAGGGAGCTGATTAGGGAATTTGATCTTCAACTTAGGGTCACTATCGTTCCTTCAGCGAAGAACAGAGCAGATGTGATGACGAGGGTGCGGAAGACCTGGCTAAAGGCGCCGAAAGAGGCGGCTGTTGCAATATGTTGTTTGAATGAAGACACTCTGAAGGATTTGCATGACATGTACCATTTTGGAGTGGATAGAACCTTGTTCTTGACCAGGAAGGTGGACCCCAGAATCACAAAGGAGGCCATTAGGACAGTGGTTGAGAGATGCAGCCGGTAGATCCTACGCCGAGTAGACACGAAGCTGGTGAGGTTCAGGTGGCAGAGAACTGGAGTAGATTGGCGATAGACATAACGCACTATCGACAGAGGCCGTATCTGTCAATGGTCGACTGTGGACCAGGAAGAGTAGCCATTTGGAGGGAAATCAAGGCGGAAAATGCAGGTGAAATTGCAAAGGTCTTGGAAGAGGTGTTTTTGGAGAGGGGTCCAGTGACGGAAGTGCTAATGGACAATGGAACTGCCTTTCGCTCAGCTGCCATGGAGAATGTGTTGGATATTTCAGGGCTGCATATAGACCAGGCGGAAACGGAATTGTGGAGCGGCATCACAGGACCATTAAGGCTATAGCTGAAAGGGGCCAGATTTCGCCGCCAGAAGCTGTCTTCTGGTATAATATGGCTCCAAAGTCAGGGCAAAAAGTGGAGTCAGTGCCGCAGAGGGCAGTCTTCAAGTACGAGTGGCAGCATCCCCGAACTGCACAGGTATCCGCGGAGGAAGGCGAGAAGCGAGCGACTGTGCGAGTGGGAGAGAAAGTGTGGATCAAACCGCCTGATGCTCGCTGTACCAAACGCTGGGAGAGGGGCATCGTGACAAGTGTTCAGTCCCCGAACAATGTATCTATCGACGGCATCCCTCGACACATCCTTGATGTGCGGCCGGTAATGGTGTCATCAGAGGAAGACAGCGACGTCGAGCCAAGTAGCGACGTTCACGAAGAGGCTCCGTGGAGATCGCAGCGAGAGAGACAGCCGCTATGTTGGTCGAGCGACTACGTGATGGGTTGACATGTGATGATCGTGTAGATCAGGGGGGCGTGTGGTTTGAGTTGTCCCCCTTTGCAAATTGGCTGTTTGGAGAAATGGAAAACTAGATTGCTTTGGTTGATAGTCAATTTGCATAAGTGGAGAAATGGGCAGCATATAAACGGTACTTTTTTTTTAAGCAGGGTGAAGAGCGCAGAGAGTGAAACGACGGTTGGAAGAAGTGACGGCGAATTCTTTTTTGTGACGGTGAATTATTTTTGGACGTTGAGGAGCTCGACTTTTTGGAAGGAACAGCTGTGTCTTATATATTTTTTTCTAATTTCTTTTTTTTTTCTACTTCACTACAAAAAGAAAAACACGATTTCAACATGAAATTATTTAAAGAGAAAATCAACCGCTAAAGAACAATCAATTCAAGGTCATCGTAAAACGGTGAACTTTTTATTTCGTTCCTTCTGTAAAAATGTCCGTTCATTAGTTGGAAATTTCTGTTATTAAAGTTCTTTTATTTTTTAATATGTCTAATTTATTAAAATAAATAAGAGACATGAAGATATAAAATGAGGTTTATTTTTGAAGATTGAACATTTCATTCTTATTTGGATTAGTCAAACTACTGTTTATATCCAAGATGAGAACTAGTTCGAATAATTTATATAATCTTCATATAAGAATGAATATTTCACATAAACAACTCAAATAAAAAGAAAGGAATTGCACGAACTGCGAAGTCAGACAAACGACAAAAATATATTTGGATAAAAAAAAAAAAGCAAAACTCCAAACTTTTTGTTTCAAAACCTATGATGACCTTCCCTTATTATTTCAGACTTGATTTGCAAATTAGCATTCCTGTTAAAAATACAATCATAGTAATTGTCTGTATTTTTGAGATGAGATGTTTTCATTAATTGAGATTGTCGGACTGACTTCCTCATCTTGGTTGTTATTGTCACAACGTTTTGGCCGTTTTGCCCTCCGGCCTTCGTCAGGTGTTTTGTATCGAACTGGGGAACCGTTTGTTAGGAGTCTCGAACCCAACCCTTTATTATTATTACGGGGGTACCGTGTTCGGACTCCAGCTAGGCTTTGGGACATAGTTGCTGAATCTCTGTTTTGAATGTTCCTATTTACAATGCCTCCCCACGGGACAAAGTTAGACACCAGGACTTTTTTCACTGCCTTCGTTCAGGATTGAACTCAGCACCTTTGGGTAACTGTAAACTTTGATACAACGTCTAGGACCACTCGTGACATATGGCCGAGTAGGATCCATCTTTCACATTATCATTATCATAGCAATTAAAAAGCAGGTTTTGTTTGTTGAAATTTGTTAGGGTGCAGCTGAGTCTCATGAGTTGCTTCATCCTGTAATGTTGCCATCAAAGGGACATAACTGCCAAAAGAATTTAAACGATATCGAACGATATTTAAAAGGGGTAAAGAAGCTTGAGAGTTAATTAATTAGATTTTCTGTTCTATTTTCTCGCATACTCACACGCGTGAGCATTTTATAACATTTCATGTGACGATGAGGATGAAAATATTGTAAGTATTTAAAATCAACTGTTTCATGAACACGTGTAATGCTTTAAAAAGATATAAAGTATTTAATAGCAAGAATCTTATGAATTTTGGCTCTTGTTTGGGATTTGGTGTTTATCTATCGTTTACTAAGGAAATAATGTTATTCTGTTGAAGAAAAGTTGGCACAATTTAGACGGTGGAATAATCAGTAGAACAATGAAACAAATTAATTTTGTCAGGAAGCTGAATGGGAAGAGTGCTATAAAAAGTTATAAATCTATTTTTCGAAGAGCCAATGATGGAGAAGTTGTTTTATCTAATTCAAAAAAAAAAAAGAAAATCATTTTTTTAATGAAATTTAATAAATAAAAAAAATTCGTAAAGTTTATATTTTAGTATGAAAAATAATTGAATGAAATAATTTGCCATTAGAAAAAATACAGTTTATTTATCGTCTCTTCGGTCCTCAGTCAATGATGAAAGAAATAATTAAAATAAAATATTTTCAACTAAGAAAGTGAATTACTATTTATTTACTCATTATCGCTTTAACTTTGTTCAGTCATCAGTTAATGACAAAGAAATCAACTTGTGATTAGCGAACCGCTGCTTGACGTTTTAATCAAAACGTTTTGTTGCTTCGCCTTTTCTAACGCAAGACTATTCTGGCTGTATTCTTACCATGGCTCTAAGACATATTGACCTCAGATTCATCCCCGAGTTCAGTGGCGCAGCAACGGACGTTCCAATAGTAGAATGGCTAGAGGATGTAGAGCTAACGTGCGAGCTGTGCGAGGTAACCAAGGTAGAGCGAGTGCTGCCGCTGCGGCTGGAGGGTGTGGCTCGTGAGACATATCGGCAACTTTAGGAGGACCAACGGAGTGACCAACGGAGTGACCTCGAGGAAATCAAGCATGCCCTTGTAAAGGCTTATGGGACGGATTCGTTTACGGCATTGGAACAGCTCACTGCCCGCCACCTGCGGCCAGGGGAGACCGTGGATGAGATTTTGACGGATTTTCAGCTGCTAGCACACCTGGTAGGTGAAATGCCACTAGAGTGTTGGATTGCCATACCATGCAAAGCCTCAACCTGATTGGTGAAGCTGTCATTGAAAGAGCTACTTGAGAAGGTTTGTGCCGTGTTGATGGATACCAGAGCTGAGGAGGTCATCATCGCGGTGCAACCTTGAGAGGCCGCATGTGCACCTACACTACTGCCTACAGCTAGAGAGAACACCAAAAGTGTTAACTGCTTCAGATGCGGGGCCCAAACCATTGGGCCCGTGATTGCCTTTTGTCGCGGTCAACGACCCAGAAGCCTAGTGGACCGCAGTGTCACAAATGCAAAAGCCGGGGACGCTTGGCTCGCGCCTGTCTGGGAAATGGGCTAGGAGAGGAATTTACAGCGTCAGTCTTCTCCCCAGATCGTCATTAAACAAGGCACAACCTGTGGTGAGTGTACGCATTAATTGGCGTGAATGCCACGTGCTTGTGGACATGGGTTTCACCCAGACACTTGTGCACAAAGAACGTTGTAACACTTTGAAAACGACAAGAACTCTGGTGCTGACTGTAGGTGGGAGCTCGTTGTCTTCTTGAGGAGAAGGTGTCATCCGCATAAGCATTGATAGCGAGCCTGAAGTCGCCGTGCAAGCTCTGATTATGGACAGGGAGCTACTTGGGTATGATTTACTTTTAGGAATGGATTGTGCAGCTGGGTGGAGTCCTAGTCCTAGTGGTGGAGTCCTGACGTTCTCGAAGAGTGCATTTGCAGAGCACTCACCCTAGATAAGCCTGATGTTCGTGCAGAGTTCCACCAGTGCACAAAGTCCTTGACTGTGGCTTGGAAGTGGTCAGATGAGTAACCACCAGAGAATTTGTTCAATAGAGTGCCAGAGTACAAGATTTCCTCCGAAGCTCGTGTAGAGTATGATAGAGAATTACAGACCTGGATCGACAATGGATGGCTGGTTCCTTATCCTGAGAAGGCATTGGGGCCTCCAAAGTGTTTAATCCCACTAATGCAGGTCGTCCAGCCAAACAAACAAAAAGTGAGGCCGGTGCTCAATTATAGGAAGTTAAACAAACACGTGGACCCCTTTACGGCCCGCCCAGATGTGTGTGCTGATAAATTACGGGAATGGCAGCAAGCAGGGTTTAATGTGTGCATGCTTGATCTACGGAAGGCGTACTTTCAAGTGCGTGTACACCAGCCATTATGGCCTTATTAGACAGTTCTGGTTAAGGGGAAGAGATACTGCTTAACCCATATGGAGTTCGGACTCAACATGGCGCCATCAAATATGCAAACAACTGTTGACACCATTCTGGCTCAAGATGAGCACATAAGGCATGCAACATCTTCATATATTGCTGACGTGTGAGTGAATGAAGGAATTGTATCCGCAGCGCGTGTAGAGGAGCATCTCCGCAACTTTGGACTTCACAGTAAGGAGCCAGAGAGACTACAGGATGACGCACAGGTCTTCAGTTTACATGTCCGGGGAGAAGACGGCGTCCTGCATTGGAAACAAGGAAATGAAGTCCCAAATGTTACGCGAAGAAACATATTTTGTTGGTGCTGAAAATTGGTTGGACACCTCCCTGTGGGCGGCTGGCTTCGTGTTGCAGTGGCGTTCATAAAGAGGAGAGCGTCTGAGGCCACTACTGGATGGTACGACGTGGTACATAACACCCCTCTAAACACAATGCTGGAGGAAGTCCTCACCAGAGTGTGCAAGGAGAACCCTGTATGGGGTAGATGGTGCGTCAATAGCTGGGACCTGAGTGTGTGGGTTGATGCTAGCTCTCTTGTCACGGGCATATCAATAGTCCATGACGGGGGCCGTGGTGGAAGATGCCTGCTGGCTACACCCAGAACAGGACTCCCAGCATATAAACCTGGCAGAGCTTGATGCCGTCATTAAGGGGATAAACTTGGTGATACTCTGGAAGTCGACTACCCTGCGGCTGTTTACAGATTCTGTCTGTGTCCACAAGTGGATTTTGAACACCCTTACCGGGAGGGCTAGAGTACGAACTAAAGCTACAAGAAAGATGCTCATCCGATGGTGGCTTGATACCATTAAGAGGGTCAAAAAAGAATATGTGCTGTCAGTGGAAATCTCCCTGGTCAGATCCCGCTTGAACAAGGCTGATTGTTTAACACGACTTCCCCGCAGATGGATTGACGCCACTAGAAAAACCATCAAACCCATACAACCGGCTTGCACCGCAGCCGTGTGTTCTGCTCAGTTTGATCGAATCAAGGAGATCCACCACCAAAGTGGACATCCAGGGATCAAGCGAACCTTGTATTTTTCTAAGTTGGATAACCCTGAAGTATGTAAAGCAAACGTTAAAAGAGTGGTTGAGAGCTGCGTTGCTTGCCAATCCATTGATCCGGCATCCGTTTGCTGGGAAAAAGGAAAACTGGACGTAAAGAGCCATGGGAGCCGGCTGGCGATAGACGTTACTCACCACAACAGTGAGGATTACCTAATGCTCATTGACTGTGGCCCATCTAGGTTTTTGATATGGCGACCGTTCCGTCGGCAAGATATGGCAGCAGTCATCCGCCAGTTAAATGACATCTTCCTTGAACGTGATCTCTAACGGAGATACTAACTGACAATGGCACCACTTTCACCAGTGAACAATTCAGAAAGTTTGCCAATGGCTGGGGAGTGCATCTGCGGTTTCGATGTGCATTCGTACCGAGCGGGAATGAAATATGACCCCCAAAATGAATATGCGCCTACATTAAAGATGGCTTTCCGTGTGGTAGGGATATCTCCAGAGAGGACACTAATTTACCTTATATATGCTTTTGGGTTGCACTTGCTTACAGTACCGCATTTATATTTGCCCTCTATCGCCCTCCCCCGACAGCGAGGTTACTATCTTTAAGAGTATATCTGAGAAAATTGACCACATCCTGTCTGCTCATTCTTTGGCTAACATTCACAGTTGCGGTGACTTCAATGTCCATAATGTGGAATGGCTGACCCACTCAAATAAGACAGATGATGAGGTGAGGTTCTGTCATGATTTTCCCATTGCCTATGACCTCACTCAGATTGTTCCCGAACCCACCCGTGTGCCCGATACTACCGGTCAGTATGAAAAACTTCTAGACCTTTTTCATACCATCCAAAAATTTCCAACAAAACCCTGACAGTCAGCCATGGTTCTCCCCAGAATGTGCTGCTGCCATTGTGTACAGAAATCACTTTTCCAAAGCTACCAGGTCCTGGATATAACCCTAAACTATATCCGATGGTGAGGCCCCAGCTTGCAGGCCTTAGGGAGTGTTGAGCCACCCTTTAATAGCCATTGCTCCCAGGTCCACTCTGACCCAGAGTGGTAGTACCTGTTAGGGTCCCAACTATGGGTTGAATGGAATACGACTTAAAAACAAATATACAATATTAAAAAATCGTTCTCAAAAACAATAAGGGCCTACTTGACAAGATTTCCAGCTACCGTATCACTGGAAATGTTTTCTCAATTGTCAAATCATTTTTCTCTGATGGCTCATAAGAGTAGGTGTTGATGGGCAGAAATCAGAAGCCCACAGTATTAATGCTGGAGTCCCTCAGGAGTCCATCCTGGGTCCAACTGCATTCCTGATCTACATCAACGATCTCCCAAAACACATACATAAGTCATTCGCTGACATCTATGCTGATGACACGACCATCTATGGAAACACATCAAAGGCGGTAAATGACAAAGTTCTCTCTGATTCTCTCCCCTCTGATCTTGAGCTCGTGGTTCAATGAGAGAAGGGATAACTGGTTACTTTTAATGCATCTAAAATCAAGCTCCTATCTTTACATCATTAAAGCTCTGATCCCCATCTGGCATCAATTGAAATGAATGGGTTTCCGCATGGGGAGGCTTCATGTATTGACAAGCTTCTGCAATTGATCTTTACTCTTGATATGAAATGGAACACGTACACCTAGTCTGTTGCCAAGTTCGCTGAAAAAATGGTGGCATCCTTCTACCGATCCCGTAGATATCTCACTATTGATGCAATTCTCTATCTCTATAAAAGCCAAGTACGTCCAATAATGGAGTACTGCTGCCACATCTGGGCAGGAGCTGTTAAAAACAGCCTATCCTGCCTTGACAGAGTACAAAATAGACTTCGTGGCTTAGTGGGGGATACCCTTTTCTCTACCCTGCAACCTCTCTCCCACAGAAGAGACGTTGCGAGCCTGTCTTTGTTTTATCGTTATTTCCATGGCAGGTGCTCGTCTGATCTCCAATCTCTGGTCTACCCTCCTCGCCAATCTTTCACGAAAAACACCCGTCTACCTGAAACCACTGTCAATAATTTCCCCACTCTTTATCTGTGCCTAAATCAAAACGTAGGTTGCCTAAATCCACATTGATGGTCGGGCAGATGTTTAGCAACCATTCTATATCTGTGCCTAAATCAAAACGCGGATTCCATGAACAAAGCTTCTCTCCTAGAAGTGCACGCCTGTGAAACCCTCTTCTGTTTACCTGTTTCACACCTGACTACAACTTGGATGTCTTCAAGTCCAACATAAACAAATTCCTGATAAACTGTCCCTTAAGAAAGACTCTTTACCAAATCTCCATTACTAACGATTACTACAATATTATCCTATTGATTCCTGTACACGCAATAATCCTTTTCCCCGAGTGGCTTCCGGGTCTAGATAAGCAGTGACTACCATGTAAAAAAAAATTAAATTATAAATATCAAACAATCGGTTTTTGAATCGTAAATTAGGGATACAGTTTCCGATTCCGATACCTCCAAGAGTTCCGATTTTTTTTCGGTATAAAATTTCATATTTTTGTGAGCTTTTATTTATTTGCATTTATTTTTTATTTTCTATTTTATTCTTACAAAATGCCGCCACCTGGTATGTGCCGTTCGTAAAATAGGGACAATGTTTTCGATTCCAATACGTCCAAAAGTTCCAATTTAAAAAAAACAAACTTTTTGGTATAAAATTTAAGATATTAGCTTTTATTTACTCTTACATATTTTTTCTGATTCCGATACCTTCAAAAGTTCCAATTTTTCAACCTTTTCGGTATAAAATTTCAAAGTTTCTGTTAACTTTTATTTATTCTTATTTATTTTTCTATAAACCCCCTCAAGATGCCCCCCGCCTGACATGGGCCTCTCGTAAAATAGGGACACATTTTTCTGCTTTCGTACCTCCAAAAGTTCCGATTTTTTTACAACTTTTTCGGTAAAAAAATTCCGATGTTTGTTAGCTTTTTTTTTTCTATTTTTAACTTATCAAAATGCCGCCCCTGACGTGTGCCGCTTATAAAATAGGGACACATTTTTCTGATTCGGGTATCTCTACAAGTCCCCATGTTTCAGATTTTACCTTCTCAAAATGCTGCCCTCTGGAACGTGAAAAACTCTAAAATAAAAGACTCCTGCCGTACAGAAATCACAGCTCACAATGATTGGTTTCCAGTGAACTACAACTTTTGATACTGGACATAGTGTTAGATAATGGATCGAAAGAGAGAGAGAGAGAGAGAGAGAGAGGGGGGAGAGAGAGGAGGCTGTGTAGATTATATTGAGACATGTTGACCGGAAGTCAGGATCACCTGATCGGATTGCGTGTGAGTCACGTGATCAGGTTAGCTGAATAGTTTTTATTTTTTGGATATTATGTTAAAGTAATATGTTTTTCCCTGAAAAAGTCTCCTTAGATATTAAAGAATTCGGTTTAAATTGGTTATTTTTTATGTAATTATTTCATTAAATTTAATGCTGAATCAATGTGTGGAAAAAGTTTTTTATGTTTTATCATTTATTTATTCAGTTATTCATGGTGTTACTCGTAGTTGTTTTATTGGTTTGGATCTTATTTCAATTATTTTGGGAAAAGTTTTCATTATTCTTTATGTCGTAAAATTATTTTTGATTTGATCGACTTGTACAAGTGTGAGCCCTCCTATGTCTCACTAACGTTGATTTTTTAAAAATAGAATATTCACAATATAAAAGACTATTTCTTTTCCCCACTGTGAGTTCTCATGTCTCACTAAATGTTACTGTTGAGAAGAAGAATAATCACATATTTTACAAGAATATGGCTTTTCACCACTGTGAGTTCTCCTATGTTTCACTAAATTTGACTTTTGAGAACAAGAATATGCACACGTTCTATAAGAATATGGTTTTTCTTTTTTTTATTTTACTTCAGTCGAAGTTCTCAGAAATCAAGGGACCCACAGCCAGGGGCTAACACTTGAAGTCTATGAGATACATAGATATTCGAATGTTCCATTAAAGTTCTTTATCTCTCAAACACTGAGTTAGTAAAGAAATTGAGAACATAGTTTTCCTCTCCCCAATTAACCATTTTTATACATTGTAGTATATCTTTAATGTTGGTCTCTTGGTCTTACTGGATTCCAGGACAAGAATTCATCTAGTCTGGTGGTTTCTTTAGTGTGAGCTCTCATATGTGTCACTAAATGTGGCTTTTGAGTAAAAGAATATTGCTTTTCACTTTTTTTTTCATTTTTCTTAAACTTTTTCTTCTAGGGGATGGGACATCCAACCAGATGTCTGACATTTACCCCTATTTTAGTGAGTCCAACCAAGAGATCTTTTCAGGATTCTAGCCGTCCCTTTCAGTGCAATCGTTTGTATTTCACTTGCACTTGGTTCACCGGGTATGCTTGCTATGTACTTTTTAAAGTTCTTTTTCATAAGCCTAGTTGCTCCTATGATGACTGGTATACTTGAAACATCTTTTAATTTCCAATTTCGTTTCATATCATACATAAGTCCTTGATACTTTGTTATCTTTTCCCTCTCAACTCTGTCAAGCCCTGTATCATTGGGTACACTGACCTCTATTACGGTCGCTTTTTTGTTTACTCTGTCCCAAATCACTATATCTGGTTTAACAGCTGCGTTTTCTAGATATGTAGCAGTAGGGATTATGTAGTCATAGTGAATAGTGTAGTTGTCATTCCCAACTGTTCGTTCGGGTATATGTTCCCAGGAGTTTTTACTACACTGAATGTTGAGTTTCTTACATATCTTCCAGTGAAGGTATTTGCAAACTCCGTTATGGCGATCTGTATAATAACCATCTCCAAGTAGGACTTTGCAACAAGAAATCAGGTGGCCCACACTCTCAACCTCAGTTCTACAGAACCTGCATTTATTATTGTTGCTTAGACCACACATCTTTTTGAAGGCGTTTGTCATGAGGCCCTGGTCTTGTGCAGCCAATATCAACCTCTCTTGGTCGTAATAGAGGAATCCTCTTTTGAGCCAGTGCAGGGAACCATCCCTATCAATATATTCTTGGGATAGTTCAGTCGGTAGGTATTTTGCCCGTTTATGGTTGGTCCATTCTTCTGTTTTAACACTATGGAACTGGCTAGTGTATTTTTTCCGAATTTTCTGGGCTATGTCAGTGGCAGGCTTGTTTAAGTTCTCAGCATCATTTGTAAGACAATCCTTTCCAAAATGAGTGGCAAGTTGTGTTATAGATGTTGTACTACTTGCTCGATTCTGATAATGGTCTTTAATTTTCATAAGCTTGGGGTTACAGGAACTTATTATGTACTGACCTATGCTGACGATTGTGGCTCTGTGTTGATGATTGACTTCCGAGAGTCCCATACCTCCTTCTCGCCTGGGTAGGTACAAACGAGGCATGCACTGATTTCGATAAATAACTCGGTACAAGGTTAACATTTTCCTTGCCTTTGTGTCAAGCCAATTTATGTCTTTCTGAGGCCAGTCAATAATGCCAAAGCTATATGTTAGTACTGGCATGACAAGTTGGTTAATTGCCGTAACTTTGTTCTTGTTTGTGATTTCAGTTTTGCAGATTTTTCTTACTCGGCGTAAATATTCTTGGCTTAGTTTCTCTCTCATCTTGGAATGCTGGATGGACTCATTTTCATCAATGCCGAGGTATTTGTATGTTTCCTGTTCATCCAGTTCTCTGATTACACTATTTTCATCGTGCTGTATATTTTCAGTAGATAACTTCTTGTCAGCTTTCAGAGTACACATAACACACTTATCCAGCCCGAGCTTCATTTTGATGTCATAAGAAAAAGTGTGGACAATTTTCAGTAGATGATCTAAATCCCTATCCGAGCTAGCATAGAGCTTAAGATACTCCATGAAAAATAAATGGTTTATTAACTTGGAGGATTCTCTTTGGCGGCTGTAGCTTAGATTATAAGCACCTTGGCAGTTCTTTAGAAGCTTACTTAGAGGATCAATTGCCAAGCAAAATAGTAGAGGAGATAAACTGTCTCCTTGGAAGATTCCTTTTTTTATTCTTATATTTGGAATGGATATCCTTCCCCCGTTATGGTTTAAGGTAATGGATGTTTGCCACTCCTTCATTTGGGCAGCTAAAATTTCTCGTATGGTCGGGTGGATTTTATATAATTCAAGGCATTTTAGTATCCACGAATGGGGTACACTATCAAATGCTTTCTGATAATCTGTCCATGCCATATTTAGATTTCTTTTTCTTTTTCTGCAATCTTTTAAAATGGTCTTATTGATGAGCAATTGATCTTTGGTGCCCAGGCAGTTTTTCCTACATCCTGTTTGTTCCTCCTCAAGATAATCACCGGATGAAAGATGGTCATATATGCTGTCAGCTATTAATCCAGTGAATAGCTTGTAAGTCGTAGTTAGACAGCATATTGGGCGATATTTTCTGGGTTTTTTGGTGTCTGTGCTGTTAACTATTAAGCTTGTATCGCCTTTTAATAGCCATGATGGTGTCGCTTCATAAGCTTTCAAAATTCTGGTGAAACATCTGCTATAATGACCATGCAATGCTGTTAGCTGTTTTAACCAGAAGTTAGATATGTTGTCGATGCCAGGTTTCTTGTGATTTGAAGCTCGTGCCAGCTTTGATCTTATTTTATCTGGCGTTATTTCTGGCTCTGGCATTTCTCTTTTATTTTTGTTTGCATTGATAATATCCCCGATCCACTTGGCCTCATCGTTATGTACTTCCTCTTTTTCAAATAAGGGTCTCCAGTAATCGTCTAATTCCTGTTTACATGGGGGATCTTGGATTTTAATTTCTTCTCTTATCAGATTCCTGTAGAAAGTTCTGGGATTGTTTGCAAAAAGCTTATTCTGTGTCTTTGCATTAATCTTAGCCATGCGATGTTTAATTCTTTGGGCAATGGCTGGTATTTTGCCTTCCAGTTCCTTCACTATGCTTCTGATATTATTAAAATTTGTTTTAAATTTCGCACAGATTTGTGTGACACTGTTTTTGAGTCTACCTTCCACTGTGGGATTCTTCATGAACCGCTTTAATTGGCTAAGTTCCTTTCTACAGGTGTTTATTTTTTTATCAGCTTGGCTTTCCATTTTGGTGTTGCTGTGGTTACATTGGGTGTTTTATTTCTATTTTGGTGTTTATTCAGAGGAAGTATTTTGTTGCTAATGTACAGCCCAGCTGCATATGTGACGTTATTTAGCTGCCTAAGGTCTATTTCTTATGGAACAAGCCTTATAAAAGCAATATTGACTTTGATGATCAATGATTTAGTGTGAGTTCTCATATGTTGCACTAAATTTGATTTTTGAGAACAAGAATAATCACATATTTTACAAGAATATGGCTTTTCACTTTTTTTTATTTATTTTACTTCAGTAAGTTTTAAGAGATCAAGGGGCTCCCTCCTGGAGCTAACACTTGATTCTGTTATGATTTAAATTTATATCCGAGGGCTCTTTTAAGAATAGATGCTGTTCCCTTTATGGCTGCTATTTGTATTTCGTTACAGCTTGGTCTTCCAGGGATTGCTTCTAAGTATTTCGGAAGATTCTTTTTTATTAAGCCAGTTGCTCCTATCACAACCGGTATAATGTTTATTTCTTTCAGAGACCATGTCGTTTTTAGATCATTTTTTAGGTCCTGATATTTTGTTATTTTTTCCGGTTCAGCTCTGTTAAGGCCAAAATCATTTGGGACTGTAACATCGATAATGAGCGCAGTTCTTTCAGGCTTGTTCCATATTACAATATCTGGCTTGATGGTCTTGTCTTTTATATATCTCCCCGCCTGTATGTCTTTGTCATAGAACACGGTCACTTTTCCATTTGATGTTATTGGTGGTGGTTCATGTTCCCAGATGTTCGTCGCTCTGTCAAGCTGCATCTCTCCACAGATTTTCCAATGAAGGTACTTACATACTTTGTTGTGGCGGGCAGTGTAGAGGCCATCTGCCAATAAGATTGGGCATGCAGACATTAGGTGGCTTGGGCTCTCAATTGCTGAGTGGCAAAACCGGCATTGGCCATTTGCTTGTAGGCCAACCATTTTTTTTTAATCCATTTGTGAGTAAGCCTTGGCCACTGTGACTTTTCATATGTCTCACTAAATCTTACTTTCGAGTAAAAGAATATGCACATATTCTACAAGAATATGGCTTTTCTTTATTGTGAGTTCTCATATGCATAACTAACTGTGATTTCCACGAAAAGGAATATTCACACATATTACAAGTATATGGTTTTTCGCCATTACGAGTTTTAGTATGCTCCATTAAATCTGATTTCATAGAGAAAAAATATCCACACACTTCACAAGAATATGTTTTCTCGCTTTTTTTTTCATTTTTCTTAAACTTTTTCTTCTAGGGGATGGGACATCCAACCAGATGTCTGACATTTACCCCTATTTTAGTGAATCCAACCAAGAGATCTTTTCAGGGTTCTAGCCGTCCCTTTAGTTTTCATATGTGACTTTAAATCTGATTTTTCAGAACTAGCATAATCACACACTTTGCATAAATATGTCTTTTTCTCTGTGCGAGTTTTCATATGTGTCACTAAATGTGATACATCAGAACAAGTATATTCACGTATTTCAGGTGAATTTGCATCTTCTGCACTGTGAGTTATTATATGTATTACTAAATTTGTTTTATTTGAACAATTATATTCACGTATTTCACAAGAATATACATTTTCTGCACTGTGAGGTCTAGTATGTGTTATTAAATCTGATTCATCAGAACAAGAATATTCACATATTTCACAAGAATACATCTTAACACGAGTAAATGTTTAGAAAATAATGATCAGTTAAAATTCATCTTTTCACTAGTAAATGTTTATAAAAAATGATAAGTTCAATACATCTTTTCATCAGTAAATGTTTATAAAAATAATGATCAGTTCAAATATATCTTTTCACCAGTAAATGTTTATAAAAATAATAATCAGTTCAAATAAGTCTTTTCACCAGTAAATGTTTATAAAAATAATGATCAGTTCAAATAAGTCTTTTCACCAGTTAATATTTATAAAAATAATGATCAGTTCAAATATATCTTTTCACCAGCGAATGTTTATAAAAATAATAATCAGTTCAAATAAG
>NC_136508.1:108774891-108922391 GCF_053919585.1 Euprymna scolopes | reverse complement strand
TACTGATTTTATTATTCGGTATTTATTCAGAATACGGACCATGCTAGTTTTAGGATTTTCAAGTGAAATTCAATCGTTATCTTTTGTTTATTAAATTGTTAGGGTAGAATACAAAATAAATAAATAAAACTCGTTCCACTCAGATTAAGGAAGGCGTTTTTGTAAGGTGTTATTTAATGAAATGATAATTTGTAAAAATATAAAATCTTTTTTAAAAAACAGTATTTTTTTTCATGTTAAACATTTATAATTTGTTATTTTTTGCACTTCATATTATTGCTGTATTGCATAATGTTAAATTCATT
Organism: Euprymna scolopes; assembly: GCF_053919585.1. NCBI lineage: Eukaryota > Metazoa > Mollusca > Cephalopoda > Sepiida > Sepiolidae > Euprymna > Euprymna scolopes. The sequence goes on along the minus strand of NC_136508.1, from coordinate 108,922,086 downwards.
TTTAATGTAAATATAAATAAAATAATTTTTAATTGATAATGATGTATCGAATACAGCACCCCCCCCAAAAAAAAAACAAGTAAAAATATAATAGATTAATTGTTTTGTTTTAAATAACAGCGTCATGAGAATTCTGAAAAAATATTCTTGGATATTTTCCTGTCCTCGACCAATAATTATTTCTACAAGAGATAATAATAATAATAATAATAATAATAATAATAATAATAATAATAATAATAACAATAACAATAATAATAATAACAATAACAATAATAATAACAATAATAACAATAATAATAACAATAATAACAATAACAATAATAATAATAATAAAAACAATAATAATAATAACAATAATAACAATAATAATAATAATAATAACAATAATAACAATAATAATAATAACAACAATAATAATAATAACAACAATAATAATAATAACAACAATAATAATAATAATAATAATAATAATAATAATAAAAATACACGCATCCCTTAAGGTATTTGCTCCTCATTGCACCGACTTAGTATTTAAACAAATTCCAATTTCCTTCTGTGTGTAATGTTGTGTTGTTCATGATAAACAAAATTGCATTTTTTGTTTCACAACATGGCGTTGTAATGATTGACCAGGGGTTCTCAACCGGGGTCCACATGGACCCTAGGAGTCAATGGAATATTTCCGGGGGTGCACACGCAAAACATAACAAAACATAATATCATTATTATCATAATTATTATAGTTGTTGTAGAATACTTTATTTGCATTAAATTAGTTTTCATTTAAAAAAATAAAACTTAATTATATAATATTTTCTTTGATTATTAAAACCTCAAAATTTATATGAGTGAAAAATAGAAGATTGTCTTGTGACCAATAGTTATGAAGGGGTCCATCAAGATAAAAAGAAGGGAAAAGTGGTCCATGAGTAAAAAAAAAAAAAAGTTGAGAACAGCTGCATTAGACGAATGAAAGACATCGTGCACTTTTCGACTTGATAGCAACACGTTGTACAAAAAAAATTGTTAAGAAAACACTTAGTTATTTTTTTTTTTTGATAGAAGTTCAGGATTTATTTAATTTGCACTTCATCAATTATTTATTATTAGTACAGAATAATTCCACATGTTAAACATGGGTTTCTAAATTTTATTATTTCAACACGTTCCGTATTGTGCATGAGTACGAAAAACTAAAGTTGCACCGGTTTTATTTTCACAATAATTTTTTTCTTGTTTTGTTTAATTTAATGTTTGTTCTAGTTCAGATCGATTAATAAAATACCGGTTTTATTTTCACAAATAAATTGGAAAAATAATCAGAGAAACAAACAAATAATTAAGGGAAAAATCAATGAATAAATGTTACCATAATCAATAAAATTTAATTTAGTATTAAGTACTTTTATTTTCAAATCTCAAGCATTCGTTTTTTACAAACATTTTTACAAACAAGATGGCGTCCCACAGTTTTCTTCATGGAAAACAAACATGCCACCATTTAAAACTAATTTAAAATACAAAAATAAATGAAGTATACAATAACTTTTATTTATTGTATATTTAATTTATGGCCCTTTTTTTTTTTGTTTGTTTGTTGGATTCTGTTAAATGCCAATATCTTCTAATAGCAAGTTCCTTCTATAAATTCACGTACACAATTTTAAAAGAACAGGTTTAAAATCGCAGATGTTTAAATGCCATAACAGTCGGCAGCCATTTTGGAGTGCAAAACTACACATTTACTATTCATATTTCTTAAATAAAAACCGCCATCTGGCAATGGGGAAATCTATGGGGATTTTGTGTGTGTGTGTGTGTGTGTGTGTGTGTGTGTGTGTGTGTGTGTGTGTGTGTGTGTGGTGTGTGCGTTTTATAGGAATGCATTAAAAACTAAACTTGCTAAAATGCATCAAATTACAAAAAGTTAAGGAATAAAATAAAAAACATATCAAGAAACAAACTTGTTAATATAGGAAATCCAATACGAAACAAATTGCTTCCAATTATTTTGTCCCAAACCGATAATTTTGTTTGTCTAATTTCTTTAGTAAATTGTAAAATTTCGATTTTGTATGTCCAATTAATTTCAAAAATAAACTGAAAATTGAAAAGTAATTAAAAGATACAAACACACAATTTACACGTGATTTTTTTTATATATAAAAGAATGAAAAATATTTAAAAATTAAAAGATTTAAAAATATGATAAACGGTTAGAATGAAACGTTAAATGTTCGTTAATTACGTGTTTTCCGATGATGTGTGCGACTTGGGACGTATTGACAATTCATAAGACGAAAATAATTCCACATTAAAAGACGAATAAAACAAACACATCTGTGTTAAACATAACTTTTATGTTTTCAGCCAATAAAGACTCCGTCGCATAATTTGCATTTGTATTGGTTGTCGCCGGAAAACGACCGAAATAACTAGAAAAAAAAAATACCTGTCAATCTAGGAAATTCAAATTCTGAACTGTCGCGATGCACCAGGTGGAAGCTTCACATGCCCATCGCAGTGAATTTCACAATAAAGTGCAATCTACATTGCACTGTAGAGAACCTACTGTTGATTTTATCAAATAAGTTTCATATATAATGGCTTGCATTTAAGTTTAAAATGCGAAAGTCAAGTATCATGCTTCAGTTGTTGTCTAAACAGAAACATTACTTTCGAACGCGCCCCAGTCATACCAAAGAACTTTCTATTTAGTTTATATTCCTGGAATTACTGGTTGTGCGGTGATAATGACTTGAATTTAAATTTAAAATGAAAATGTCAAGTATCACTGTGAAATTGTGCTTGAAACTGAAACATTTATTTTGTTCGAACATGTTTTCCCTTACATATACACACCCACACGTATGCACACACACACGCATGCATATACACAGCCTCATACGCACACACACGCGCGCGCTAACGTACACACATATACGCACGCATACGCGCACAAGTACGCACACATGCGAAACGTCACTTCCTTTAGAGTGAAAGCCAGACCTGCGCAGTCAGAACTCTGACCACAGTATAAAAGTCAACAAAACCTGTCAACTTCCTCTTTTTGCGTCTGGACCAGCGTTCGACCTGCTTAGTCGACGAACTGACCGCATGTTCAAACATCACTTTCCCTACTACTGTAATGTGGGGCAAGCGCAAGAACGCTTAATACGCTTTCCCTCTCCATGAACTGGATTGACTTACTCTCTCTATCTCCTCTTCGCTTTGGTCCATCGACACAGACATGTGCGCGACTTTCTATTGAGTTTAACCCTTTCTTTCTACAGCCGGCTTGCCACTTCGCATTTCTCTTTTCCTTCCATGCGCGTAGTCGTCAACGGCTGAATGAACACGTGTACACCCAAGACTTTCATTTGTCAACATAAAATAAACGACATGTTTATTTTATTCCAGCATTTGAGTTCTGTGTTTTATTCATTCAATTCGTTTCATTATTTTTTCTTGTAGCGAGTTAGGATATTTTATATCCTGGTCCGCAACACCTTTGATAACATTTGTTATATATTTGTTTTTGACAACTTTTCTGAATGTATGTGCATAGTAATACAAACTAAAATTTCTTTACCATTAAAAATTCAGAGTTTGTGGCTAAACTAAAAAGATGAATTTAAAAAAAGCCAAGTTAAAAACGTTTAAAAAAACAAAGTCATAAAAATTCTAAATCAAAAATTGTTTTTGTTAATCATACAAACTTGCCCGGTCGTAAAATACGTTTAAATATATTTTAATTTATGCAGATTTCGTATTCATCATTCTTATAACAACAATTCTATAGTGATTTTTATACCTAATTATTTTATATTATAATACATTGTAATGCCACCCGGCGTGTTCCGGTCGTAAACTACGCTTAAATATGATATTTTAGTTCACGCAGTTTTCATATTTAATATTATAGAGCCATTACCCTATTGATAAATATATTATATAGCAGTGATTACAAAAGTTAACAAAAACATGACTCGGGTGCCATCAGCTTGAATAGAAAGCAAAGCATCTAGCGCTCCAGCTCCATTTGAACTACAGATAAGAAAAACAAAATTCAGTTAAAAAATGAAATGATTTTAACAGAAGAGTTTTGTAAAGAACTTTCGCATATAGACAGAAGTTTGAACGTTGTTAATTCACATGCCCGTTATAGAAGCGCCGAGGTAGTTGCTTGTCTAGCTGCATTGATGAGCTGTAATACAGCGAAACAATACTTTATGTGGATGACTATAATGTTCCCTATCTTGGGTTGAGCATACTGGGAAGTGAAAAACAAACTGCCTAACGTATTAAGCGATGTTCTTTGTGTAAATAAATAGAGCTTAGGCGTCTGGACAATGTTTAAACATTGTTAATTCACATGCCGTCATAGCAGCAGTCGAATAGCGTGACCGTTGGAAGCGTCGAATTGCATGATTGTGCGAAGCGCTGAATGTCGTCTAGGCGGTCAAGTTTCAATCCCTGCTCGTCTAGCCGAACAGATGAGTTGTCATACAGCGAAACAGTACCAAACGGGGGCGGTTCATTAGGAATTTGTTTACATTGGACTTGAAGACATCCTGGTTGTAGTCAAGTGGGAAGCAGGCAGACGGAACAGAGTTCCACAGGCGTGCGGTTCTAAGAAAGAAGCTTTGTTCATGGGATCTACGTTTTAATTTAGGAACAGATAAAGAGTGGGGAAAATTTTTTAGAGTGGATTCAGCCACACGGGTGTTTTTCGTAAAAGATTGGCGAGGGGGGACCAGAGATTGGATTGCAGACGAGCACTGCCATGGAAATAACTATAAAACAAAGATAGGCTCGCAACGTCTCTTCTGTGGGAGAGAGGTTGCAGGGAAGAGAAAAGGGCATCCCCCACTAAGCAACGAAGTCTATTTTGTACTCTGTCAAGGCAGGATAGGCTGTTTTTAGCAGCTCCTGCCCAGATATGGCAACAGTATTCCATCCTTGGACGTACTTGGCTTTTATATAGATAGACAATTGCATCAGTAGTGAGATATCTTCTGGAGCGGTAGAAGGATCCCACCATCCTCCCAGCGACCTTGGCAACAGACTTGATGTACGTGTTCCATTTCAGATCAGGAGTAAAGGACAAACCCAGAAGCTTGTCAAAACATGGGGCTTCTCCTAGACAAGAGCCATCCATTTCAATTGATGCCAGATGGGGATCAGAGCGTTGATAATGTAAAGATAGGAGCTTGGTTTTAGATGAATTAAAGGTAACCAGCCACGTCTTCCCCCACTGAACCACGCGCCCGAGATCAGAGGAGAGAGAATCAGAGAGAACTTTGTCATTTACAGCCTTTAATGTGTTGCCATAGATGGTCTTGTCATCAGCATAGATGTCAACGGCTGATTTAAGTATGTGTTTATGGAGATCATTGATGTAGATCAGGAAGAGGGTTGGGCCCAGGATTCACCCTTGAGGGACTCCAGCATTAATACTGCAGGCCTCTGATTTTTGTCCATTGACCACTACTCTTATGCGCCTATCGGAAAGAAATGATTTAATGATTGAGAAAACATTTCCAGTTATACCGTAGCTGGAAATCTTGTGAAGTAGGCCCTTATGCCATACCTTGTCGAAGGCTTTTGATATGTCAAGAGCAATTGCCCTATAAAGGAAGCCTTTGTCAAGAGATTCACTAATCCTATGAGATATAACCGTTAGCACATCTGCGGTAGATCTTGCAGAACGGAAACCATATTGTGTGTCACTAAGAAGGTTATTTCTGCTGAGATGGTTGACTATTTCTTTATTTAATATGGATTCCAACAACTTACTCATAACACACAGGAGACTTATTGGTCTGTACTGAGAGGGAGATGACTTATCACCTAAATTCTTAAATACAGGGCATACTGATGAGGTTTTCTAGAGAGTCGGAAAGCACTTCTCCTTAAGGCAACGCTTGAACAGTTTTGTAAGTATGGGAGCAAGTTCTGGTTGAAGCTTTTTTAACACTATAATTGGGATGCCGTCAGGGTCAGTCGCTTTACTGGAATCAAGGTTCTTGATTAGCTTGGCGACCTCATGCACATATATTTGTATGTTACCTAGCTTGTTCTGTATTATAGGAGGAAATATGGGAAGTTGATGGCCTTCGTCGCATAGGGTAGAATTAACTGCAAAGTTCTTGGAAAATAGTTTGGCCTTGTCTGATGCTGACGAGATGACCGTCGGGTTAGAACGCACACTTCTGTTTAGGATCCTATTTGTTATTTGCCAAAACTGGTGGGAACCAAGCCGCTGGTCAGCTACTTTGGATTTAACAGACTGGGCATATAGCTCTCTTGCATTTTTTATTATGCTTTTACAGTGGTTGCTGGCGTTCCTGAAAGCAGCTTTAGTCTCAGTGCATCTATTATGTTGCTAGCTATGGAAAAAGTGATTTCTGTCCGCGATAGCAGCAGCACATTCTGGGGAGAACCATGGCTGGCTGTTAGATTTTTGTTGGAATTTTTTAGATGGTATGAATTGGTCTATGCCTTCAATTAACCATTCGGTCAGATCTGATACTATAGAGGACACACCCTTTTTAAACATAGAATGTAGACATAGATCAGATATGAATGTACGGAAGTTATCCCAGTCAACCATAGAGTATCGGTATACAGTACGGTGGAGGGGTACGTCTGGGGACTTATTTCTTCATTTTTATCTTAACTGATACGACGGAGTGGTCGGAGGATCCTAGAGGAGAATGAACGGAACATGAACATAACTCAGGGAAAGTTGAGAGAAAAAGTTATAGAAGGCTTGCATATTGACCAGTAGTATTGGGCACCCGGGTGGGTTCGCGAACAATCTGAGTGAGGTCATAAGCAATGGCAAAATCATGACAAAACATCCCCTCATCGTCTGTCTTATTTAAGTGGACCAACCATTCCACGTTATGGACATTGAAGTCACCACAGATGTGGATGTTAGCCGAGGGATGTGCAGGCAGGATCTGGTCTATTTTCTCAGATATACTCTTAAAGATAGTAACTCCGCTGTTATGGGGCCGATAGAGGGCAAATATAAATGCAGTGGTGTAAGCAAGTGCAACCCGGAAGCACATATAAGATAAATTAGGATCTTCTCTAGAGATATCCCTTCCACACGGGAAGCCATCTTTAATGTAGGCGCATATTCCATGCCCATGGCGATCTTGAGGGTCAGATTTAGATGTTAAGTAAGAGTATCCGTTAATTATGAACTCATCTAGGGAAGTGGTCGGCCCTATGCCAGTTTCGCTTAGAAAAAATATGTCCGGTCTCGTCTCCTCTAATTGGGTTTCAATCTCTGTAAGTAAACACTTCATTAAATCTCTACACTAACGTACTGTACTTGCAATAACCCTTATCCCTGAATGGCTTTCGGGCCTTGATAAGTGGTGACCACCACGTAAAAAAATGTAGAAATTAATCAATAATTGGTAGTAAGAGAGGATTAAGTCAATTGAGGAAAGACGATTCACTGACCATAATGGCCGCGAGCATAGAAGAATGTCGGAAAATGTCAAAAGTAAAAATCAGCTTTTCAAAGGATTCGTTAAATCAAGATCAAACAAAGAGATAAGTTCTGTTTTTCATTATTAAATAATGTTAAAACTTAAATAATATTAAAACTTCGGAGAATTTTTATCCTTTTTTGTTTTATGTCTTGTTTATACTCTAATCACTAGACGATCAAATATGTCGACACACACACACACACACACACACACACACACACACACACACACATATACAGCCCCTTTAAGAAATACGTTTCTTATAGTTGAGCACTTTCTGTTGAATAAAAGTCGGTCAATTTAGCTCTTATGCGTAGATCGTCGTATAACGACTTGATCACTGTCTGTCTGACGTAATGAACATTTAAATTAAAATGTTTAAAATTCAACGCTATTTCACACGATTAATGGTAGCCGAATGGATACGGTCTCCGCTAATCGAGCCAGAGATGTCTCGTGTCGCGGGGTTCGAATCGTTCGACTGGTAGTAATTGTGACACCCTGCACTGAAGAATCCCGAAAGGATGAAACACTAGTGTCTGTAGGTATTTAATTATTATAGTAAAAAAATAATAATAAATATATATATATATATATATATATATATATATATATATATAATGTTTATTAAAAAACATCTCCAAATTCATATGTTAAAATGTTTATACTCTAATCACTAGACGACCAAATATGTCGACACGTATGTATATATATATATATATATATATATATATATATATATATATATATATATATATATGTGTGTTTATTAAAAACATCTTCACCGAATTTATATGATAAAATATTTACCGGATTCATAATCTAACTAAAGGAGAAACCAATGAATTATGCCTACTTTGGATTGTGCCGTGGAAGAAACAAGATATGCATTGGATCCTTTCACCAAAAGCTCTCACGTCCAAACAATTTGGATATGAAATTCGGTATCCTTTTCACTTTCTACCAATATATAATTTCATTTTCTACCAATATATAATTTCATTTTCTACCAATATATAATTTCACTTTCTACCAATATATTATTTCAGTTTTACCAATATATAATTTCATTTTCTACCAATATATAATTTCACTTTCTACCAATATATAATTTCACTTTCTACCAATATATAATTTCACTTTCTACAAATATATAATTTCATTTTCTACCAATATATAATTTCACTTTCTACCAATATATAATTTCATTTTCTACCAATATATAATTTCACTTTCTACCAATATATAATTTCATTTTCTACCAATATATAATTTCACTTTCTACCAATATATAATTTCCTTTACTCTATGATTTGAAAACTTTAATAAATTTTTATTATGATTTTCTATGTTTTTTTTTTTGCATTTAGTAAATTAGGTATAAACCATTTATAATATTTGCTAATATTTTTTTCCTCTGAGGAGATCGGTAGACATCGAAAATTTGTAGGTAAAGGAGATATACTTATTGAAATGTATTCTTTGTCTTGCATATAATAAAAATTATACATTTGAAATTTAACCATTTCACGTCATTAAATATTAATTACTAAATTATTATTGATATATATATATATATATATATATATATATATATATATATATATATGGGCAATTTCTAAAAAAAACATCCGATCTTCAAGGTGAAGACGTTAACCTCAATATCGTTTTAAAAAATCAACAACAAAAAACTACGTGTATATATATATATATGTGTGTGTGTGTATTAAATATTAATTACTAAAATATGATATATACATACATATATATATATGCATATACATATACATACATATATATATATATATATAAATATATATATGTGTGTGTGTGTGTGTGTGTGTGTGTGTGTGTGTGTGTGTATATTTGATGGTCTAGTGATGAGAGTATGAACACGACATAAAACAAAAAAGAATAAAAATTCTCTGAAGTTTTAAAATTATTTATGAATGAAAAAAAAAAACAGAACTTATCTGTTTGATTCTGATTCGACGAATCTTTTGAAAAGCTGCAAATAAAGATTCGTACGACCTAAAATCTTGGTTGTAAGAACATCAACTTATTTTTATCCTAAATATATCTTTTGTCTTGATTCGATTCTGTTTCTATTTTTACAAATATCAATGATATCATCTCTTGAATTCAATAATTATTGTAATAATAATCCTGCTTAGCCCGTCAGTCTTCTGAGTGTGTGCGGAATTTCTCTACAAAACGCTTCTGTCAATGTTTGGTATACAGACTTCACAATTTTATATAGGGGATTTGAACCTGGGAAACAAATTCGATTTGGTATTTAGTCGGTAAAAATAATTGCTAAGGTGGTAAAATTGAAAATAATTATTGACAATTCGCATGTATAAATGTTAAAATTGAAAATAATTATTGACAATTCGCATGTATAAATGTTAAAATTGAAAATAATTATTGACAATTCGCATGTATAAATGTTAAAATTGAAAATAATTATTGACAATTCGCATGTATAAATGTTAAAATTGAAAATAATTATTGACAATTCGCATGTATAAATGTTAAAATTGAAAATAATTATTGACAATTCGCATGTATAAATGCTAAAATTGAAAATAATTATTGACAATTTGCATGTATTAATGTTAAAATTGAAAATAATTATTGACAAGTCGCATGTATAAATGTCAAAATTGAAAATAATTATTGACAATTCGCATGTATAAATGTTAAAATTGAAAATAATTATTGACAATTCGAATGTATGAATCAAATGCAATTGTCTTTTCATGCCTGCGTAAATATACATTTAAACGTTAAATTCGTTTCATATTTAACTATTTCTTATCCATTTGACGATCGTTTGAATGATATCGACTGGAGTTGGACCGTTAAATGTTTTGCTTTCTATTCAAGCTGATGGCACCCAAGTCATTTTTTGTTATCTTTTGAAATAAGTACTGTATTAGGTATGCTATAATGATCACTATAAAAATGGCGCTGTTAGAATAATGAATATGAAATTTGCATAAATTAAAATATATTTAAGCGTATCTTACGACAGGACAAGTTAGTATGATGAAAAAAACAAGTTTCAATTAAGTATTTTCTGTTTTTATTTCTTTTAAACGTTTTTAACTTGGCTTTTTTCCTGAAAAATTTAGCAACAACCATTTATTAAGTCCAGCAATCCTATTTACTGGTGCCATTTTTACATAAATTGAACATTGTCAATCGTACTTGCCTATCTTATCTTATTTAGTATGCTTAATAAAAAACAATTTTCAATTTAACATTTTTATGCCTTGCTTTTAAAACGTTTTTAACTTGGACTTTTTTTCCTGAAAAAAATTAGCAACACACATTTATTAAATCTAGCAACTATATTTACAAGTGTTATTTTTACATAAATATAACATTGCCTATCGTACCTACCTATCTCATCTTTCGGTCGTTCCGATTTGCAGTGCAAATGCAAATTTTATGACAGTGTTGTTGTTGACCATTATAATATAACTAACGCAGAACAAAAATATCTTAGTTTTATTCGTTTTTAACCTTTAATTATTGTAGCCTTATGAATGGACAATACGTTGCCACCATCATTGGAAAACGTTTATTCACACGAACTTTTAAGAATTTACAACGTTTCATTGCAAATGTTTATCTTTTTTCTTTATTTTTTCTTTTTCCAAAATTTAAAAATCTTTTTTCAATCCTTTTTATTTACTTTCATATTTATTTTATCCTTTAATCTTTTTTAATTTCAAATTTTTTTTATCTCATTTTATCTTTCAATATTCGTTCAGTCTTTTTAATCCACGTTTCAATCGTGTTTTTGATTTAAACATTTTTAAAAGATTTTTTCTTAATGATTTGGACACACGGAATCGAACTTGTATGAATTTACTAAACAAATCCCAAGAAACCGAACAAAATTTACAGTTTTGAACGGAAACAAAAAAGAAATCCTCGAATTTTCATAGCATTTTTTCGTATTGAATCACTTATAAGTAAAGGTAAGTTTTTATTTATATTTTATTTTATTTCCTAACTTTAACAATTTAATACATATAAAATAATTGGGTGCTAGTGCACTTTCTGATCCGTGCTATTTTTATCATCTATATTATATATTTCCAAGTTTAATTAAAGATTTATGATATGTTTTTTTAATTCAATTGTAAGGTTAAAGTACAGAATATGTACAAACCACCCTCCCCATGTTAAGAATGGCTTTTTACATAACGTTATCATTTCAGCACGGATCAATACTAGTACCAACAATTGTATTTTTATTTTATTTCCTAACTTTCAACAATTTAATGTATTTAAACTCAATGTATTTTTATTACATAACTTTTAATAAATTAAATAAGATTATTTTATTCCTATACAAATCTCGGTTTCTTCTTTGCCTGAAGACAGTCTTGTTTAAAATAATTCAAATGGTAAATGTGTAGTTTTTCATTCAAAATGGCTGCCGACTGTGAAGTCCACTTGCTTGTTCTCTATTTTAAACCGGTGCCTCAAAATGTGTTCATGAACTTATAAAAAGCAATTTACTATTAAAAATATTCTATTGTATTTTCAATTCTATTGGAAAATAAAAATCAGTTAGTGTTACGAATTGATTAGAAATTGAAAAATAATAACAACCCTTTTATTTCGTACGAATTAAATTACAACTTAACTTTTACGAATTAAATTACAACTTAACTTATACAGAATACCGACTGTGCTGAAATAATTGGGTTATTTAGAAACCTATGCTTAACATGGCGAGCGGCGACTTAAAAAAATTATTCTGCAGTTTCATCTATAATTTAATAAACAACAGATACCATAAAAATTGAATTTTATCTGATTATCAAATCTAAACAATACGTCAAGTCTGTAAAAAAAAAAAAGACTACGTGTTTCTTTTTATTCTTATTATTAAACACTTGTGTTATATATATATATTTTTTTTTAGTAAAAAAAAACTGCTTTCTGCCAGTAATTCGAATAGTAATCAATGATGCCGATCGTCTAACTCTTTACTGCAACAACACAACGTTTTAAACCACAAATCAAATGTTGTACATTCCGACTATTCAACATTACACACAAACTGCATCGAAGGAAATTTGAGTTCGTGTAATCCGTACTACGTGAATCAAACACCCACTAAATATACTCAGAATTTTTATGGTGCCTTCATATATCCATAAACGATTCATTTACGAATATACCTCACATGGAGTGTTAAAAAATAATTATAAATGTTTAAGCTGAAAAAAAATGTTCATATAAAGGTATTAGCAGAGAAGCCAACAAACGATTTTTAATACAAATAAATATTACCAAAGGCAAGATAAGTGACTCTTCTGTGTATCGGGATAAGTTTTGTACTTTTGATGTAATTTCAAATTTTCTTCCGTTCGAAAAAAGTAGTCTCGAGCTAGAGAGTTACACGGAAAACATGACCACCCAGAACATGCCGTCTTTGATGTGCCATTACTGGCTTAAAACTCTACAAATAAACTAAACACTGAAAGAAATGTTCAACAATCTCCCCGTGATGTTTATTGTATAATTTTTTATCAGTATTGTTTTGTTTTCATGATCTAAGCGATTATCGAGACTTCCCAGTTAAATGATTGCATGTCGGCCATTTTCTCGTCCTATCTTCCCAAATCGCCACTACTTCAGTTTCAGATTAAATAGACGCTTTAAAATATGTTCCATCACACAAAACCTAATAAGGTAGGTAAGAGATCAATTTATCCTGCCTTTGGTAATATTTATTTGTTATATATTTGAATTTTTACACATTTTTCGTTTGTAGGTTTCTCTATAAAATTCCCAAACATAATTTTACACATGTTATGTAAAAAGCATTTTTGTGTTATTTAAATTAAAGAAAAAACTGTTTTCCATTAATGTTATATTGGATACCAGTTTTTATATTAAACCATGAAGGAATATGTATATAGGTACGGGTTTTTTATTTATATTAAAACATAACGAACATATATGGGGTACATTTTTTTTTATTTATATTAAAACATAACGAATATATGATATGGGGTACATTCTTTTATTTATATTAAAACATAACGAATATATGATATGGGGTACATTCTTTTATTTATATTAAAACACTAGCGGGGGTACCCGGCGTTGCCCGAGTGTTTGTTTCCGGGACGAGGGGAGTTTTAAAAAATGTTATGGTAGGTAAGTAGGAAAGGATCAAACCCGGAGTCATGAGTAAAAGTAGGAAAATAAAGTGTGAAAAAAAAAACAAAAAAAAACATCTGCAACGTTAACAGTTCGGCCACCAAGAAAAGTCTATTCCAGTTGTTTAGGAAAAAAAAAAACGACTACGGTAGGTCGGCGCGAACGTGAAAATATAATGTGAATTGTCCAGCACGCTAACCACTACGCCACAGAGCACTGCAGCTAAGTTTAGTGATTTTAAATAACTTCACATGAAAGAACTATGAAGCCAAACCGGTGTTCTCTTCTCAACTGTTCCTTGTGAACGATCCCCAAACGGTGTTAAGTGGTGGCAGGGGGAGGAGGAATTTATGAGAGAGAAAATATTTTACCACTTCCATTGATCTTAATCGATTTTGGCCGTGACTTCTCAGCAGAAAAAGTATAGAAATCTAAGATTATCGAGGAATTTTAGAAATAATAAGCCTATAACACACCTCAGATATTGTTCTGCCGTTTGTGCATATTATATTTGTATGAAATATCTTGATTTTTAATCCTATTAATGTCAAAATCAGACGGGAAAAAATGAGTTCATTTTATTTATATAGAGATAACGAATATATGATATGGGGTACATTCTTTTATTTATATTAAAACATAACGAATATATGATATGGGGTACATTCTTTTATTTATATTAAAACATAACGAATATATGATATGGGGTACATTCTTTTATTTATATTAAAACATAACGAATATATGATATGGGGTACATTCTTTTATTTATATTAAAACATAACGAATATATGATATGGGGTACATTTTTTTTATTTATATTAAAACATAACGAATATATGATATGGGGTACATTTTTTTTATTTATATTAAAACATAACGAATATATGATATGGGGTACATTTTTTTTATTTATATTAAAACATAACGAATATATGATATGGGGTACATTCTTTTATTTATATTAAAACATAACGAATATATGATATGGGGTACATTCTTTTATTTATATTAAAACATAACGAATATATGATATGGGGTACATTCTTTTATTTATATTAAAACATAACGAATATATGATATGGGGTACATTCTTTTATTTATATTAAAACATAACGAATATATGATATGGGGTACATTTTTTTTATTTATATTAAAACATAACGAATATATGATATGGGGTACATTTTTTTTATTTATATTAAAACATAACGAATATATGATATGGGGTACATTTTTTTATTTATATTAAAACATAACGAATATATGATATGGGGTACATTTTTTTTATTTATATTAAAACATAACGAATATATGATATGGGGTACATTCTTTTATTTATATTAAAACATAACGAATATATGATATGGGGTACATTTTTTTATTTATATTAAAACATAACGAATATATGATATGGGGTACATTTTTTTTATTTATATTAAAACATAACGAATATATGATATGGGGTACATTCTTTTATTTATATTAAAACATAACGAATATATGATATGGGGTACATTTTTTTATTTATATTAAAACATAACGAATATATGATATGGGGTACATTCTTTTATTTATATTAAAACATAACGAATATATGATATGGGGTACATTTTTTTATTTATATTAAAACATAACGAATATATGATATGGGGTACATTTTTTTATTTATATTAAAACATAACGAATATATGATATGGGGTACATTTTTTTATTTATATTAAAACATAACGAATATATGATATGGGGTACATTTTTTTATTTATATTAAAACATAACGAATATATGATATGGGGTACATTCTTTTATTTATATTAAAACATAACGAATATATGATATGGGGTACATTCTTTTATTTATATTAAAACATAACGAATATATGATATGGGGTACATTTTTTTATTTATATTAAAACATAACGAATATATGATATGGGGTACATTTTTTTATTTATATTAAAACATAACGAATATATGATATGGGGTACATTTTTTTATTTATATTAAAACATAACGAATATATGATATGGGGTACATTTTTTTATTTATATTAAAACATAACGAATATATGATATGGGGTACATTCTTTTATTTATATTAAAACATAACGAATATATGATATGGGGTACATTCTTTTATTTATATTAAAACATAACGAATATATGATATGGGGTACATTCTTTTATTTATATTAAAACATAACGAATATATGATATGGGGTACATTCTTTTATTTATATTAAAACATAACGAATATATGATATGGGGTACATTCTTTTATTTATATTAAAACATAACGAATATATGATATGGGGTACATTTTTTTATTTATATTAAAACATAACGAATATATGATATGGGGTACATTCTTTTATTTATATTAAAACATAACGAATATATGATATGGGGTACATTTTTTTATTTATATTAAAACATAACGAATATATGATATGGGGTACATTTTTTTATTTATATTTAAACATAACGAATATATGATATGGGGTACATTTTTTTATTTATATTAAAACATAACGAATATATGATATGGGGTACATTTTTTTATTTATATTAAAACATAACGAATATATGATATGGGGTACATTCTTTTATTTATATTAAAACATAACGAATATATGATATGGGGTACATTTTTTTATTTATATTAAAACATAACGAATATATGATATGGGGTACATTTTTTTATTTATATTAAAACATAACGAATATATGATATGGGGTACATTCTTTTATTTATATTAAAACATAACGAATATATGATATGGGGTACATTCTTTTATTTATATTAAAACATAACGAATATATGATATGGGGTACATTCTTTTATTTATATTAAAACATAACGAATATATGATATGGGGTACATTCTTTTATTTATATTAAAACATAACGAATATATGATATGGGGTACATTTTTTTATTTATATTAAAACATAACGAATATATGATATGGGGTACATTCTTTTATTTATATTAAAACATAACGAATATATGATATGGGGTACATTCTTTTATTTATATTAAAACATAACGAATATATGATATGGGGTACATTTTTTTATTTATATTAAAACATAACGAATATATGATATGGGGTACATTTTTTTATTTATATTAAAACATAACGAATATATGATATGGGGTACATTCTTTTATTTATATTAAAACATAACGAATATATGATATGGGGTACATTCTTTTATTTATATTAAAACATAACGAATATATGATATGGGGTACATTCTTTTATTTATATTAAAACATTGTGGAATATGTTATATTGGGTACGTGTTCTTTTATTTATATTAAAACATTGTGGAATATGTTATATTGGGCACAGGTTCTTTTATTTATATTAAAACATTGTGGAATATGTTATATTGGGTACGTGTTCTTTTATTTATATTAAAACATTGTGGAATATGTTATATTGGGCACAGGTTCTTTTATTTATATTAAAACATTGTGGAATATGTTATATTGGGTACGTGTTCTTTTATTTATATTAAAACATTGTGGAATATGTTATATTGGGCACAGGTTCTTTTATTTATATTAAAACATTGTGGAATATGTTATATTGGGTACGTGTTCTTTTATTCATATTAAAACATTGTGGAATATGTTATATTGGGTACGTGTTCTTTTATTTATATTAAAACATTGTGGAATATGTTATATTGGGTACGTGTTCTTTTATTTATATTAAAACATTGTGGAATATGTTATATTGGGTACGTGTTCTTTTATTTATATTAAAACATTGTGGAATATGTTATATTGGGTACGTGTTCTTTTATTTATATTAAAACATTGTGGAATATGTTATATTGGGTACGTGTTCTTTTATTTATATTAAAACATTGTGGAATATGTTATATTGGGCACAGGTTCTTTTATTTATATTAAAACATTGTGGAATATGTTATATTGGGTACGTGTTCTTTTATTTATATTAAAACATTGTGGAATATGTTATATTGGGCACAGGTTCTTTTATTTATATTAAAACATTGTGGAATATGTTATATTGGGTACGTGTTCTTTTATTTATATTAAAACATTGTGGAATATGTTATATTGGGTACGTGTTCTTTTATTTATATTAAAACATTGTGGAATATGTTATATTGGGTACGTGTTCTTTTATTTATATTAAAACATTGTGGAATATGTTATATTGGGCACAGGTTCTTTTATTTATATTAAAACATTGTGGAATATGTTATATTGGGCACAGGTTCTTTTATTTATATTAAAACATTGTGGAATATGTTATATTGGGTACGTGTTCTTTTATTTATATTAAAACATTGTGGAATATGTTATATTGGGCACAGGTTCTTTTATTTATATTAAAACATTGTGGAATATGTTATATTGGGTACGTGTTCTTTTATTTATATTAAAACATTGTGGAATATGTTATATTGGGCACAGGTTCTTTTATTTATATTAAAACATTGTGGAATATGTTATATTGGGCACAGGTTCTTTTATTTATATTAAAACATTGTGGAATATGTTATATTGGGCACAGGTTCTTTTATTTATATTAAAACATTGTGGAATATGTTATATTGGGTACGTGTTCTTTTATTTATATTAAAACATTGTGGAATATGTTATATTGGGTACGTGTTCTTTTATTTATATTAAAACATTGTGGAATATGTTATATTGGGTACGTGTTCTTTTATTTATATTAAAACATTGTGGAATATGTTATATTGGGCACAGGTTCTTTTATTTATATTAAAACATTGTGGAATATGTTATATTGGGCACAGGTTCTTTTATTTATATTAAAACATTGTGGAATATGTTATATTGGGCACAGGTTCTTTTATTTATATTAAAACATTGTGGAATATGTTATATTGGGTACGTGTTCTTTTATTTATATTAAAACATTGTGGAATATGTTATATTGGGCACAGGTTCTTTTATTTATATTAAAACATTGTGGAATATGTTATATTGGGCACAGGTTCTTTTATTTATATTAAAACATTGTGGAATATGTTATATTGGGTACGTGTTCTTTTATTTATATTAAAACATTGTGGAATATGTTATATTGGGCACAGGTTCTTTTATTTATATTAAAACATTGTGGAATATGTTATATTGGGCACAGGTTCTTTTATTTATATTAAAACATTGTGGAATATGTTATATTGGGCACAGGTTCTTTTATTTATATTAAAACATTGTGGAATATGTTATATTGGGCACAGGTTCTTTTATTTATATTAAAACATTGTGGAATATGTTATATTGGGTACGTGTTCTTTTATTTATATTAAAACATTGTGGAATATGTTATATTGGGCACAGGTTCTTTTATTTATATTAAAACATTGTGGAATATGTTATATTGGGCACAGGTTCTTTTATTTATATTAAAACATTGTGGAATATGTTATATTGGGCACAGGTTCTTTTATTTATATTAAAACATTGTGGAATATGTTATATTGGGCACAGGTTCTTTTATTTATATTAAAACATTGTGGAATATGTTATATTGGGCACAGGTTCTTTTATTTATATTAAAACATTGTGGAATATGTTATATTGGGTACGTGTTCTTTTATTTATATTAAAACATTGTGGAATATGTTATATTGGGCACAGGTTCTTTTATTTATATTAAAACATTGTGGAATATGTTATATTGGGCACAGGTTCTTTTATTTATATTAAAACATTGTGGAATATGTTATATTGGGTACGTGTTCTTTTATTTATATTAAAACATTGTGGAATATGTTATATTGGGCACAGGTTCTTTTATTTATATTAAAACATTGTGGAATATGTTATATTGGGCACAGGTTCTTTTATTTATATTAAAACATTGTGGAATATGTTATATTGGGCACAGGTTCTTTTATTTATATTAAAACATTGTGGAATATGTTATATTGGGCACAGGTTCTTTTATTTATATTAAAACATTGTGGAATATGTTATATTGGGCACAGGTTCTTTTATTTATATTAAAACATTGTGGAATATGTTATATTGGGCACAGGTTCTTTTATTTATATTAAAACATTGTGGAATATGTTATATTGGGCACAGGTTCTTTTATTTATATTAAAACATTGTGGAATATGTTATATTGGGTACGTGTTCTTTTATTTATATTAAAACATTGTGGAATATGTTATATTGGGCACAGGTTCTTTTATTTATATTAAAACATTGTGGAATATGTTATATTGGGCACAGGTTCTTTTATTTATATTAAAACATTGTGGAATATGTTATATTGGGTACGTGTTCTTTTATTTATATTAAAACATTGTGGAATATGTTATATTGGGCACAGGTTCTTTTATTTATATTAAAACATTGTGGAATATGTTATATTGGGCACAGGTTCTTTTATTTATATTAAAACATTGTGGAATATGTTATATTGGGCACAGGTTCTTTTATTTATATTAAAACATTGTGGAATATGTTATATTGGGCACAGGTTCTTTTATTTATATTAAAACATTGTGGAATATGTTATATTGGGTACGTGTTCTTTTATTTATATTAAAACATTGTGGAATATGTTATATTGGGCACAGGTTCTTTTATTTATATTAAAACATTGTGGAATATGTTATATTGGGCACAGGTTCTTTTATTTATATTAAAACATTGTGGAATATGTTATATTGGGCACAGGTTCTTTTATTTATATTAAAACATTGTGGAATATGTTATATTGGGCACAGGTTCTTTTATTTATATTAAAACATTGTGGAATATGTTATATTGGGTACGTGTTCTTTTATTTATATTAAAACATTGTGGAATATGTTATATTGGGCACAGGTTCTTTTATTTATATTAAAACATTGTGGAATATGTTATATTGGGCACAGGTTCTTTTATTTATATTAAAACATTGTGGAATATGTTATATTGGGTACGTGTTCTTTTATTTATATTAAAACATTGTGGAATATGTTATATTGGGCACAGGTTCTTTTATTTATATTAAAACATTGTGGAATATGTTATATTGGGCACAGGTTCTTTTATTTATATTAAAACATTGTGGAATATGTTATATTGGGCACAGGTTCTTTCATTTATATTAAAACATTGTGGAATATGTTATATTGGGCACAGGTTCTTTTATTTATATTAAAACATTGTGGAATATGTTATATTGGGCACAGGTTCTTTTATTTATATTAAAACATTGTGGAATATGTTATATTGGGCACAGGTTCTTTCATTTATATTAAAACATTGTGGAATATGTTATATTGGGCACAGGTTCTTTCATTTATATTAAAACATTGTGGAATATGTTATATTGGGTACGTGTTCTTTTATTTATATTAAAACATTGTGGAATATGTTATATTGGGCACAGGTTCTTTTATTTATATTAAAACATTGTGGAATATGTTATATTGGGCACAGGTTCTTTTATTTATATTAAAACATTGTGGAATATGTTATATTGGGTACGTGTTCTTTTATTTATATTAAAACATTGTGGAATATGTTATATTGGGCACAGGTTCTTTTATTTATATTAAAACATTGTGGAATATGTTATATTGGGCACAGGTTCTTTTATTTATATTAAAACATTGTGGAATATGTTATATTGGGCACAGGTTCTTTTATTTATATTAAAACATTGTGGAATATGTTATATTGGGCACAGGTTCTTTTATTTATATTAAAACATTGTGGAATATGTTATATTGGGTACGTGTTCTTTTATTTATATTAAAACATTGTGGAATATGTTATATTGGGCACAGGTTCTTTTATTTATATTAAAACATTGTGGAATATGTTATATTGGGCACAGGTTCTTTTATTTATATTAAAACATTGTGGAATATGTTATATTGGGTACGTGTTCTTTTATTTATATTAAAACATTGTGGAATATGTTATATTGGGCACAGGTTCTTTTATTTATATTAAAACATTGTGGAATATGTTATATTGGGCACAGGTTCTTTTATTTATATTAAAACATTGTGGAATATGTTATATTGGGCACAGGTTCTTTTATTTATATTAAAACATTGTGGAATATGTTATATTGGGCACAGGTTCTTTTATTTATATTAAAACATTGTGGAATATGTTATATTGGGCACAGGTTCTTTTATTTATATTAAAACATTGTGGAATATGTTATATTGGGCACAGGTTCTTTTATTTATATTAAAACATTGTGGAATATGTTATATTGGGCACAGGTTCTTTTATTTATATTAAAACATTGTGGAATATGTTATATTGGGTACGTGTTCTTTTATTTATATTAAAACATTGTGGAATATGTTATATTGGGCACAGGTTCTTTTATTTATATTAAAACATTGTGGAATATGTTATATTGGGCACAGGTTCTTTTATTTATATTAAAACATTGTGGAATATGTTATATTGGGTACGTGTTCTTTTATTTATATTAAAACATTGTGGAATATGTTATATTGGGCACAGGTTCTTTTATTTATATTAAAACATTGTGGAATATGTTATATTGGGCACAGGTTCTTTTATTTATATTAAAACATTGTGGAATATGTTATATTGGGCACAGGTTCTTTCATTTATATTAAAACATTGTGGAATATGTTATATTGGGCACAGGTTCTTTTATTTATATTAAAACATTGTGGAATATGTTATATTGGGCACAGGTTCTTTTATTTATATTAAAACATTGTGGAATATGTTATATTGGGTACGTGTTCTTTTATTTATATTAAAACATTGTGGAATATGTTATATTGGGCACAGGTTCTTTTATTTATATTAAAACATTGTGGAATATGTTATATTGGGCACAGGTTCTTTTATTTATATTAAAACATTGTGGAATATGTTATATTGGGCACAGGTTCTTTTATTTATATTAAAACATTGTGGAATATGTTATATTGGGCACAGGTTCTTTTATTTATATTAAAACATTGTGGAATATGTTATATTGGGTACGTGTTCTTTTATTTATATTAAAACATTGTGGAATATGTTATATTGGGCACAGGTTCTTTTATTTATATTAAAACATTGTGGAATATGTTATATTGGGCACAGGTTCTTTTATTTATATTAAAACATTGTGGAATATGTTATATTGGGTACGTGTTCTTTTATTTATATTAAAACATTGTGGAATATGTTATATTGGGCACAGGTTCTTTTATTTATATTAAAACATTGTGGAATATGTTATATTGGGCACAGGTTCTTTTATTTATATTAAAACATTGTGGAATATGTTATATTGGGCACAGGTTCTTTCATTTATATTAAAACATTGTGGAATATGTTATATTGGGCACAGGTTCTTTTATTTATATTAAAACATTGTGGAATATGTTATATTGGGCACAGGTTCTTTTATTTATATTAAAACATTGTGGAATATGTTATATTGGGCACAGGTTCTTTCATTTATATTAAAACATTGTGGAATATGTTATATTGGGCACAGGTTCTTTCATTTATATTAAAACATTGTGGAATATGTTATATTGGGTACGTGTTCTTTTATTTATATTAAAACATTGTGGAATATGTTATATTGGGCACAGGTTCTTTTATTTATATTAAAACATTGTGGAATATGTTATATTGGGCACAGGTTCTTTTATTTATATTAAAACATTGTGGAATATGTTATATTGGGTACGTGTTCTTTTATTTATATTAAAACATTGTGGAATATGTTATATTGGGCACAGGTTCTTTTATTTATATTAAAACATTGTGGAATATGTTATATTGGGCACAGGTTCTTTTATTTATATTAAAACATTGTGGAATATGTTATATTGGGCACAGGTTCTTTTATTTATATTAAAACATTGTGGAATATGTTATATTGGGCACAGGTTCTTTTATTTATATTAAAACATTGTGGAATATGTTATATTGGGTACGTGTTCTTTTATTTATATTAAAACATTGTGGAATATGTTATATTGGGCACAGGTTCTTTTATTTATATTAAAACATTGTGGAATATGTTATATTGGGCACAGGTTCTTTTATTTATATTAAAACATTGTGGAATATGTTATATTGGGTACGTGTTCTTTTATTTATATTAAAACATTGTGGAATATGTTATATTGGGCACAGGTTCTTTTATTTATATTAAAACATTGTGGAATATGTTATATTGGGCACAGGTTCTTTTATTTATATTAAAACATTGTGGAATATGTTATATTGGGCACAGGTTCTTTTATTTATATTAAAACATTGTGGAATATGTTATATTGGGCACAGGTTCTTTTATTTATATTAAAACATTGTGGAATATGTTATATTGGGCACAGGTTCTTTTATTTATATTAAAACATTGTGGAATATGTTATATTGGGCACAGGTTCTTTTATTTATATTAAAACATTGTGGAATATGTTATATTGGGCACAGGTTCTTTTATTTATATTAAAACATTGTGGAATATGTTATATTGGGTACGTGTTCTTTTATTTATATTAAAACATTGTGGAATATGTTATATTGGGCACAGGTTCTTTTATTTATATTAAAACATTGTGGAATATGTTATATTGGGCACAGGTTCTTTTATTTATATTAAAACATTGTGGAATATGTTATATTGGGTACGTGTTCTTTTATTTATATTAAAACATTGTGGAATATGTTATATTGGGCACAGGTTCTTTTATTTATATTAAAACATTGTGGAATATGTTATATTGGGCACAGGTTCTTTTATTTATATTAAAACATTGTGGAATATGTTATATTGGGCACAGGTTCTTTCATTTATATTAAAACATTGTGGAATATGTTATATTGGGCACAGGTTCTTTTATTTATATTAAAACATTGTGGAATATGTTATATTGGGCACAGGTTCTTTTATTTATATTAAAACATTGTGGAATATGTTATATTGGGCACAGGTTCTTTCATTTATATTAAAACATTGTGGAATATGTTATATTGGGCACAGGTTCTTTCATTTATATTAAAACATTGTGGAATATGTTATATTGGGTACGTGTTCTTTTATTTATATTAAAACATTGTGGAATATGTTATATTGGGCACAGGTTCTTTTATTTATATTAAAACATTGTGGAATATGTTATATTGGGCACAGGTTCTTTTATTTATATTAAAACATTGTGGAATATGTTATATTGGGTACGTGTTCTTTTATTTATATTAAAACATTGTGGAATATGTTATATTGGGCACAGGTTCTTTTATTTATATTAAAACATTGTGGAATATGTTATATTGGGCACAGGTTCTTTTATTTATATTAAAACATTGTGGAATATGTTATATTGGGCACAGGTTCTTTTATTTATATTAAAACATTGTGGAATATGTTATATTGGGCACAGGTTCTTTTATTTATATTAAAACATTGTGGAATATGTTATATTGGGTACGTGTTCTTTTATTTATATTAAAACATTGTGGAATATGTTATATTGGGCACAGGTTCTTTTATTTATATTAAAACATTGTGGAATATGTTATATTGGGCACAGGTTCTTTTATTTATATTAAAACATTGTGGAATATGTTATATTGGGTACGTGTTCTTTTATTTATATTAAAACATTGTGGAATATGTTATATTGGGCACAGGTTCTTTTATTTATATTAAAACATTGTGGAATATGTTATATTGGGCACAGGTTCTTTTATTTATATTAAAACATTGTGGAATATGTTATATTGGGCACAGGTTCTTTCATTTATATTAAAACATTGTGGAATATGTTATATTGGGCACAGGTTCTTTTATTTATATTAAAACATTGTGGAATATGTTATATTGGGCACAGGTTCTTTTATTTATATTAAAACATTGTGGAATATGTTATATTGGGCACAGGTTCTTTCATTTATATTAAAACATTGTGGAATATGTTATATTGGGCACAGGTTCTTTTATTTATATTAAAACATTGTGGAATATGTTATATTGGGCACAGGTTCTTTTATTTATATTAAAACATTGTGGAATATGTTATATTGGGCACAGGTTCTTTTATTTATATTAAAACATAAAGGAATGTTCTTTATGGAGTACGGGTTCTTTTATTCATATTCATATTAAAACATTCAGGAATATTCTATACGGTGTACGTTATTTTATTTGAATTAAAACATTAATTAATATTCTATGTGAAGCACAGGTTCTTTTATTTATATTAAAACATTAAGAACTGTTATATGGGGCATATGATAAGTGATAAATAAAGCCCCTAAAGTCCGTATCATTGAATTAAGTATGGTTTATCGGGTTTGTATTACTGTACACATAGATTCGAAAAAGTTGTCAAAAAACAAATATATAACAAATAAATATTATCAAAGGCAAGATAAGTTACTTTTCTACTTAACTGGATACATTTTTTTTGTTTTTATTCAGTATAACATGTTTATTCAGCTCGAAAAACATGCAGTGTTTACCGATGTATTGGAAAATTTAAAATGGCGCCCGACACTCTTTTTAACACGGTAAGTTTGGGAAAAGGCGTTATAAATAATAAACTAGACAAAATACTATTAAAAAAACACCGAAATTATGTCACGGTAACATATAATGAGCGAATTTCTAACAGTATTTAGTCTAGTTAATTATTTATAACATCTTTTCCTGAACTTACCGTGTTTAAGAGAGTGTCGGGCGCCATTTTGAATTTTCCAATACATCGGTAAACATTGTATGCTTTTCGAGTTGAATAAGCATGTTACATTGAATAAAAACACGAAAAATATATCCAGTTTGGTAGAAAAGTAACTTATCTTGCCTTTGATAACATTTATTTGTTATATATTTGTTTTTTGACAACTTTTTCGAATCTATGTGTACAGTAATACAAACCCGGTTTATCTAATATTTCTACACAAAATATATAATGTAAAAAAACAATATTTACATTTTTTTTAGATTATGTTTCGCGTAATTTTTGTATGTAAAAAAGGGACTAAAGAAAAAGTATTAAATTAAAAAAATTGTCAAAATAATACAAATGTTCCCAATAGAATTTTTCGGAGCCACGAGTCAGGGGGAAAAAAGAAAACTAGCACTCCCTACTTTCCTCCAACTACCTGACATAATTTTTAGACATATTCTTAGCTTCCTCTCATTTTCGGCTTCAGTAGAATCATCGCCGAGACGAATTCGTTTAAGCCATGCTAGAATCTCTCGCTTTTGGGGGCTTAATTAAGCCTTTTTGTACAAGCAAAGTGTTTTTCTTTATTTCATTCAATTTTATGGGAAATTTCCTTGGGAATTCTTTTTGAAATAAACCCAAAAACTAATATTTATCTTTCAAAGGACGTTTACAATGAATTTATTTAACTTCAAAATTCACCTCTATTTGCGAATGTCGCCGCGAACGCATTTGTCATAACATTTTTTTTCACGTGTACAAATATTTTTTTAATTCTTGTATTTAATCTTTCAAATACAATAAAAGAATGTGATAAATTATAATAAACTGTTTTTTCAAAATATAAATAAACCAACTTTCAAAACGTATGCCCCTTTATCTTTATTCCGCCATTATAGCGCGTACGTAATGAGAACAATATTGAAGACTAGCGGGGGTACCCGGCGTTACCCGAGTGTTTGTTTCCGGGACGGGTGGGGGTTAAAAATGTTATGGTAGGTAAGTAGGAAGGATCAAACCCGGAGTCATGAGTAAAAGTAGGAAAATAAAGTGTGAAAAAAAACAAAAAACAAAAAAACATCTGCAACGTTAACAGTTCAGACACCAAGAAAAGTCCATTCCAGTTGTTTAGGAAAAAAAAAAAAAAAAAACGACTACGGTAGGTCGGCGCGAACGTGAAAATATAATGTGAATTGTCCAGCACGCTAACCACTACGCCACAGAGCACTGCAGCTTAGTTTAGTGATTTTTAAATAACTTGAAATGAAAGAACTACGAAGCCAAACCGGTGTTCTCTTCTCAACTGTTCCTTGTGAACTATCCCCAAACGGTGTTAAGTGGTGGCAGGGGGAGGAGGAATTTATTAGAGAGAAAATATTTTACCACTTCCATTGATCTTAACCGATTTTGGCCGTGACTTCTCAGCAGAAAAAGTATATAAATCTAAGATTATCGAGGAATTTGAGAAATAATAAGCCTATAACACACCTCAGATATTATTCTGCCGTTTGTGCATATATTTGCATGAAATATCTTGATTTTTAATCCTATTAAGGTCAAAATCAGACGGGGGAAAAATGAGTTAATTTTATTTATATAGAGATAATCCAAAAAATCCTCACATAAAAAGTACAGCAACTTCAAATAAAAGCAACAGAAACTTTAACATGACATCTTTTTACTGTTATTTAACAATAAATAAAATATTCGGGAAAAATTGGACTTAACTTGAAATTCACAACAAAAAATAGTATCATGCAAATACTCAAGAGAAACGGATTTTTTTTTCAGAAATTAATGGCGGCATCGTATGGAAAACAAATTATTCATGAATATATTATATGGAATACGGCAAAACTATGAGGTGAAAAAAATTATTTTTTTTATTTCGGAAAAATACTATTTATAAGAAATAGATTCAATATTATATTTACGGTCATATAAATTAAGAAAAGCACTACGAAAGAATTTGGTAAATTGTAAATTGAAATAATGGCGTTATTATTAAATAGCCCAACAAGGACAGGTTTTCGTTTAACTATTGTTATACTTTCACCGAACAATTCAATGAACCTAAATAATATAAATTTGAATTTAACTTGGAACTTCTTTCTACAAAGGTATGTATATATATATATATATATATATATATATATATATATATATATATATATATATATATATATATGTGTGTGTGTTACGGTACAAAACTTATAAAGACCTTTAAATAAGGTTGGGAAGATTCTAGGGGCCCCTCCCATCAGCAAACTCATCAGGAGTCAATCGTTGAATTTCTATAAAGAGAACAAATGTCACGCAAGACCGAAGACTTAAGTGGGGATTACTTATAAAATTATAACGAATGGATGAGAAAAAAATTATATATATATATATATATATATATAAATTAAATGAATGGCGAATGGGATTACGAGTAAAAAAATATTACAAGTGAATTATACGTTGTAGAATATATACAATTGTATAAAATATATGTACAAAATGGGATATGTGGGGAAGTTAAAATTTAAAATATATCCCCAAATTAGTCCAAAGATTTCACGAAATCCTTCTGTCGACAGAGAGAGGGCATGCGTGAGAGGATAGAGACTGACTCCAACATCCTCAGGTGATTCGAAGAGCCGGGTCGGTGTAAAATCCTAAACCAGTCCATTTTATATGCATTGGCACGCGCTGGATTTTCAGCGAGGTGCTGACCAATAGCAGATTCCAAGGTGAACGACGGGTGACGAGGCTTACCTAGTCTGATGCTTGCTGGAACATGTTAGTTTATTCTTGTCTGCAAATTTAAACGGGTTCAACCTACATAGACAGCAGCACACTGACAGTTGAATTGATAAATCACATTACTATTTGTGATGTAGGGCAAACCATCCTTGACAACTGAGGGAAATTCAGACTTTACACGATAAACCAAGCGAAGAGCAACAGATGGGAAACAATTTAATACAGACTTGATAACAAGTCTACCCAGACATTGACCAGGGTCACCAATCCAAGGGATTTTCAAATAAACAGGACACTTGGAGGGACTAAAAACTGTAGGAGAATTGTGAGCTTTAACTTTATTATAAATAATATTATCAACCAATTTCTCCGGATAACCATTGTGATGAAAGGGGCCCCTAGAGTTTTCCCGACTTTATATACATATATATATATATATATATAATATATATATATATATATATATGTATATAACACGGTTCGTAAACTGCACGAGTTTCAAAGGATATTTTTAATGTCTTTTTCATTTAATTATATATATATATATATATATATTTGGAAATCGCAATATTGAATTATACGTAAACCAATGGTATCTACTTTATCATCTTGTCGCAGTAATGTCCAAAAATTACGAAAAAAAACTATGATGTAGAAAATTAATGAACAAAAAAAAAAATTTCGAAGTGGATAAAGTTCTGCTAAAATGGAATAGTATTAAAAAAAAAAACTAAAAAAAAACTAAAACAAAAAAAAACTAAAACAAAAAAAAACTAAATAAAAAAAAACTAAAAAAAAAAACTAAAAAAAAAAAACTAAAAAAAAAAAACTAAAAAAAAAAAACTAAAAAAAAAAACTAAAAAATAAAAAAAACTTCCCTTGTTAGGATTCGAACTCTTCGGTTTCTTTTATTTACCAAATCTCAATTTTCGGCAATTGTGATCGAAACAGTTTCATTAATATTTAATTTTTACCTCATCGTTTTTCGCCATTTTTGGATGTATTCATTACTGTGACATGACAATGAGAAAAAAGCACCTTTATAGTTTAATATTCTCAAATACTGTTCACATGTACAATTTAACAATTTGCAAAAAAAAGAATTGATATTAAATTTAATGTTTTTTTTGTGTATTGAGTCCAATTAAAAAATGATTTATTTTATTGGGAAATAAAATTTAAAAAAATAAAAGTTTCTTTAATAATAAATTGTTTTCCATTTGCCAGCCATTGTGAATGAACATTTACAATTTACCGTTTATATCTCGGTCTGGGTGTAAATTAGTGATTTTAAACTAACGCAGTTCAGATTAAAACAGATTTACGTACTTACTTGTCATGTCAAAATAAGAATATATTTCCAAAATTACGAAAAAATCAGCCATGATCCAGGAAAAAATATTTTCAAGTAGAATAGACGTTAAAATTTGTCGAAAGCAATCTGTTTTGGGTTTTTTTTAAAAATGGAATAGAAATTAAAATTTCGTTTTACTTTTTTATGTATTTCAAATTGCTCTGGTCCCATATTTGATATAAGAAATGATTGACAAACAAAATATTTCCAGTAAAGAAATTTAGATTTCGCAAAAAATTACCTCTTCTCGCTCATACTGAAACGGCATCTTTTCCTAGTTTTTTCGTTGGGCATTAACACATAGGTTGCATAGCGCCGCATTCGATTTTTCCGCGCTTTTACACTATTGGGACGAAATTTCGGAAATCGTAATACTGAATTTCACATGAAACCAGTGGTACATACGTATTCCTCGTACGTTTAAGCTGATTATATAAAAAAAATGTCAATAA
Source organism: Euprymna scolopes (assembly GCF_053919585.1). Taxonomy (NCBI): domain Eukaryota; kingdom Metazoa; phylum Mollusca; class Cephalopoda; order Sepiida; family Sepiolidae; genus Euprymna; species Euprymna scolopes. The sequence continues at coordinate 108,891,127 of NC_136508.1, read as the reverse complement.
TTGATGAAGTAAAACATTTTTTATTAAAGAAAATAAAAATAGAATTTGAAAACGATCATAAAACACGAGAGTTCAAAACGGAGGTAATTTTCCGTTTTAATTTAAAGATGGCGGCAATTTTTCACTTGCTAACACGATTAGTGTTTTTTTTTAAATAATTCAGTAATATTCAGGTAATTCCGACTGCATAATTTTGAAGTTACCATTGTAATTGATTAGAATTGACAAAAAAAAAAACATCAGTTGAAACCTATTTTTTTTTTAATCTGAAAACTCCATTCATTGACTACAAAATCTCGTCCCAATAGTGTATAAGCGCCGACATTTCTCCGTAAAGGAACACATTGTTTGACACTTCGGACATTTGACCGTTTTGTGCAATACACCATGTTCTATTAAACCTCTTACGTAAATCTTCATGCTCCCAAAATTTTACCATTGTATAAAAAATTCTTATATTTGCAAATTGTACATATAACGATGGTCGTGCTCTCCATTTTTTTAATCCATATTTAAAATTATTTTATCAATTATTTTAAATCTATATTTCAAATTACTTTATCGATTATTTTCGATTAAAAAAAATTAAAACGGAAGGAAATAAAAACTTCCATCCCATGTTATAAAACAACCTCAAAAATTACATTCGACAAGTTTTAACGTGGAAGAATTATGGGACCACTTAAGTATGAAAAACTGTCTTATATCATTTGCCTTACATTGAGTAATATTTGATACAGAACGTAATTGTAGGCTTTTGTTGAAAATGCATCTAGCTTATCTACTGTTTTGCCTTTCGTAAATTTTAGAACGTATGATAATTTCGATATGACGCGTAAGTACATAATGTTTTCACCTAAAATGTGTTGGTTTTAAACGATCACTAATTTACACAAACACAAAATTTTCTTTTAATTATTTTCTATGGATTCATTTTTCATAGATTTTGGAATTTATTCAAATTTCGACATTGTTCGTAGGTATCTGTCAACATATGGATTATCTTTCCTTCTTGTTTATAATTCGTGCTGTACGAGTTACTTCCCTTAGAAAATAAAGATGTCTTCCGTAAGCTAACACGCCTCGTTTCGCCTCCTTAATATTACACATCCATACTAATATTATTACAAAAAAAATGGTACAACAGTATGTAATGTTTTCTTTTGAAATGCGTTGATTTCAATTTTTGATCTTCATGATATCGCTAGCTGGAAGTCCCTTGAGTGTCATTGATATAAACAGACTATCGCTTATTATTTCACTCGAGAGTTATGTGGTTTCTGCCCTTATAACAGTCAGTAGTAGTTTTATCTTCTTTACGTATTAGAGACGTTGGTTTTGTATATAGACATAATTTTTGGTTTCCCTTTTGATAAATAGGGAAACCTGGGACAAAACGAGATACTTAAAGGAAAAAAAAGACTGTCGAGTCAAAGATAGCATTGACATATAAACCATATTCTGTGTACTGAACATTCAAAGTATTCGAAAACAATGCCACAACAAAAAAAAAGATGAGAAATTATTTTCAAAAGAAATACAGATGATTTATTCAGCAAACAGTATTGTCCCGTTTTGCTCCAAGCATGGGGCAAAACGAGACGGATCTTGGTCTGAATAAGTCAGTCTTCACAGAGATCACAAATGAAGATTGGGGTCTTGTTGCATTCGTCTAGACCTGCACAGCCGTAGTGTGCCAATTTCCTACAGTCCCATTGACAGGCTACCCAGCTTTCTGCACTCTCACAGTACAGTTCGTCATAGTAAAAGCACTGTCTATCTTCTTCCTGGCAGATGTTTTCTGGCTGAGCTGACACCTTTGCCTTTACCCTTGGCTTGAGTCTTTGCCAGCACCTTTTCCTTTTTCTCAATCAGAGACTTTTTATAGGGAGAAGACGTGCGAATTGCAGTCTTCCTTCTTTGCCACGACACTAGTTTAGTAATGTTTGCTTTGGTGAAGGGTATGAGGGCTTGTGAGGAAATGCCAAATGCTGATTCCTTGTGTTTTTGTGGTGTAGTGGTAGAGCCGCAGGCTGAGGTAGTGGGAAGGTTGGATGCTGAAATGGTGGCATTTCTGGAGGTTGAGGTGGTAAGACGGCTGGAGGTTGAGGCAGAGGGATGGCTGGCGTTTGAGACAGGGATGGCTGGAGGGTGAGGCGGCTGAGATCATCAGCAACAGCAGGGATATCTGTTGCTTCAAATGCAATAGTCAGCATCGGTAAAGGCGCTTCTGTCCAAGGGCCATATTCCTGAAACCTTGAAGCCGTTGATTGCATTTAACATTTTTGCTGCCTGGAGGTATGCTCGACCAAAAAGGGTTGTGATTTGGAATTGGGTCACCACACACCCTGGGAGTGCGCACAACCAAATCCGAACCTGTTGTGCTGAGCGGATTCATGAAAGTTACACCCAATGGCTGCTGCAATCGATGCGTGCAGTTTGGTGGAAGGCATAAAAGAATGACGTCATGTTCTCTTGCAATGTCAATCAGCTCCAGGCTTTTGGTGTGTGTTGCATGACCATCGACAATCAATAACACAGGTTTCTCCTTATTGCTCTGGAAAACTGAACTGTCTCATCCATTTGATGAAGAGTTCTGTTTTAATCCATCCACTTGGCTGGCACACAGCCCATGCTCCAGCTGGGGCACCACCCATCAGCTCAAGTTTCAGGCGTTGCCGAGGAAATATCAACATCGGTGGCATGTAAATCCCAGCAGCAGTTACAAGCCGCCTCCTTTCTGCTGAAGTAACTGAACCTATCCGCCTCTTCCCTTTGGTTGCCACAACTTTGGAGAGAGACAGCGGAACTGTGGAAACACCTGTTTCATCACAATTCCAGATCCTGTCTGCATTCAGGTGTTTCTCCACTACATCCTCAAGTATGCCAAAGAAAGATGAGACTGCAACCCGATTGAAGCCCAGGTTTTCTAAGTGACAGCTTGTCTGAATTCCGGGCCATAAACCCTCTGTACCAATCGTAGCCAGCAACTCTCTCTTCCTGGTTGAATTTGCTGGACTTACTGTTCCTTTCGGCAAGTTCATAGGCCAGTTTTCGAAGTTCATATGAAGAGAAACTAAACAGCATTTTTTCCATCTGCTAGGCGTAGTTGACAAGCTCCTCTTCTTCCTCTTCTGTGAAGACCGTTGCAATTGATCCAAAAGAAAAGAAGAGTATTGTTGTAAGGAATAATTATTAAAAATAGTTCTTTTTTTTATAAATAAACATATACACTCATGTCGCCTACACAAACATGTATGGGTGCAAGCATGCTCACATGCATAGGCCTACATCATTTTTTGCTCTTCTCTCTCTCTCTCTCTCTCTCTCTCTCTCTAACACACGCATACATATGGAACACACATTTGTATGTTCACCTCTCTTCCCTCCCCCTCTCTCTCTTTAACAAATACACACCCATACACATGCATCCACTACATACCACCCATGCTCATACATACACACTTTGTTTCATCTTTTTCATACGCAAATCTATATATATAAAAATGTAAATTTGGTTCGTTAAAAGTGAATAAAACCATATTTCTACGTTACCAATTTATTTGAAATTTTCAGACAACCCATCTTTAGAGTTGAGGGATGTTTTTATCTTATTAAAATAAATTTACCTCGCGAATTATTAAAATATTAAATAAAATAAATATATTTTCGTAACCGTTAGTGCGAACCTGTTCTGTTGATAAAACTGAACTTCCGATTCGATTCATTTCACAGCCACGAATTGACGAAAGATTTCATTTTCTGTTTACTCGATAAGTAAAAAAAACAAAAAAACATAATTCATTTATTTATCTTCCAAATTTTTTAATTTAAACATTGTCGCTTGCTTTTGGAGTTTTTTTTTTATTTTTCGATATAAGATTGGTTGGTAAATGTACAGTTTAAATAATATTTGGTGCTAATGCAAAGAGTGGTCCGCGCTATTTTTTAAATCGTATTTCCAGGTTTAATTAAAGTTTTGTTTTTTTTATTCAATTGTAAGGTTAAAATACAGATTAGGTACAAAACACCCTCTCGTCCCCATGTTAAGAATGGCTTTTTAAATAATAACGTTATTATTTCAACACGGATCACTCTCTGCATGAGTACTGTACTTTCACCTAACAATTTAATAAACAAAACATGGTACTTATGCAGAGAAAGCCATTCTTAACATGGGGAGGACGTTTTGTTACTATTCTATACTTTCACCTTACAATTTAATAAACAAAAGGTGGTACTTATGCAGAGAAGGTACCATGCTGAAATAACGCTATTAAGAAAGCCATTCTTAACATGGGAAGGGGAGAGTGTTCTGTAACTATTTTATATTTTCAACTAACAATTTAATAAACAAAAGATAGTACTTATGCAGAGAAGGTACCGTGCTGAAATAATACCGTTATTTAGAAAGCTATTCTTAACATGGAGAGGGAGTTTTGCATCTATTCTAAAATATGAATGCTTTTTCTTTATTAAAGAAATTGGGTACTCGTACACTTATTGATCCGTGCTGAAATAATAACGTTATTATTTAAAAAGCCATTCTTAACATGGGGAGAAGAGGGTGTTTTGTAACTATTCTGGACTTTCACCTAACAATTTAATAAACAAAAATTAAACTTAAGCAGACAAGGAACAGTACAGAAGCATTAATATTATTTAGAATACAATTGAATAAAAAAAAAACTTTAATTAAACTTGGAAATACGATTTAAAAAATAGTACGGATCGGTAAGTTCATTAGCACCATAAATTTGTCTAATTCTTAATTTCTTATGTTATTGGAAAAAAAAAAGGTAAATATGAGGAATTACTCCACCCTCGAAAATTCCTTTAAAATTACCACTCCTATAGGTTTTCGGGGTCGCTGAAAACGAACATAACCTTTATAATTAAGGCAAACGAGTAGTTTCCAAGATATGAAGAAATGTTAGTTTAAAAAAGTGAAGGATCACTTTTCCATAATAATTTAACGTAAAATGATCACCCACTTTGTGGCCACGATTTTTGGGGTGGGGGCTTTCTACCCTTGGAAAATCCTTTAAAATTACCTGCTTAAATTGGTTGGAGGGGGGGGGTCGGCCACCAACCCCCCTCCAACCAATTTAAGCAGACACACACAGGTGGCCAGAAAGTGGGTGCTCATTTTAAGTTAAATTTAAATTGAAAAGTGATCACCCACTTTTCGAAAAAGTAATTTCTTCATATCATGAAAACTTTCTTTTTGCGACGGAAACGGTTTGCAGATTCGTTTTTAGTACACTGAAATCTACAATAAAATATTTCGTTATATACGAACATGAGACGGGCCTTAAAGTAAAATAATACCGGATTTTTGGGGCAGATTTGCCATTTAGTTGTATAATATCCTCAAACCAGGTAATCACTAAAAGGGACTCTTAAAAGTCGTTACCTGTATCGATCAAAATTTAAAACCACTGATTATATGTCAGCCTACATCACAGTAACATATATTGAGTGAGTTCCTAACAGTATTTTGTATAGTTTTTTAGTTTAAACTCATTTTCCCAAAATTTCCCCAAACTTAACGTGTTCGATACAGTCTGCCGCCATTTGTATTTTTCAAATATACCGATAAACACTGCATGTTTTTGAACTGATTAAACATTATACATTACATAAAAACACTACAATCTTATCCAGTTAGGTAGAACATTTACTTTTCTTGCCTTTGATAACATTCATTTGTTATATATTCATTTTTTGACAACTTCTTTGTATCTGTTAATACAAACCCTTTTCATTTAATGTAACGTTTAGTCAGCTCGAAAAACAGTGTTTATCGGTGTATTTGAAAGATACAAATGGTGGCGGACACTGTTGATTATGTTAAGTTTGAGAAAGTGAGTTAAAACTAAAAAACTATACAAAATACTGTCACAAACCCACCGACTATGTCAGCCTATGTCATGGTGGCATATTCGGTGGGTTTTTGACACTGTATTGTATAGTTTTTAGTTTTCAACTTAATTTCCCAAACTTAACGTATTCAACAGTTTGCAACCATTTCTGTTTTTCCAGCCGATTAAACATTTTACCTTACATAAAAACACTAAACAATTATCCAGTTAGGTAGAAATGTAACTTACCTTACCTTTGCTTTCATTTGTTTTTGGACAACTTTTTCGAATCTGTGTATAGTAACCCCCCCATCACTCAAATATTAATTACTAACTCACATTTTTGTATACAGAAAAAAAAAATTTAGCGTTTCAACGTTAGCTTTATCCACTGATTGTTGGTCGAGCCCAAGCCATGATTGACGGTAATCCTGAGGATCAGGATCCAATTCTGCAAGAGTACCATTTTTTTTTTTTTTTTTTTTTTTAGAGTGGATTGCTGTACTAAGAATATAAGAAACATGCATTTTCTCTTTTTATTAGAATTTTCCATTACACCAAATTGAGCCACAGCAACGCGTGGCAGGGTAAAGCTAGTATATATATATATATATAGAGAGAGAGATTGAGATTGAGATTCTTTTTTTAGGAAAGAAAACCTTCACATTTTTTGCATACTTCCTCGACAGCACCAGGATTCTTCCTAAGCTTCGCCACTCCCCGTTCTATGGCGCCTTTAGGTACACCGTACATTTCGGAAGCTTTTCTGTACCCATGGTCCCCATTGAGGACTGACCACACAGCTTGCTTCATATTGTTCTCATCCCATGACTGACGTAATTTCTCACCAACCTGTGAAAACAAAGTGCTATGAATTAGGCCTTCATTACAAAAACCGTTAAAAAGTTATAATAGTGGTGGTGGTAGTAGTAGTTCCTGTACTAGTAGCAGAAGTAATATTTTTTACTACTACTACTACTACTACGACTACGACTACTACAATGAAAATAAATAAAAACAAATGTTTTTTTTACTATGAGTTGAAAGTTTCGATTAAAAAAGATAAAACACAGCACCTAACCTTAATGACCCATTTTGCTTTGTCTTGTTTCACCCCATACGATCTTGTTTACAAACTACACATGCCAGGCTATAGTAGGTCAAACTGATTAATCTATTACCATAGTCCATAGAAATATCTGTCAGAACGTTATTTCTTGTCTGGCAAATCTATATCTTTTTCGGAAAGAACACGATTTCAGCAGAACCATAAAAATAGATCAAAATAGATACATTTTGAATACTTACCTCTTTCGATGTACGGGGCTGAATAAAACAATGGTAGACGTTGGTGCAAGGCGTTACCACGTGATCTTTTGATCAGACTTCTTGCGAAAGAATCTCTCTCTCTCTCTCTCTCTCTCTCTCTCTCTCTCTCTCTCTCTCTCTCTCTCTCTCTCTCTCTCTCTCTCTCTGTTATATATGGTGTCTCGTTTTACCCCGCTATCTCATTTTGGGTATTTTTTTAGTTTAGGTTCACTTCCACAATTTTCTTTTAAACGACGACTTAAATAGGTTTTCGACTATGCTAAATACGGAAATCACATTGAAATTTTGCAGAAATAAGTAGTTATCGTGATCTAAAAGGTTGTATTATGCATTGTATTCTTTGGCGGCCATCTTTTGTAGATTTGTTTATGGCGCGCGTAACAAAGATGGCCGCCAAAGAATACAATGCATAATACAACCTTTTAGATCTCAATATCTACTTATTTCTGCAAAATTTCAATGTGATTTCCGTATTCAGCATAGTCGGAAACCTATATAAGTTGTCTATGGAGGTGGACCTAATCTAAAAATTTACCTCGTCTTGCCTCAGGTTCTCCTAATGTTCTATTAATATATTCAATGCTTTACGTCCATCATCCAAGGCAACACCCCCGGATCCTCCACCGCCCCCTAATATAAAAACATTTTTGTGAAATATTAAACTGCAGAAGCACCTGTTAAAAACTATACAAGTTTTATAATGAAAAAAAAAGAAAGAAAAAAAAGTTTTTTTTTTCTAAACCGCTCGTGTAAGCTTACTTACAGAATTATTAGCGCCCTAAATTATGAGATGAAAAAAATGAATGAATCTCTAAGTTAAAAAAAACAGCGCCGGTTTTCGGGGATGTTGAAAACGAATATCAAAATTAAATTTGCTTTATGATATGAAGAAATTACTAGGTGACCCGATAGTGGGTAGTCATTTTGCGTTAAATTTATATAGGAAAGTGATCCCCCAATTTTAGAAAAAGTAATTTCTTCATATCATGAAAACTACTTATCTGCCCCAAATTTAAATGTGATATTCGTTTTCAGCACCAGCGAAAACATTTAAAGTCGTCATTTAAAATTTTGGAGGGATTTGGAAGGAAACGTGACATTGACCCTTTTCTATAATGATTTTTTGTGTGTAATAGGCAAAAAATAATAAAAACCTGATAAGAAAACAATGCGACACATTTGTGGGGGTCGTCATTATGCATTGTATTCTTTGGCGGCCATCTTTTTTATGCACGTGCAGTGTTAATCATAGACGAGTAGATTTGTTCATGACGCACGCGCGTAAAAATATGGCCGCCAAAGATTACAATGCATAACACAACTTTTTATATCTTGATACCTACTTATGTCTGCAAAATTTCAATGCGATTTTCGTATTCAGCATAGTCGAAAACTATAACAGTCGTCATTTAAAAGAAAACTGGAGATGGACCTAATTTGAAAATTTACCAAAACATAAAATGAAGTTTAAAAAAAAAAAGCATATACAAAAGATAAAATGGGGGAAAAATTATATTAAATGAAAAAGGTTACAATAAAAACGACATAAAACGAAAAAAATAAAATGACAAAAAAAAAAGACAAAATGTAACTACACATGAAAAAAGAATAACATCGAAAAGTAAGCCTAGTACTTGTGGCGGTCGTCAGGCCTTTTTAGGAACTAACTTCCTCCACAAATAAATAAAAATAAAAAGAAGACTTACATGCAAAACAAACGGAGGTTTATTCACAGAAACCAACCATTAACAAATAAAATATAATTCTCTTTATAATGAGTTCAGAAGTCCTTTTTAAGTGTTCGTATATAAAAAAAGGAAAATGTCTTTTCTTGATGAACTGTTCATATGTTAAAACATGGTAAGAGAGGCAATAGGTAATGTTCGCCTGTGAAATTGTATGAAGCGCGCGGAGCAGTAAAAATGGAAGAGTGATAGTAACACGCGTGGAACGTCTGAATGAGAATGCAGTTGAGAGAGATTTGATGTTTGTGTGTGCTTAAATACTATTTGGACCGGCTCCAGCGAGATTAAGCAGAAAAATGTCCTTGGAGCAATTCCATTGGACGGAAACATCACGTGGGGTGCTCTGTACTACGTCCGTCCGTTTTGAGTCGATTTAATATATAAGGCCACGCCTGAATTTGCGTGGGAGTTATTTATTTTTTTACGCGCCAACATAATCATAATCATACTGTGCGGCCAAATTGTATTTATTTTTATAACAATTTTTAATCCGAATCTTAACCGTGTCAACTGGCACACATTTAACATATATGCAAACATTTTTTACATGATAAGAAAACAATGCGACACATTTAACATATACAAACATTTTTTACATGAGAAACAAAATGACACCGTGTTACGATGATCTGTATTCATTATCCTTTCGCAGTTAATTTTCTCTTGAAAAAATTTCACGTTTAAGTCGTGCTTTTAATCTTGTAATTTTGATTATTTTACATTTTCATATTTTATTTCCTAATGAATTAAAACACACCATACAAAACAAATTACTAAAGAAATCCTAACAAACAAAATTTTCTGTTTTGTACTCAAGAAAAAGCAAAATCATCCCGTTTTTTTTTTTTTGTTTTTTTTTTTATTCTTTTATTGATTTTTTTTTTTTTTTTTTTTTTTTTTTTCATATTGAACTCCTGGGAAGTTAGTTTTTTTTCTTCTTTACACTTATAATTATCAGCTGTGGTATTGCTATTTGGTGAATAGATTCTGGACCATGCAGTAGCCTCTGGTAGGACATATCGATGCCATACTAGTGTGTACTTTTTACAGCTTTACCTTATCATGCGCTACAAAAAAGTAAAAATAAATAAGAAATTTCTTCGGTATTTTTCCCCTCTTACTTTCCCTCTCTGTACTATTCTAACCAAGTCTGTCGAGCTGTTCCATAAATCCCAAAACTCCATCATGAAAAGCCTAAAAACATACACGAATAACCCCAGACTTTCAACTTCCAACGTAGACCCCAACTACTATGTCTCCTTCTCAAACATCAGGCCTCTGCGTTTCAACCTTCCAGAGGCTGCAACCAATTACAGAGTAAACCAGGCCTATTATTCCTAAGCGAAACTGGCATCATACCTACTTTTTCTCTAGATGAGTTCGTAATTAAAAGACATTAACATTTAAATCTGACTCCAAGATCGACATGAGCATGGAAGATGTGCCTATATTAAACATGGCTTTCTATGTGGTTGGGACAGGGTTAGAAAAGTCCCAGATCTACCCTATGTGTGCTCACTTGCTCACACCACTGCGTTTATATTTCCTATCTATCCATCCCACAACATTGGAGTTACTATCTATCCAGAGCATATCTGAGAAAATCATGTCTGCTCATTCTTCGGCTATCTGTGGAGACTTCAATGTTAACAATGTGAAATGGTTAACCCACTTAAATAAGACAGATGGTGAAGGGAGATTTTGTCACGATTTCCCCATTGCTTATGACCTCACTCAGATTGTTACGAACCCACCCGTGTGCCCAACACTGACGGTCAGTATGCAAGTCTTCTAGACCTTTTTCCCCAGAACTTTCTCTTGAATTGTAAGCCATGTTTAGTTTCAGAACAGTATCCGGTGGTTAGTTGTGCTACACAAGTCCTTGAGGTGACTGGTTCTCAGTAGACAGTTCTTGAGTTGGAAGCAACCGAGCAAAAGATTCCTCCCGTGTTGACATGAAGAAAAAGATATGCGAAGTTGCTACAGAAGAGGTGTAATTTTTATGGAGCAATTCTGGTTTCTGATTGGTTGGTAGCAGAACGTGGATTAATTTGATTCGTCAGTTCCTAGCAGCATAGTTTATAAATAGAATCTCCTGACTGCCAGGGACCACACCCTCATTATAGCTACAAAATATTGCAACACTTGTACTGAGCTATGTCCATCATTAGTTCTGTCACCACTGGAATCTTCCGACCACTTGATAAAAACGAAATATAATGTCCTCAGACATGCCTCTCCATCGTACAGTATATTGATACTATATGGATGACTGAGATAGCCTCCTTACATTTATATATAATCTACCTCTGCATTCCATGTTTAAAAAGTATGTGTCCTCTATAGTATCATCCTTGTAGGTATAGACTACGTCATACCCTAAAAGAACTACAGCAAACCTAACAGCCAGTCGTGGTTCTACCCAGAAGGTGTTGTATCTATTGCGCACAGAAATAACTTTTTCCGTTGCTTATAACGAAATAGATGTACTGAGACTCGAACCTCTTTCAGAATTGCCAGCATCCACTGTAAAAGACTAAAAAAGAATGCAAGCGTTGTATGCTTAGTCCGTTAAGTCGAAAGTAACTGAGCCAGAGTTTGGTTTTTTTACATAGGCATCACCACATTATCAAGGCCAAGAGGCCACTCAAGGATAAGGGTTAAAGAGCGTACAGTAGAAATTGGACAATATAGTAATCATTAGTAATGAAAATTTGATAACTTATATGTAACGGCTCATCAAGAACTTATTTACGTTAGACTTGAAGACAACCATATTGTAGTAGGCGGAAAGCAGGAAAACGGAAGACAATTCCACAGGCGAGCAGTTCTAAGAAAGAAGCTTTGTTCATGGAATCTACGTTTAGGTTTAGGCACAGATAAAGAGTGTGGGGAATTATTGATAGTGTTTACAGCTAGACGAGTGTTTCTTGTGAAAGTTTGGCGTGGGGGACCATAGATTGAAGCTCAGTCGAACACTTTCCATGAAAATAACGATACATCAGAGACAAACTCGCAACATCTCTTCTGTGAGATAGAGGTTGCAAGGAAGAGAAAAGGACATCTCCTACGAGGCTACGAAGTCTATTTTGAACTCTATCAAGGCAGGACAAGTCCTTTCTAGCAGCTCCTGCCAAGATGTGGCAACAGTATTCCATCCTTGGACGTACCTGGCTCTCATATAGATAGAGAATAGCATCAGCAGTGAGATATCTACCGGATCGATAGAAAGGTCCCACCATTTTCCAGCGGAAAAATAGCAAACAGTCCTGAACAGAAACGGGTGTTCTATCCCAACGATTATGAGGTAATCTCGTCAGCATCAGACAAAGTCAAACTCTTTGCCAAGAACTTTGCAGGTAATTCTACCCTATGCGCCTTAAGCCGTCAACACTCGCGTATTTCCTCTTGTATCAGAAAACACGCTATGTTACATAAAAATATCTGTGCCAAGCTAAATAAAAAGCAACTGTCCTGACGGCATTCCAATTATAGTGTTGAAAAAGCTTCAACCAGATCTATATTCCATACTTACAAAACTGTTTAATCGTTGTCTAAAAGATAATTTCTTCCAACACCATGGAAAACCTCATCAGTATACCCTGCATGTAATAATTCAGGTGAGTGGCCATCTCCCAATCAGTAGAGACCAATAAGTCTCCTGTGTGTCATAAGTAAGTTGCTTGAATATGTGTTAAATAGAGAAGTAATCAAACACCTCAGCACTAATAACTTTCTTATTGACTTGCAATATGGTTTCAATTATGCTAGCTCTACATCAGATTTGCTAACGGTTATCATGGGATGAGTGAATCTCTCAAGAGGCTTCCTTTCCATAGCAATTAATCTTGACATACCAAAGACCGTTATAGGTTTTGAAGAAAACTGCTCATGTTCTTTATATAATAAAATATGGTAAATATAAAAAATGAATTATAAAATGTTGGATGAAATAATTTTGATAATAAAATATGTGAAATATAAAAATGCATTTAATAATGTTGGATAAAATAATTTTGATAATAAAATATTGGAAATATAAAAATGCATTTAATAATGTTGGATGAAATAATTTTGATAATAAAATATGGGAAATATAAAAATGCATTTAATAATGTTGGATAAAATAATTTTGATAATAAAATATTGGAAATATAAAAATGCATTTAATAATGTTGGATGAAATAATTTTGATAATAAAATATGGGAAATATAAAAATGCATTTAATAATGTTGAATGAAATAATTTTGAAAATAACATATGGGAAATATAAAAATGCATTTAATAATGTTGAATGAAATAATTTTGATAATAAAATATGGGAAATATAAAAATGCATTTAATAATGTTGGATAAAATAATTTTGAAAATAAAATATGGGAAATATAAAAATGCATTTAATAATGTTGGATGAAATGATTTTAATAATAAAATATTGGAAATATAAAAATGCATTTAATAATGTTGGATAAAATAATTTTGATAATAAAATATGTGAAATATGAAAATGTATAAAAAAACATTTGATTACATAATTTGATATTCACAGATGAGAAATATAAACATGCATTAAAACATGTTTGATAAAATAATTTCGATTTAAATATATAGGAAATATAACAATGATAAAAAATGGTTGAAATAATTTTGATAATAAAATATGGGAAATATAAAAATGCATTTAATAATGTTGGATGAAATAATTTGAATAATGAAATATGAGGCATAAAAATGCGTTTAAAAATGTAAGATGAACACATTTGAATAATAAAATATGAGAAAACTAAAAATGCATTAAAAATGTTGGATTAAATAATTCGGATAATAAAATATGGGAAATATAAAAATGCATTTAATGATGTTGGATAAAATAATTTTGATAATAAAATATGGTAAATATAAAAATGCATTTAATGATGTTGGATAAAATAATTTTGATAATAAAATATGGTAAATATAAAAATGCATTTAATAATGTTGGATTAAATAATTTAATAATAAAATATGGTAAATATAAAAATGGATTAAAAATGTTGGATGTAATTATTTTGATTATAAAATATGTGAAATATAAACATGTATTTAAAATGTTGGATAAAATAATTTTGATAATTTAATATGGGAAATATAAAAATGCTACAAAAATTGTTGGATGAAATAATTTTAATACAATATGGGAAACATTCAGCTGCTATAAATATGTTGAACAAAATAATTTTGATAATACAAAATGATAATTATAAAAATGCATTATAAATGTTGGATAAAATAATTTTGATGGTAAAATATCAACATTCATTAAACAAAGTTGGATGAAATAATTTTGATAATAAAATATTGAAAATATAAAAATGCATTTAATAATGTTGGATGAAATAATTTTGATAATAAAATATGCAAAATATAAAAATGCATTTAAAAATGTTGGATAAAATAATTTTGATAATAAAATATGGGAAATATAAAAATGCATTTAAAAATGTTGGATAAATTAATTTTGATAAAAAAATATGGGAAATATAAAAATGCATTTAAAAATGTTGGATAAAATAATTTTGATAATAAAATATGGGAAATATAAAAATGCATTTAAAAATGTTGGATAAAATAATTTTGATAATAAAATATGGGAAATATAAAAATGCATTTAAAAATGTTGGATAAAATAATTTTGATAATAAAATATGGGAAATATAAAAATGCATTTAATAATGTTGGATAAAATAATTTAGATAATAAAATATGAGAAATATAAAAATGCATTTAAAAATGTTGGATAAAATAATTTTGATAATAAAATATGGGAAATATAAAAATGCATTTAAAAATGTTGGATAAAATAATTTTGATAATAAAATATGGGAAATATAAAAATGCATTTAAAAATGTTGGATAAAATAATTTTGATAATAAAATATGGGAAATAAAAAAATGCATTTAAAAATGTTGAATAAAATAATTTTGATAATAAAATATGGGAAATATAAAAATGCATTTAAAAATGTTGGAAAAAATAATTTTGATAATAAAATATGGGACATATAAAAATGCATTTAAAAATGTTGGATAAAATAATTTTGATAATAAAATATGGGAAATATAAAAATGCATTTAATAATGTTGGATAAAATAATTTTGATAATAAAATATGGGAAATATAAAAATGCATTTAATAATGTTGGATAAAATAATTTTGATAATAAAATATTGGAAATATAAAAATGCATTTTATAATGTTGGATAAAATAATTTTGATAATAAAATATGGGAAATATAAAAATGCATTTAATAATGTTGGATAAAATAATTTTGATAATAAAATATTGGAAATATAAAAATGCATTAAATAATGTTGGATGAAATAATTTCGATAATAAAATATGGGAAATATAAAAATGCATTTAATAATGTTGGATAAAATAATTTTGATAATAAAATATGGGAAATATAAAAATGCATTTAAAAATGTTGGATAAAATAATTTTGATAATAAAATATGGGAAATATAAAAATGCATTTAAAAATGTTGGATAAAATAATTTTGATAATAAAATATGGGAAATATAAAAATGCATTTAAAAATGTTGGATAAAATAATTTTGATAATAAAATATGGGAAATATAAAAATGCATTTAATAATGTTGGATGAAATAATTTTGATAATAAAATATGGGAAATATAAAAATGCATTTAAAAATGTTGGATAAAATAATTTTGATAATAAAATATGGGAAATATAAAAATGCATTTAAAAATGTTGGATAAAATAATTTTGATAATAAAATATGGGAAATATAAAAATGCATTTAATAATGTTGGATGAAATAATTTTGATAATAAAATATGGGAAATATAAAAATGCATTTAAAAATGTTGGATAAAATAATTTTGATAATAAAATATGGGAAATATAAAAATGCATTTAAAAATGTTGGATAAAATAATTTTGATAATAAAATATGGGAAATATAAAAATGCATTTAAAAATGTTGGATAAAATAATTTTGATAATAACATATGGGAAATATAAAAATGCATTTAATAATGTTGGATAAAATAATTTTGATAATAAAATATGGGAAATATAAAAATGCATTTAATAATGTTGGATAAAATAATTTTGATAATAAAATATTGGAAATATAAAAATGCATTTAATAATGTTGGATAAAATAATTTTGATAATAAAATATGGGAAATATAAAAATGCATTTAATAATGTTGGATAAAATAATTTTGATAATAAAATATTGGAAATATAAAAATGCATTAAATAATGTTGGATGAAATAATTTTGATAATAAAATATTGGAAATATAAAAATGCATTTAATAATGTTGGATAAAATAATTTTGAAAATAAAATATGGGAAATATAAAAATGCATTTAATAATGTTGGATGAAATGATTTTAATAATAAAATATTGGAAATATAAAAATGCATTTAATAATGTTGGATAAAATAATTTTGATAATAAAATATGTGAAATATGAAAATGTATAAAAAAACATTGGATTACATAATTTGATATTCACAGATGAGAAATATAAACATGCATTAAAACATGTTTGATAAAATTATTTCGATTTAAATATATAGGAAATATAACAATGATAAAAAATGGTTGAAATAATTTTGATAATAAAATATAGGAAATATAAAAATGCATTTAATAATGTTGGATTAAATAATTTAATAATAAAATATGGTAAATATAAAAATGGATTAAAAATGTTGGATGTAATTATTTTAATTATAAAATATGTGAAATATAAACATGTATTTAAAATGTTGGATAAAATAATTTTTATAATTTAATATGGGAAATATAAAAATGCTACAAAAATTGTTGGATGAAATAATTTTAATACAATATGGGAAACATTCAGCTGCTATAAATATGTTGAACAAAATAATTTTGATAATACAAAATGATAATTATAAAAATGCATTATAAATGTTGGATAAAATAATTTTAATGCTAAAATATCAACATTCATTAAACAAAGTTGGATGAAATAATTTTGATAATAAAATATTGAAAATATAAAAATGCATTTAATAATGTTGGATGAAATAATTTTGATAATAAAATATGGAAAATAAAAAATGCATTTAAAAATGTTGGATAAAATAATTTTGATAATAAAATAAGGGAAATATAAAAATGCATTTAAAAATGTTGGATAAAATAATTTTGATAATAAAATATTGGAAATATAAAAATGCATTTAAAAATGTTGGATGAAATAATTTTGATAATAAAATATGCAAAATATAAAAATGCATTTAAAAATGTTGGATAAAATAATTTTGATAATAAAATATGGGAAATATAAAAATGCATTTAAAAATGTTGGATAAAATAATTTTGATAATAAAATATGGGAAATATAAAAATGCATTTAAAAATGTTGGATAAATTAATTTTGATAAAAAAATATGGGAAATATAAAAATGCATTTAAAAATGTTGGATAAAATAATTTTGATAATAAAATATGGGAAATATAAAAATGCATTTAAAAATGTTGGATAAAATAATTTTGATAATAAAATATGGGAAATATAAAAATGCATTTAAAAATGTTGGATAAAATAATTTTGATAATAAAATATGGGAAATATAAAAATGCATTTAATAATGTTGGATAAAATAATTTTGATAATAAAATATGAGAAATATAAAAATGCATTTAAAAATGTTGGATAAAATAATTTTGATAATAAAATATGGGAAATATAAAAATGCATTTAATAATGTTGGATAAAATAATTTTGATAATAAAATATGGGAAATATAAAAATGCATTTAATAATGTTGGATAAAATAATTTTGATAATAAAATATTGGAAATATAAAAATGCATTTAAAAATGTTGGATAAAATAATTTTGATAATAAAATATGGGAAATATAAAAATGCATTTAAAAATGTTGGATAAAATAATTTTGATAATAAAATATGGGAAATATAAAAATGCATTAAATAATGTTGGATGAAATAATTTTGATAATAAAATATTGGAAATATAAAAATGCATTTAATAATGTTGGATAAAATAATTTTGATAATAAAATATTGGAAATATAAAAATGCATTTAATAATGTTGGATAAAATAATTTTGATAATAAAATATTGGAAATATAAAAATGCATTTAATAATGTTGGATAAAATAATTTTGATAAAAAAATATGTGAAATATAAAAATGCATTAAAAATATCGGATTAAATAAATTTGATAATAAAATATGGGAAATATAAAAATGCATTCAAAAATGTTGGTTGAAATAATTTTGATAATAACATATGAGAAGTATAAAAATGTATAAAAAAACATTGGATTACATAATTTGATATTCACAGATGAGAAATATAAACATGCATTAAAACATGTTTGATAAAATAATTTCGATTTAAATCTATACGAAATATAACAATGATAAAAAATGGTTGAAATAATTTTTATAATAAAATATGGGAAATATAAAAATGCATTTAATAATGTTGGATGAAATAATTTGAATAATGAAATATGAGGCATAAAAATGCGTTTAAAAATGTAAGATGAACAAATTTGAATAATAAAATATGAGAAAACTAAAAATGCATTAAAAATGTTGGATTAAATAATTCGGATAATAAAATATGGTAAATATAAAAATGCATTTAATAATGTTGGATTAAATAATTTAATAATAAAATATTGTAAATATAAAAATGGATTAAAAATGTTGGATGTAATTATTTTGATTATAAAATATGTGAAACATAAACATGTATTTAAAATGTTGGATGAAATAATTTTGATAATTCAATATGGGAAATATAAAAATGCTTTAAAAATTGTTGGATGAAATAATTTTGATAATACAATATGGGAAACATTCAGCTGCTATAAATATGTTGAACAAAATTATTTTGATAATACAAAATGATAATTATAAAAATGCATTATAAATGTTGGAAAAAAATAATTTTGATACTAAAATATCAACATTAATTAAACAAAGTTGGATGAAATAATTTTGATAATAAAATATGGGAAATATAAAAATGCATTTAATAATGTTGGATGAAATAATTTTGATAATAAAATATGGAAAATAAAAAATGCATTTAAAAATGTTGGATAAAATAATTTTGATAATACAATATGAGAATATAAAAATGCATTTAATAATGTTGAATGAAATAATTTTGATAATACAATATGAGAAATATAAAAATGCATTTAAAAATGTTGGATAAAATAATTTTGATAATAAAATATGGAAAATATAAAAATGCATTAAAGATTTTGGATAAAATAATTTTAATAAAATATGAGAAATATAAAAATGCTTTTAATAATGTTTGATAAAATAATTTTGATAATAAAACATTGAGAATATAAAAATGCATTAAAAAATGTTGGATGAAATAATTTTGATAATAAAATATTGGAAATATAAAAATGCATTTAATAATGTTGGAAAAAAAATTTGGATAAGATATTGGAAATACGAAAATGCATTTAAAAATGTTGTATGAAATAATTTTGATAACATATGGGAAATATAAAAATGCTTTTAAAAATTTTGGATAAAATAATTTTGATAATAAAATATGGGAAATATAAAAACGCTTTTAAAAATTTTGGATAAAATAATTTTGATAATAAAATATTGAAAATATAAAAATGCATTTTAAAATGTTGGATAAAATAATTTTGATAACAAAATGTTGGAAATATAAAAATGCATTTAATAATTTTGAATGAAATAATTTTCATAATAAAATATGGGAAATATAAAAATGCATTTAAAAATGTTGGATAAATTAATTTTGATAAAAAAATATGGGAACTATAAAAATGCATTAAATAATGTTGGATAAAATAATTATTATAATAAAATATTGGAAATATAAAAATGCATTTAATAATGTTGGATGAAATAATTTTGATAATAAAATATTGGAAATATTAACATGCATTTAAAAATGTTGGATAAAAGAATGTTGATAATAAAATATGGGAAATATAAAAATGCATTTAATGTTGGATAAAATAATTTTGATAATAAAATATGGGAAATATAAAAATGCATTTAATGTTGGATAAAATAATTTTGATAATAAAATATTGGAAATATAAAAATGCATTTAATAATGTTGGATAAAATAATTATTATAATAAAATATGGGAAATATAAAAAGGCATTTAATAATGTTATATAAAATAATTTTGTTAATAAAATATGGGAAATATAAAAATGCATTTAATAATGTTGGATGAAATAATTTTGATAATAAAATATTGCAAATATAAAAATGCATTTAAAAATGTTCGATAAAATAATTTTGATAATAAAATATGGGAAATATAAAAATGCATTTAAAAATGTTGGATAAAATAATTTTGATAATAAAATATTGGAAATATAAAAATGCATTTAATAATGTTGGATGAAATAATTTTGATAATAAAATATTGGAAATATAAAAATGCATTTAAAAATGTTGGATAAAATAATTTTGATAATAAAATATTGGAAATATAAAAATGCATTTAAAAATGTTGGATGAAATAATTTTGATAATAAAATATGCAAAATATAAAAATGCATTTAAAAATGTTGGATAAAATAATTTTGATAATAAAATATGGGAAATATAAAAATGCATTTAAAAATGTTGGATAAAATAATTTTGATAATAAAATATGGGAAATATAAAAATGCATTTAAAAATGTTGGATAAATTAATTTTGATAAAACAATATGGGAAATATAAAAATGCATTTAAAAATGTTGGATAAAATAATTTTGATAATAAAATATGGGAAATATAAAAATGCATTTAAAAATGTTGGATAAAATAATTTTGATAATAAAATATGGGAAATATAAAAATGCATTAAATAATGTTGGATGAAATAATTTTGATAATAAAATATTGGAAATATAAAAATGCATTTAATAATGTTGGATAAAATAATTTTCATAATAAAATATTGGAAATATAAAAATGCATTTAATAATGTTGGATAAAATAATTTTGATAATAAAATATTGGAAATATAAAAATGCATTTAATAATGTTGGATAAAATAATTTTGATAAAAAAATATGTGAAATATAAAAATGCATTAAAAATATCGGATTAAATAAATTTGATAATAAAATATGGGAAATATAAAAATGCATTCAAAAATGTTGGTTGAAATAATTTGGATAATAACATATGAGAAGTATAAAAATGTATAAAAAACATTGGATTACATAATTTGATATTCACAGATGAGAAATATAAACATGCATTAAAACATGTTTGATAAAATAATTTCGATTTAAATCTATACGAAATATAACAATGATAAAAAATTGTTGAAATAATTTTGATAATAAAATATGGGAAATATAAAAATGCATTTAATAATGTTGGATGAAATAATTTGAATAATGAAATATGAGGCATAAAAATGCGTTTAAAAATGTAAGATGAACAAATTTGAATAATAAAATATGAGAAAACTAAAAATGCATTAAAAATGTTGGATTAAATAATTCGGATAATAAAATATGGTAAATATAAAAATGCATTTAATGATGTTGGATAAAATAATTTTGATAATAAAATATGGTAAATATAAAAATGCATTTAATAATGTTGGATTAAATAATTTAATAATAAAATATTGTAAATATAAAAATGGATTAAAAATGTTGGATGTAATTATTTTGATTATAAAATATGTGAAACATAAACATGTATTTAAAATGTTGGATGAAATAATTTTGATAATTTAATATGGGAAATATAAAAATGCTTTAAAAATTGTTGGATGAAATAATTTTGATAATACAATATGGGAAACATTCAGCTGCTATAAATATGTTGAACAAAATTATTTTGATAATACAAAATGATAATTATAAAAATGCATTATAAATGTTGGAAAAAAATAATTTTGATACTAAAATATCAACATTAATTAAACAAAGTTGGATGAAATAATTTTGATAATAAAATATGGGAAATATAAAAATGCATTTAATAATGTTGGATGAAATAATTTTGATAATAAAATATGGAAAATAAAAAATACATTTAAAAATGTTGGATAAAATAATTTTGATAATACAATATGAGAATATAAAAATGCATTTAATAATGTTGAATGAAATAATTTTGATAATACAATATGAGAAATATAAAAATGCATTTAAAAATGTTGGATAAAATAATTTTGATAATAAAATATGGAAAATATAAAAATGCATTAAACATTTTGGATAAAAAAATTTTAATAAAATATGAGAAATATAAAAATGCTTTTAATAATGTTTGATAAAATAATTTTGATAATAAAACATTGAGAATATAAAAATGCATTAAAAAATGTTGGATGAAATAATTTTGATAATAAAATATTGGAAATATAAAAATGCATTTAATAATGTTGGAAAAAAAATTTGGATAAGATATTGGAAATACGAAAATGCATTTAAAAATGTTGTATGAAATAATTTTGATAACATATGGGAAATATAAAAATGCTTTTAAAAATTTTGGATAAAATAATTTTGATAATAAAATATGGGAAATATAAAAACGCTTTTAAAAATTTTGGATAAAATAATTTTGATAATAAAATATTGAAAATATAAAAATGCATTTAAAAATGTTGGATAAAATAATTTTGATAACAAAATGTTGGAAATATAAAAATGCATTTAATAATTTTGAATGAAATAATTTTCATAATAAAATATGGGAAATATAAAAATGCATTTAAAAATGTTGGATAAATTAATTTTGATAAAAAAATATGGGAACTATAAAAATGCATTAAATAATGTTGGATAAAATAATAATTATAATAAAATATTGGAAATATAAAAATGCATTTAATAATGTTGGATGAAATAATTTTGATAATAAAATATTGGAAATATTAACATGCATTTAAAAATGTTGGATAAAATAATGTTGGTAATAAAATATGGGAAATATAAAAATGCATTTAATGTTGGATAAAATAATTTTGATAATAAAATATGGGAAATATAAAAATGCATTTAATGTTGGATAAAATAATTTTGATAATAAAATGTTGGAAATATAAAAATGCATTTAATAATGTTGGATAAAATAATTATTATAATAAAATATGGGAAATATAAAAATGCATTTAATAATGTTATATAAAATAATTTTGTTAATAAAATATGGGAAATATAAAAATGCATTTAATAATGTTGGATGAAATAATTTTGATAATAAAATATTGGAAATATAAAAATGCATTTAAAAATGTTCGATAAAATAATTTTGATAATAAAATATGGGAAATATAAAAATGCATTTAAAAATGTTGGATAAAATAATTTTGATAATAAAATATTTGAAATATAAAAATGCATTTAATAATGTTGGATGAAATAATTTTGATAATAAAATATTGGAAATATAAAAATGCATTTAATAATGTTGGATGAAATAATTTTGATAATAAAATATGAGAAATATAAAAATGCATTTAATAATGTTGGATGAAATAATTTTGATAATAAAATATTGGAAATATAAAAATGCATTTAATAATGTTGGATGAAATAATTTTGATAATAAAATATTGGAAATATAAAAATGCATTTAAAAATGTTGGATAAAATAATTTTGATAATAAAATATTGGAAATATAAAAATGCATTTAAAAATGTTGGATGAAATAATTTTGATAATAAAATATGCAAAATATAAAAATGCATTTAAAAATGTTGGATAAAATAATTTTGATAATAAAATATGGGAAATATAAAAATGCATTTAAAAATGTTGGATAAAATAATTTTGATAATAAAATATGGGAAATATAAAAATGCATTTAAAAATGTTGGATAAATTAATTTTGATAAAAAAATATGGGAAATATAAAAATGCATTTAAAAATGTTGGATAAAATAATTTTGATAATAAAATATGGGAAATATAAAAATGCATTTAAAAATGTTGGATAAAATAATTTTGATAATAAAATATGGGAAATATAAAAATGCATTTAAAAATGTTGGATAAAATAATTTTGATAATAAAATATGGGACATATAAAAATGCATTTAAAAATGTTGGATAAAATAATTTTGATAATAAAATATGGGAAATATAAAAATGCATTTAATAATGTTGGATAAAATAATTTTGATAATAAAATATTGGAAATATAAAAATGCATTTAATAATGTTGGATAAAATAATTTGGATAATAAAATATGGGAAATATAAAAATGCATTTAATAATGTTGGATAAAATAATTTTGATAAAAAAATATTGGAAATATAAAAATGCATTAAATAATGTTGGATGAAATAATTTCGATAATAAAATATGGGAAATATAAAAATGCATTTAATAATGTTGGATAAAATAATTTTGAACATAAAATATTGGAAATATAAAAATGCATTTAATAATGTTGGATAAAATAATTTTGATAATAAAATATTGGAAATATAAAAATGCATTTAATAATGTTGGATAAAATAATTTTGATAATAAAATATTGGAAATATAAAAATGCATTTAATAATGTTGGATAAAATAATTTTGATAAAAGAATATATGAAATATAAAAATGCATTAAAAATATCGGATTAAATAAATTTGATAATAAAATATGGGAAATATAAAAATGCATTCAAAAATGTTGGTTGAAATAATTTGGATAATAACATATGAGAAGTATAAAAATGTATAAAAAAACATTGGATTACATAATTTGATATTCACAGATGAGAAATATAAACATGCATTAAAACATGTTTGATAAAATAATTGCGATTTAAATCTATACGAAATATAACAATGATAAAAAATGGTTGAAATAATTTTTATAATAAAATATCGGAAATATAAAAATGCATTTAATAATGTTGGATGAAATAATTTGAATAATGAAATATGAGGCATAAAAATGCGTTTAAAAATGTAAGATGAACAAATTTGAATAATAAAATATGAGAAAACTAAAAATGCATTAAAAATGTTGGATTAAATAATTCGGATAATAAAATATGGTAAATATAAAAATGCATTTAATAATGTTGGATAAAATAATTTTTATAATAAAATATGGTAAATATAAAAATGCATTTAATAATGTTGGATTAAATAATTTAATAATAAAATATGGTAAATATAAAAATGGATTAAAAATGTTGGATGTAATTATTTTGATTATGAAATATGTGAAACATAAACATGTATTTAAAATGTTGGATGAAATAATTTTGATAATTTAATATGGGAAATATAAAAATGCTTTAAAAATTGTTGGATGAAATAATTTTGATAATACAATATGGGAAACATTCAGCTGCTATAAATATGTTGAACAAAATTATTTTGATAATACAAAATGATAATTATAAAAATGCATTATAAATGTTGGAAAAAAATAATTTTGATACTAAAATATCAACATTAATTAAACAAAGTTGGATGAAATAATTTTGATAATAAAATATGGGAAATATAAAAATGCATTTAATAATGTTGGATGAAATAATTTTGATAATAAAATATGTAAAATAAAAAATGCATTTAAAAATGTTGGATAAAATAATTTTGATAATACAATATGAGAATATAAAAATGCATTTAATAATGTTGAATGAAATAATTTTGATAATACAATATGAGAAATATAAAAATGCATTTAAAATTGTTGGATAAAATAATTTTGATAAAAAAATATGGAAAATATAAAAATGCATTAAACATTTTGGATAAAATAATTTTAATAAAATATGAGAAATATAAAAATGCTTTTAATAATGTTTGATAAAATAATTTTGATAATAAAACATTGAGAATATAAAAATGCATTAAAAAATGTTGGATGAAATAATTTTGATAATAAAATATTGGAAATATAAAAATGCATTTAATAATGTTGGAAAAAAAATTTGGATAAGATATTGGAAATACGAAAATGCATTTAAAAATGTTGTATGAAATAATTTTGATAACATATGGGAAATATAAAAATGCTTTTAAAAATTTTGGATAAAATAATTTTGATAATAAAATATGGGAAATATAAAAACGCTTTTAAAAATTTTGGATAAAATAATTTTGATAATAAAATATTGAAAATATAAAAATGCATTTAAACATGTTGGATAAAATAATTTTGATAACAAAATGTTGGAAATATAAAAATGCATTTAATAATTTTGAATGAAATAATTTTGATAATAAAATATGGGAAATATAAAAATGCATTTAAAAATGTTGGATAAATTAATTTTGATAAAAAAATATGGGAACTATAAAAATGCATTAAATAATGTTGGATAAAATAATTATTATAATAAAATATTGGAAATATAAAAATGCATTTAATAATGTTGGATGAAATAATTTTGATAATAAAATATTGGAAATATAAAAATGCATTTAAAAATGTTGGATAAAATAATTTTGATAATAAAATATGGGAAATATAAAAATGCATTTAAAAATGTTGGATAAAATAATTTTGATAATAAAATATTGGAAATATTAACATGCATTTAAAAATGTTGGATAAAATAATGTTGATAATAAAATATGGGAAATATAAAAATGCATTTAATGTTGGATAAAATAATTTTGATAATAAAATATGGGAAATATAAAAATGCATTTAATGTTGGATAAAATAATTTTGATAATAAAATATTAGAAATATAAAAATGCATTTAATAATGTTGGATAAAATAATTATTATAATAAAATATGGGAAATATAAAAATGCATTTAATAATGTTGGATAAAATAATTTTGTTAATAAAATATGGGAAATATAAAAATGCATTTAACAATGTTGGATGAAATAATTTTGATAATAAAATATTGGAAATATAAAAATGCATTTAAAAATTTTCGATAAAATAATTTTGATAATAAAATATGGGAAATATAAAAATGCATTTAAAAATGTTGGATAAAATAATTTTGATAATAAAATATTTGAAATATAAAAATGCATTTAATAATGTTGGATGAAATAATTTTGATAATAAAATATTGGAAATATAAAAATGCATTTAATAATGTTGGATAAAATAATTTTGATAATAAAATATTGGAAATATAAAAATGCATTTAATAATGTTGGATAAAATAATTTTGATAATAAAATATTGGAAATATAAAAATGCATTTAATAATGTTGGATGAAATAATTTTGATAATAAAATATTGGAAATATAAAAATGCATTTAATAATGTTGGATGAAATAATTTTGATAATAAAATATTGGAAATATAAAAATGCATTTAAAAATGTTGGATAAAATAATTTTGATAATAAAATATTGGAAATATAAAAATGCATTTAAAAATGTTGGATGAAATAATTTTGATAATAAAATATGCAAAATATAAAAATGCATTTAAAAATGTTGGATAAAATAATTTTGATAATAAAATATGGGAAATATAAAAATGCATTTAAAAATGTTGGATAAAATAATTTTGATAATAAAATATGGGAAATATAAAAATGCATTTAAAAATGTTGGATAAATTAATTTTGATAAAAAAATATGGGAAGTATAAAAATGCATTTTAAAATGTTGGATAAAATAATTTTGATAATAAAATATGGGAAATATAAAAATGCATTTAAAAATGTTGGATAAAATAATTTTGATAATAAAATATGGGAAATATAAAAATGCATTTAAAAATGTTGGATAAAATAATTTTGATAATAAAATATGGGAAATATAAAAATGCATTTAATAATGTTGGATAAAATAATTTAGATAATAAAATATGAGAAATATAAAAATGCATTTAAAAATGTTGGATAAAATAATTTTGATAATAAAATATGGGAAATATAAAAATGCATTTAAAAATGTTGGATAAAATAATTTTGATAATAAAATATGGGACATATAAAAATGCATTTACAAATGTTGGATAAAATAATTTTGATAATAAAATATGGGAAATATAAAAATGCATTTAATAATATTGGATAAAATAAATTTGATAATAAAATAATGGAAATATAAAAATGCATTTAATAATGTTGGATAAAATAATTTTGATAATAAAATATTGGAAATATAAAAATGCATTTAATAATGTTGGATAAAATAATTTTGATAATAAAATATGGGAAATATAAAAATGCATTTAATAATGTTGGATAAAATAATTTTGATAATAAAATATTGGAAATATAAAAATGCATTAAATAATGTTGGATGAAATAATTTTGATAATAAAATATTGGAAATATAAAAATGCATTTAATAATGTTGGATAAAATAATTTTGAAAATAAAATATGGGAAATATAAAAATGCATTTAATAATGTTGGATAAAATAATTTAGATAATAAAATATTGGAAATATAAAAATGCATTTAATAATGTTGGATAAAATAATTTTGATAATAAAATATTGGAAATATAAAAATGCATTAAATAATGTTGGATAAAATAATTTTGATAATAAAATATTGGAAATATAAAAATGCATTTAATAATGTTGGATAAAATAATTTTGAAAATAAAATATGGGAAATATAAAAATGCATTTAATAATGTTGGATGAAATGATTTTAATAATAAAATATTGGAAATATAAAAATGCATTTAATAATGTTGGATAAAATAATTTTGATAATAAAATATGTGAAATATGAAAATGTATAAAAAAACATTGGATTACATAATTTGATATTCACAGATGAGAAATATAAACATGCATTAAAACATGTTTGATAAAATAATTTCGATTTAAATATATAGGAAATATAACAATGATAAAAAATGGTTGAAATAATTTTGATAATAAAATATGGGAAATATAAAAATGCATTTAATAATGTTGGATTAAATAATTTAATAATAAAATATGGTAAATATAAAAATGGATTAAAAATGTTGGATGTAATTATTTTGATTATAAAATATGTGAAATATAAACATGTATTTAAAATGTTGGATAAAATAATTTTGATAATTTAATATGGGAAATATAAAAATGCTACAAAAATTGTTGGATGAAATAATTTTAATACAATATGGGAAACATTCAGCTGCTATAAATATGTTGAACAAAATAATTTTGATAATACAAAATGATAATTATAAAAATGCATTATAAATGTTGGATAAAATAATTTTGATGCTAAAATATCAACATTCATTAAACAAAGTTGGATGAAATAATTTTGATAATAAAATATTGAAAATATAAAAATGCATTTAATAATGTTGGATGAAATAATTTTGATAATAAAATATGGAAAATAAAAAATGCATTTAAAAATGTTGGATAAAATAATTTTGATAATAAAATAAGGGAAATATAAAAATGCATTTAAAAATGTTGGATAAAATAATTTTGATAATAAAATATTGGAAATATAAAAATGCATTTAAAAATGTTGGATGAAATAATTTTGATAATAAAATATGCAAAATATAAAAATGCATTTAAAAATGTTGGATAAAATAATTTTGATAATAAAATATGGGAAATATAAAAATGCATTTAAAAATGTTGGATAAAATAATTTTGATAATAAAATATGGGAAATATAAAAATGCATTTAAAAATGTTGGATAAATTAATTTTGATAAAAAAATATGGGAAATATAAAAATGCATTTAAAAATGTTGGATAAAATAATTTTGATAATAAAATATGGGAAATATAAAAATGCATTTAAAAATGTTGGATAAAATAATTTTGATAATAAAATATGGGATATATAAAAATGCATTTAAAAATGTTGGATAAAATAATTTTGATAATAAAATATGGGAAATATAAAAATGCATTTAATAATGTTGGATAAAATAATTTTGATAATAAAATATGAGAAATATAAAAATGCATTTAAAAATGTTGGATAAAATAATTTTGATAATAAAATATGGGAAATATAAAAATGCATTTAAAAATGTTGGATAAAATAATTTTGATAATAAAATATGGGAAATATAAAAATGCATTTAATAATGTTGGATAAAATAATTTTGATAATAAAATATGGGAAATATAAAAATGCATTTAATAATGTTGGATAAAATAATTTTGATAATAAAATATTGGAAATATAAAAATGCATTAAATAATGTTGGATGAAATAATTTTGATAATAAAATATTGGAAATATAAAAATGCATTTAATAATGTTGGATAAAATAATTTTGATAATAAAATATTGGAAATATAAAAATGCATTTAATAATGTTGGATAAAATAATTTAGATAATAAAATATTGGAAATATAAAAATGCATTTAATAATGTTGGATAAAATAATTTTGATAAAAAAATATGTGAAATATAAAAATGCATTAAAAATATCGGATTAAATAAATTTGATAATAAAATATGGGAAATATAAAAATGCATTCAAAAATGTTGGTTGAAATAATTTGGATAATAACATATGAGAAGTATAAAAATGTATAAAAAAACATTGGATTACATAATTTGATATTCACAGATGAGAAATATAAACATGCATTAAAACATGTTTGATAAAATAATTTCGATTTAAATCTATACGAAATATAACAATGATAAAAAATGGTTGAAATAATTTTTATAATAAAATATGGGAAATATAAAAATGCATTTAATAATGTTGGATGAAATAATTTGAATAATGAAATATGAGGCATAAAAATGCGTTTAAAAATGTAAGATGAACAAATTTGAATAATAAAATATGAGAAAACTAAAAATGCATTAAAAATGTTGGATTAAATAATTCGGATAATAAAATATGGTAAATATAAAAATGCATTTAATGATGTTGGATAAAATAATTTTGATAATAAAATATGGTAAATATAAAAATGCATTTAATAATGTTGGATTAAATAATTTAATAATAAAATATGGTAAATATAAAAATGGATTAAAAATGTTGGATGTAATTATTTTGATTATAAAATATGTGAAACATAAACATGTATTTAAAATGTTGGATGAAATAATTTTGATAATTTAATATGGGAAATATAAAAATGCTTTAAAAATTGTTGGATGAAATAATTTTGATAATACAATATGGGAAACATTCAGCTGCTATAAATATGTTGAACAAAATTATTTTGATAATACAAAATGATAATTATAAAAATGCATTATAAATGTTGGAAAAAAATAATTTTGATACTAAAATATCAACATTAATTAAACAAAGTTGGATGAAATAATTTTGATAATAAAATATGAGAAATATAAAAATGCATTTAATAATGTTGGATGAAATAATTTTGATAATAAAATATGGAAAATAACAAAATGCATTTAAAAATGTTGGATAAAATAATTTTGATAATACAATATGAGAATATAAAAATGCATTTAATAATGTTGAATGAAATAATTTTGATAATACAATATGAGAAATATAAAAATGCATTTAAAAATGTTGGATAAAATAATTTTGATAATAAAATATGGAAAATATAAAAATGCATTAAACATTTTGGATAAAATAATTTTAATAAAATATGAGAAATATAAAAATGCTTTTAATAATGTTTGATAAAATAATTTTGATAATAAAACATTGAGAATATAAAAATGCATTAAAAAATGTTGGATGAAATAATTTTGATAATAAAATATTGGAAATATAAAAATGCATTTAATAATGTTGGAAAAAAAATTTTGATAAGATATTGGAAATACGAAAATGCATTTAAAAATGTTGTATGAAATAATTTTGATAACATATGGGAAATATAAAAATGCATTTTAAAATGTTGGATAAAATAATTTTGATAATAAAATATGGGAAATATAAAAATGCATTTAAAAATGTTGGATAAAATAATTTTGATAATAAAATATGGGAAATATAAAAATGCATTTAAAAATGTTGGATAAAATAATTTTGATAATAAAATATGGGAAATATAAAAATGCATTTAATAATGTTGGATAAAATAATTTAGATAATAAAATATGTGAAATATAAAAATGCATTTAAAAATGTTGGATAAAATAATTTTGATAATAAAATATGGGAAATATAAAAATGCATTTAAAAATGTTGGATAAAATAATTTTGATAATAACATATGGGACATATAAAAATGCATTTACAAATGTTGGATAAAATAATTTTGATAATAAAATATGGGAAATATAAAAATGCATTTAATAATGTTGGATAAAATAAATTTGATAATAAAATAATGGAAATATAAAAATGCATTTAATAATGTTGGATAAAATAATTTTGATAATAAAATATTGGAAATATAAAAATGCATTTAATAATGTTGGATAAAATAATTTTGATAATAAAATATGGGAAATATAAAAATGCATTTAATAATGTTGGATAAAATAATTTTGATAATAAAATATTGGAAATATAAAAATGCATTAAATAATGTTGGATGAAATAATTTTGATAATAAAATATTGGAAATATAAAAATGCATTTAATAATGTTGGATAAAATAATTTTGAAAATAAAATATGGGAAATATAAAAATGCATTTAATAATGTTGGATAAAATAATTTTGATAATAAAATATGGGAAATATAAAAATGCATTTAATAATGTTGGATAAAATAATTTTGATAATAAAATATTGGAAATATAAAAATGCATTAAATAATGTTGGATGAAATAATTTTGATAATAAAATATTGGAAATATAAAAATGCATTTAATAATGTTGGATAAAATAATTTTGAAAATAAAATATGGGAAATATAAAAATGCATTTAATAATGTTGGATGAAATGATTTTAATAATAAAATA
The DNA here is from genome assembly GCF_053919585.1 of Euprymna scolopes. Taxonomy (NCBI): domain Eukaryota; kingdom Metazoa; phylum Mollusca; class Cephalopoda; order Sepiida; family Sepiolidae; genus Euprymna; species Euprymna scolopes. Next base: position 108,858,385 of record NC_136508.1, on the reverse strand, counting down.
TTGGAAATATAAAAATGCATTTAATAATGTTGGATAAAATAATTTTGATAATAAAATATGTGAAATATGAAAATGTATAAAAAAACATTGGATTACATAATTTGATATTCACAGATGAGAAATATAAACATGCATTAAAAATGTTGGATTAAATAATTTCGATTTAAATATATAGGAAATATAACAATGATAAAAAATGTTTGAAATAATTTTGATAATAAAATATGGGAAATATAAAAATGCATTTAATAATGTTGGATTAAATAATTTAATAATAAAATATGGTAAATATAAAAATGGATTAAAAATGTTGGATGTAATTATTTTGATTATAAAATATGTGAAATATAAACATGTATTTAAAATGTTGGATAAAATAATTTTGATAATTTAATATGGGAAATATAAAAATGCTACAAAAATTGTTGGATGAAATAATTTAAATACAATATGGGAAACATTCAGCTGCTATAAATATGTTGAACAAAATAATTTTGATAATACAAAATGATAATTATAAAAATGCATTATAAATGTTGGATAAAATAATTTTGATGCTAAAATATCAACATTCATTAAACAAAGTTGGATGAAATAATTTTGATAATAAAATATTGAAAATATAAAAATGCATTTAATAATGTTGGATGAAATAATTTTGATAATAAAATATGGAAAATAAAAAATGCATTTAAAAATGTTGGATAAAATAATTTTGATAATAAAATAAGGGAAATATAAAAATGCATTTAAAAATGTTGGATAAAATAATTTTGATAATAAAATATTGGAAATATAAAAATGCATTTAAAAATGTTGGATGAAATAATTTTGATAATAAAATATGCAAAATATAAAAATGCATTTAAAAATGTTGGATAAAATAATTTTGATAATAAAATATGGGAAATATAAAAATGCATTTAAAAATGTTGGATAAAATAATTTTGATAATAAAATATGGGAAATATAAAAATGCATTTAAAAATGTTGGATAAATTAATTTTGATAAAAAAATATGGGAAATATAAAAATGCATTTAAAAATGTTGGATAAAATAATTTTGATAATAAAATATGGGAAATATAAAAATGCATTTAAAAATGTTGGATAAAATAATTTTGATAATAAAATATGGGAAATATAAAAATGCATTTAAAAATGTTGGATAAAATAATTTTGATAATAAAATATGGGAAATATAAAAATGCATTTAATAATGTTGGATAAAATAATTTTGATAATAAAATATGAGAAATATAAAAATGCATTTAAAAATGTTGGATAAAATAATTTTGATAATAAAATATGGGAAATATAAAAATGCATTTAAAAATGTTGGATAAAATAATTTTGATAATAAAATATGGGAAATATAAAAATGCATTTAATAATGTTGGATAAAATAATTTTGATAATAAAATATGGGAAATATAAAAATGCATTTAATAATGTTGGATAAAATAATTTTGATAATAAAATATTGGAAATATAAAAATGCATTAAATAATGTTGGATGAAATAATTTTGATAATAAAATATTGGAAATATAAAAATGCATTTAATAATGTTGGATAAAATAATTTTGATAATAAAATATTGGAAATATAAAAATGCATTTAATAATTTTGGATAAAATAATTTTGATAATAAAATATTGGAAATATAAAAATGCATTTAATAATGTTGGATAAAATAATTTTGATAAAAAAATATGTGAAATATAAAAATGCATTAAAAATATCGGATTAAATAAATTTGATAATAAAATATGGGAAATATAAAAATGCATTCAAAAATGTTGGTTGAAATAATTTGGATAATAACATATGAGAAGTATAAAAATGTATAAAAAAACATTGGATTACATAATTTGATATTCACAGATGAGAAATATAAACATGCATTAAAACATGTTTGATAAAATAATTTCGATTTAAATCTATACGAAATATAACAATGATAAAAAATGGTTGAAATAATTTTTATAATAAAATATGGGAAATATAAAAATGCATTTAATAATGTTGGATGAAATAATTTGAATAATGAAATATGAGGCATAAAAATGCGTTTAAAAATGTAAGATGAACAAATTTGAATAATAAAATATGAGAAAACTAAAAATGCATTAAAAATGTTGGATTAAATAATTCGGATAATAAAATATGGTAAATATAAAAATGCATTTAATGATGTTGGATAAAATAATTTTGATAATAAAATATGGTAAATATAAAAATGCATTTAATAATGTTGGATTAAATAATTTAATAATAAAATATGGTAAATATAAAAATGGATTAAAAATGTTGGATGTAATTATTTTGATTATAAAATATGTGAAACATAAACATGTATTTAAAATGTTGGATGAAATAATTTTGATAATTTAATATGGGAAATATAAAAATGCTTTAAAAATTGTTGGATGAAATAATTTTGATAATACAATATGGGAAACATTCAGCTGCTATAAATATGTTGAACAAAATTATTTTGATAATACAAAATGATAATTATAAAAATGCATTATAAATGTTGGAAAAAAATAATTTTGATACTAAAATATCAACATTAATTAAACAAAGTTGGATGAAATAATTTTGATAATAAAATATGAGAAATATAAAAATGCATTTAATAATGTTGGATGAAATAATTTTGATAATAAAATATGGAAAATAAAAAATGCATTTAAAAATGTTGGATAAAATAATTTTGATAATACAATATGAGAATATAAAAATGCATTTAATAATGTTGAATGAAATAATTTTGATAATACAATATGAGAAATATAAAAATGCATTTAAAAATGTTGGATAAAATAATTTTGATAATAAAATATGGAAAATATAAAAATGCATTAAACATTTTGGATAAAATAATTTTAATAAAATATGAGAAATATAAAAATGCTTTTAATAATGTTTGATAAAATAATTTTGATAATAAAACATTGAGAATATAAAAATGCATTAAAAAATGTTGGATGAAATAATTTTGATAATAAAATATTGGAAATATAAAAATGCATTTAATAATGTTGGAAAAAAAATTTGGATAAGATATTGGAAATACGAAAATGCATTTAAAAATGTTGTATGAAATAATTTTGATAATAAAATATGGGAAATATAAAAACGCTTTTAAAAATTTTGGATAAAATAATTTTGATAATAAAATATTGAAAATATAAAAATGCATTTAAAAATGTTGGATAAAATAATTTTGATAACAAAATGTTGGAAATATAAAAATGCATTTAATAATTTTGAATGAAATAATTTTCATAATAAAATATGGGAAATATAAAAATGCATTTAAAAATGTTGGATGAAATAATTTTGATAAAAAAATATGGGAACTATAAAAATGCATTAAATAATGTTGGATAAAATAATTATTATAATAAAATATTGGAAATATAAAAATGCATTTAATAATGTTGGATGAAATAATTTTGATAATAAAATATTGGAAATATAAAAATGCATTTAAAAATGTTGGATAAAATAATTTTGATAATAAAATATGGGAAATATAAAAATGCATTTAAAAATGTTGGATAAAATAATTTTGATAATAAAATATGGGAAATATAAAAATGCATTTAAAAATGTTGGATGAAATAATTTTGATAATAAAATATTGGAAATATTAACATGCATTTAAAAATGTTGGATAAAATAATGTTGATAATAAAATATGGGAAATATAAAAATGCATTTAATGTTGGATAAAATAATTTTGATAATAAAATATGGGAAATATAAAAATGCATTTAATGTTGGATAAAATAATTTTGATAATAAAATATTGGAAATATAAAAATGCATTTAATAATGTTGGATAAAATAATTATTATAATAAAATATGGGAAATATAAAAATGCATTTAATAATGTTGGATGAAATAATTTTGATAATAAAATATTGGAAATATAAAAATGCATTTAATAATGTTGGATGAAATAATTTTGATAATAAAATATGAGAAATATAAAAATGCATTTAATAATGTTGGATGAAATAATTTTGATAATAAAATATTGGAAATATAAAAATGCATTTTATAATGTTGGATGAAATAATTTTGATAATAAAATATTGGAAATATAAAAATGCATTTAAAAATGTTGGATAAAATAATTTTGATAATAAAATATGTGAAATATAAAAATGCATTTAAAAATGTTGGATAAAATAATTTTGATAATAAAACATGGAAAATTAAAATGCATTTAATAATGTTGGATGAAATAATTTTGATAATAAAACATGGAAAATAAAAATGCATTTAATAATGTTGGATGAAATAATTTTGATAATAAAATATTGGAAATATAAAAATGCATTTAATAATGTTGGATAAAATAATTTTGATAATAAAATATTGGAAATATAAAAATGCATTTAATAATGTTGGATGAAATAATTTTGATAATAAAATATGGGAAATATAAAAATGCATTTAAAAATGTTGGATAAAATAATTTTGATAATAAAACATGGAAAATAAAAATGCATTTAATAATGTTGGATAAAATAATTTTGATAATAAAATATTGGAAATATAAAAATGCATTTAATAATGTTGGATAAAATAATTTTGATAATAAAATATTGGAAATATAAAAATGCATTTAATGATGTGAGATAAAATAATTTTGATAATAAAATATGGGAAATATAAAAATGAATTTAATAATGTTGGATAAAATAATTTTGATAATAAAATATTGGAAATATAAAAATGCATTTAATAATGTTGGATAAAATAATTTTGATAATAAAATATTGGAAATATAAAAATGCATTTAACGATGTCAGATAAAATAATTTTGATAACAAAATATGGGAAATATAAAAATACATTTAATAATGTTGGATAAAATAATTTTGATAATAAAATATTGGAAATATAGAAATGCATTTAAAAATGTTGGATAAAATAATTTTGATAATAAAATATGGGAAATATAAAAATGCATTTAATAATGTTGGATAAAATAATTTTGATAATAAAATATTGGAAATATAAAAATGCATTTAATAATGTTGGATGAAATAATTTTGATAATAAAATATGGGAAATATAAAAATGCATTTAATAATGTTGGATAAAATAATTTTGATAATAAAATATTGGAAATATAAAAATGCATTTAATAATGTTGGATAAAATAATTTTGATAATAAAATATTGGAAATATAAAAATGCATTTAATGATGTGAGATAAAATAATTTTTATAATAAAATATGGAAAATATAAAAATGCATTTAATAATGTTGGATAAAATAATTTTGATAATCAAATATTGGAAATATAAAAATGCATTCAATAATGTTGGATAAAATAATTTTGATAATAAAATATGGGAAATATAAAAATGCATTTAAAAATATTGGATAAAATAATTTTGATAATAAAATATGAGAAATATAAAAATGCATTTAAAAATGTAGGATAAAATAATTTTGATAATAAAATATGAGAAATATAAAAATGCATTAAATAATGTTGGATAAAATAATTTTGATAATAAAATATTTGAAAAATTAAACTGCATTTAATAATGTTGGATAATATAATTTTGATTATAAAATATTGGAAATATAAAAATGCATTTAATAATGTTGGATGAAATAATTTAGATAATAAAATATGGGAAATATAAAAATGCATTTAATAATGTTGGATAAAATAATTTTGTTAATAAAATATTGGAAATATAAAAATACATTTAATAATGTTGGATAAAATAATTTTGATAATGAAATATGGGAAATATAAAAATGCATTTAATAATGTTGGATAAAATAATTTTGATAATAAAATATGGGAAATATAAAAATGCATTTAATAATGTTGGATTAAATAATTAAGATAATAAAATATGGGAAATATAAAAATGCATTTAAAGATGTTGGATGAAATAATTTTGATAATAAAATATGGAAAATATAAAAATGCATTTAAAAATGTTGGATAAAATAATTTTGATAATAAAATATGGGAAATATATAAATGCTTTTAATAATGTTGGATAAAATAATTTTGATAATAGAATATGGGAAATGTTAAAATTCATTTAAAAATGTTGGATAAAATAATTTTGATAATAAAATATTTGAAATATAAAAATGCATTTAATAATGTTGGATGAAATAATTTTGATAATAAAATATGGGAAATATAAACATGCATTTAAAAATGTTGAATAAAATAATTTGGATAATAAAATATGGGAAATATAAAAATGCTTTTAAAGATGTTGGATGAAATAATTTTGATAATAAAATATTGGAAATATAAACATGCATTTAATAATGTTGGATGAAATAATTTAGATAATAAAATATGGGAAATATAAAAATGCATTTAATAATGTTGGATAAAATAATTTTGTTAATAAAATATTGGAAATATAAAAATACATTTAATAATGTTGGATAAAATAATTTTGATAATGAAATATGGGAAATATAAAAATGCATTTAATAATGTTGGATAAAATAATTTTGATAATAAAATATGGGAAATATAAAAATGCATTTAATAATGTTGGATTAAATAATTAAGATAATAAAATATGGGAAATATAAAAATGCATTTAAAGATGTTGGATGAAATAATTTTGATAATAAAATATGGAAAATATAAAAATGCATTTAAAAATGTTGGATAAAATAATTTTGATAATTAAATATGGGAAATATATAAATGCTTTTAATAATGTTGGATAAAATAATTTTGATAATAGAATATGGGAAATGTTAAAATTCATTTAAAAATGTTGGATAAAATAATTTTGATAATAAAATATTGGAAATATAAAAATGCATTTCCAAATGTTGAATGAAATAATTTTGATAATAAAATATTGGAAATATAAAAATACATTTAATAATGTTGGATAAAATAATTTTGATAATAAAATATGGGAAATATAAAAATTCATTTAATAATGTTGGATGAAATAATTAAGATAATAAAATATGGGAAATATAAAAATGCATTTAAAGATGTTGGATGAAATAATTTTGATAATAAAATATGGAAAATATAAAAATGCATTTAAAAATGTTGGATAAAATAATTTTGATAATAAAATATGGGAAATATAAAAATGCTTTTAATAATGTTGGATAAAATAATTTTGATAATAGAATATGGGAAATATGAAAATTCATTTAAAAATGTTGGATAAAATAATTTTGATAATAAAATATTGGAAATATAAAAATGCATTTCCAAATGTTGAATGAAATAATTTTGATAATAAAATATTGGAAATATAAAAATGCATATAAAAATGTTGAATAAAATAATTTTTATAATAAAATATTGGAAATATAAAAATGCATTTAATAATGTGGATAAAATAATTTTGATAATAAAATATGGGAAATATAAAAATGCATTTAATAGTGTTGAATAAAATAATTTTGATAATAAAATATGGGAAATATAAAAATGTATTTAAAAATGTTGGATAAAATCATTTTGAAAATTAAATATGGGAAATATAAAAATGCATTTAAAGATGTTGGATGAAATAATTTTGATAATAAAATATGGGAAATATATAAATGCTTTTAATAATGTTGGATAAAATAATTTTGATAATAGAATATGGGAAATGTTAAAATTCATTTAAAAATGTTGGATAAAATAATTTTGATAATAAAATATTGGAAATATAAAAATGCATTTCCAAATGTTGAATGAAATAATTTTGATAATAAAATATTGGAAATATAAAAATACATTTAATCATGTTGGATAAAATAATTTTGATAATGAAATATTGGAAATATAAAAATGCATTTAATAATGTTGGATAAAATAATTTTGATAATAAAATATGGGAAATATAAAAATGCATTTAATAATGTTGGATGAAATAATTAAGATAATAAAATATGGGAAATATAAAAATGCATTTAAAGATGTTGGATGAAATAATTTTGATAATAAAATATGGAAAATATAAAAATGCATTTAAAAATGTTGGATAAAATAATTTTGATAATAAAATATGGGAAATATAAAAATGCTTTTAATAATGTTGGATAAAATAATTTTGATAATAGAATATGGGAAATATGAAAATTCATTTAAAAATGTTGGATAAAATAATTTTGATAATAAAATATTGGAAATATAAAAATGCATTTCCAAATGTTGAATGAAATAATTTTGATAATAAAATATGGAAAATATAAAAATGCATTTAAAAATGTTGGATAAAATAATTTTGATAATAAAATATGGGAAATATAAAAATGCTTTTAATAATGTTGGATAAAATAATTTTGATAATAGAATATGGGAAATATGAAAATTCATTTAAAAATGTTGGATAAAATAATTTTGATAATAAAATATTGGAAATATAAAAATGCATTTCCAAATGTTGAATGAAATAATTTTGATAATAAAATATTGGAAATATAAAAATGCATTTAAAAATGTTGAATAAAATAATTTTTATAATAAAATATTGGAAATATAAAAATGCATTTAATAATGTGGATAAAATAATTTTGATAATAAAATATGGGAAATATAAAAATGCATTTAATAGTGTTGAATAAAATAATTTTGATAATAAAATATGGGAAATATAAAAATGTATTTAAAAATGTTGGATAAAATCATTTTGAAAATTAAATATGGGAAATATAAAAATACATTTTAAAATGTTGGATAAAATAATTTTGATAATAAAATTTTGGAAATATAAACATGCTTTTAAAAATGTTGAATAAAATAATTTTGATAATAAAATATTGGAAATATAAAAATGCATTTAAAAATGTTGGATAAAATAATTTTTATAATAAAATATGGGAAATATAAAAATGCATTTAATAATGTTGGATAAAATAATTATTATAATAAAATATTGGAAATATGAAAATGCATTTAAAAATTTTGGATAAAATAATTTAGATAATAAAATATTGGAAATATAAACATGCATTTAAAAATGTTGTATAAAATAATTTTGATAATAAAATATTGGAAATATAAAAATGCATTTCAAAATGTTGAATAAAATAATTTTGATAATAAAATATTGGAAATATAAACATGCATTTAATAATGTTGAATAAAATAATTTTGATAATAAAATATTGGAAATATAAAAATGCATTTAATAATGTTGTATAAAATAATTTTGATAATAAAATATTGGAAATATAAAAATGCATTTAAAAATGTTGGATAAAATAATTTTGATAATAATATATGGGTAATATAAAATGCATTTAAAAACGGTGGATTAAATTCTTAGGTTAATGTATGTGAAATATAAAAATGTATTTAATAATGTTGGACGAAATAATTTTGATAATAAAATATGGGAAATATACAAATGCATTCAAAATTGTTGGATGAAATAATTCGTTGAATTAAAAAAACTGTTGAAATGTCAAATGTGAATGCGGTATATCAAAAATGCAATGTTAAGAGAATACAGAGTTTAGAATAAATATTGAGAATATCTATAATATATCTCTCATCTCTCTGTTTAAATGTATTTAAGTATGTATGCCTGGCTGTATTTCAGCAAAGGCGAGGGATTTTTACGAGTGTTCTTTTGAATTTCGTCCCTTTGGACGACGAATATCGAAAAATTTGCTAAAAACATATAATTCTTCACCCTTAAATTGGCATTTTTCTACAGGAAATATCGCCTTTTCTATCGATATTTTCAAAAATCGCCCCTGTTCATTTTTCGATTTATTAGCCTTTATTTAAACCTTTGCCACTTCAGGCGATGGATGAAACAGAAAAGACGTCACGTTTTTTTGCGCGTTCTTTTCCTGTTTCTCTGTACGGGTTCGAGCTTGCCTGCCTACTACCGATTTTTTGGCTCAACACACACGTCCCTAACACACCTGAGCAACGCCGGACATCCAGGCTAGTTATTAATAACTTATTATTAATAATAACTTATTATTAATAATAACTTATTATTAATAATAACTTATTTTAATAATAACTTATTATTAATAATAACTTATTATTAATAATAACTTATTATTAATAATAACTTATTATTAATAATAACTTATTATTAATAATAACTTATTTTAATAATAACTTATTTTAATAATAACTTATTATTAATAAACGATATAATATATTGCCATGCATGCGACTTGAAATAAAATCTTCTTTGAATGACAACCATTGCCAAGTAACTAGATTATTTATTGATTTGGATTATTAACTTTAATTAAATTTAATTTAGTATAACCATGCACTTTTTCTTTATCATAAAAGTATTTTATTTCTGTGGGTAGAAATATATTATATGGTAGAATATTCTTATTATTCTTACTATATTAGTGTGTATTTTACTTTATTAATTGAATAATTCGTTTATCTATTACAAAACACTATGAATAGTATTTTAGATGCAAACAATATGTATGTGAATTAAGTGTTTATTTCTGTGGTTTTTAAATGTTTTATAAAGCTATGTTTCTTATTTTGTTGGCATGATTAAAATAAACAATTATATTAAAATATTAAATTTCATTTATTTTTATTTGCAGATGTTTATGCTTGGATGTTTTTAATGAATATTAAGGGACCATCCTTCACCTTAAACATAATTCTATACACAATTATTTCCTTACGTGGCAGACAACAAAAACGGCTGCACACAACTTTATTAGACGTATATGTGTGAAGAGTTATTTTATCTGGATTGTTTAGCAAATAGTGATAAGGATATCACACATATGAAAATTTGTGAAATTTCTGGTTAATGTTGTTATTAACATTTCAGAAATGTCTGCTAATTAACAGGGGAATACTTTACACGACGAAATGTCTTTTATTAAATAAATGAAAAATGATACGCAATTGAATTTTCTTTAGCAAAAAAATATAACCTGCATCAACAAGTCAGATTAAGACTGGAAAGTCAGGGATGAATACCATGCTGTTTATAATTTGTTGGCAATAATCTTTCTCCAGAAGCAATTTTATTTAAATATGTATGTCCACAGTATGGAGAAGCAACATTATTATGAACCGTGGTGATATTCTTGTTCAAAAAGATTATATTTAATGCAGTATATGAGAACTCACGCTGGTGAAAAGAAACACACTTGTGAAATCAGTTAGTGAAACATATACGAATACAAACTGTTCTTTAAAATCAACATTAGTTGATAACTCACACTGGAAAAAGCCACATTCTAGTGATGTGTGCGGATATATTTTTCTACAAAAATCAAAGTAAGATATATGAAATCTCACACTGGAGAGCGGCAACATTTTTGTGAAGTGAGTGGATATTCTCTTACTGAAAGTCAAAGTTAGTGCGACAAATAAGAATATACACTAGGGAAAAGCCACATTTTTGTGCAGTGCGTGGATATTCTTATTCTCGAAAATCAACATTAGTGACAAATATGAGAACTCATACTGGGGAAAAGACATATTCTTGTAAAGTGTGTGGACATTCTTTTACTAAAAAATCATCGTTAGTGAGACATATGAAAACTCACACTGGGGAAAAGCCCCATTCTTGTGAAGTGTGCGGATATTCTTTTCCTGAAAAATCAACGTTAGTAAGACATATGAAAACTCACACTGGGGAAAAGCCACATTCTTGTGAAGTGTGCGGATATTCTTTTACTGAAAAATCAACGTTAGTGAGACATAGGAAAACTCACACTGGTGAAAAGCCACATTCGTGTGAAGTATGTGGATATTCTTGTTATCAAAAATCAGCATTAGTAAGACATATAACAAATCACACTGGAAAAAAGCCACATAATTGTAAAGTGTGTGGATATTCCTGTTCTCAAAAATCAACATTAGTGACGCATATGAAAACTCACACTGGGGAAAAGCCATATAGATGTAAAGTGTGTGGATATTCTTGTTCTCAAAAATCGGATTTACTTATTCATATGAGAACTCACACTGGGGAAAAACCACATTCTTGTAAAGTGTGTGGATATTCTTGTTCTCAAAAATCAACATTAGTGAACCATATGAGCACTCACACTGGGGAAAAGCCATATTCTTGTGAAGAGTGTGGATATTCTTGTTCTCGGAAATCAACATTAGTGAACCATATGAAAACTCACACTGGGGGAAAGCCACATTCTTGTGAAGTGTGCGGATATTCTTTTACTGAAAAATCAAAGTTAGTGAGTCATATGAGAACTCACACTGGGGAAAAACCATATTCTTGTGAAGTGTGTGGAAATTCTTTTTCTCAAAAATCGGATTTGCTGTATCATATGAGAACTCATACTGGGGAAAAGCCACATGCTTGTGAAGTGTGTGGGTATTCTTGTTCTCGAAAATCAACATTAATGACACATATGAGAACTCACACTGGGGAAAAGCCACATGCTTGTGAAGTGTGCGGAGATTCTTTCACTGAAAAATCAACGTTAGTGAGACATATGAAAACTCACAATGGTGAAAAGCCACATTATTGTGAAGTGTGCGGATATTCTTTTTCTCGAAAATCAAAATTAGTAATACATATGAGAACCCACAATGGGTAAATACCACAATTTTGTAAAGTGTGCGGATATTCTTTTTCTTAAATCAAATTTAGTGAAACCTATAAAGAATGACACTGCGGAAAAGCCACATTCTTGTAAAGTGTGTGGATATTCCTTTACTGAAAAATCAAATTTAGTGAAACATATGAGAACTCAGGCAAGAAAATGCCACGGTACCAAAGACCAGCTATTGATCATCTTAAAAGACTGTAAAAGAAACCATAGAATGGCATGGATCGATTATTAGAAGGCATTTGACAGCGTGACACACTCATGGTTTGTTCGGTGCCTTGAGTTATACAAGATCCACCCGATTATTAGACAAACACTGGCGGCTCACCTTCAGATGAAAAAACACAATATCCTTTAGTCAGAAGGGAGGAACGACCACCATTACTGAAGTACAAATCGAGAGGGGAATATTCCAAGGTAACAGCTTATCTCCCTTACTCTTCTGTATGACAATAGACCCACTCACCAAGCTCCTGGATTCCCATCCGAATGCCTACAATTTGACTCAAGGACGCCATCGAGATCCAAGCAAAAGAGTAAACCATCTGCTCTTCATGGATTATCTAAACCTTTATACCAGCTCTGACACGGATCTGCACCAGCTTCTGAAGGTAGCACACACCTTCTCCAATAATATCGGAATGAAGTTTGTCCTGGATAAAAGTGTACACTCATAGCTGGGAAGAAACCCACACATAAATTATGTAGCTTAATGAAGATATTGACATCAAGGATCTAGAAGAGTACAAGCCTTATAGGTACTTTAACATTGAAGAAAATGACAATATACACCATGCCAAGATGAGGGAGAAGATAGGCAAAGAATATATACGCTATGTGAAGATCTGCCGTCAATCAGCTTGCCATGCCAGTAATAACATGGAGTTTTGGTATCATTGACTGGCTCCAAAATACATCAACCGGCTAGATATAAAGACACAGAAGCTACTAACGCTTCATAAAATGATAGAAATCAGTGTCTACCAAGACTGTATTTACCCAGGGAAGAAGGAGGACAAGGGCCCTCAGAGATCAACCATCAACATACAGCAACAATACTGATCACATGCCAGTATCTGAGAAGCTCTCAGAACCACACCCACTCAATGGTATATGAACATCATGAGACGGCAGAACAACATCACTCATCAAGCTATCCAAGCATTCCGGTCACGGTTGTCTAACAGATGAGACTGAAGTATTTAACAAGCCTGACACAGAAATAGGAAGATAGTCGCCAGAAATATACCGCCACCCTCCAAAAGAGGAAACTTAAAGAATGAGACCAACATCAACGTGCATGGTATTTTCTAGTGAAACTCTCCCAGGAATCCACAGACAAATAAGGTTCCTTGGACTGACTCAAGAGGGGATCCCTCCACCACACTCAGGAAAGGGTCATAATGACTGCTCAAGACTAGGAATTGAAGACCAATGCATTCAAGAAGATGGCAGGTCTCACTAATGAAAACCAATGCAGATTCTGCCAGACAGAATTGGAAAGTATGCGTTATCTGGTATCAAGGTGCAAGGTTCTTTTAGGAATAACTACTGCACAGCGAGACATGAGGGGGTATGTAAGTACCACCATTGTACCATCTGTAAAAAAATTAAACATCCAATGTAGCAGCAAATCCTGGGAACATCAACTTGAAACAACAATTGAAAATGACGTATATACCATAAATTACGACCATGTAATCCCTACAGCCACCTATCTGGAAAATGTTGCTGTGAAACCTGACATAGTTATATGGAATAAGTCAGAGAAAGTTGCAACCTTGGTTGAAGTGAATGTTCTTAATGATGGAGGTCTGAACAGAGCTGAAAGAGAGAAACAGACCAAATACCAAGGGCTCATGTATGATATGAAAAGAAACAAGAAGCTTAGGCAGATATCAATCATATAAGTCATTATAGGTGTCACAAGGCTTACGAAGAAAAACCTGAAGTCCTACCTAACTAATATTTCTGGTGAACTTAGTGCAAAAGAGATCCAGACAATTGCACTTAAGAGAACAACGAGGATACTAAAAAGAGCTCTCGGTTGGTTTCAATAAAAGACAGAGCAATATTTCCAGCTGGTTTGGTTGCTCCATGCCCAGCGTTACAATTTTCAAAGGAGGAAAATTAAAATGAAAGAAAACCCATATTCTTATGAACAATGTGGATATTCGTTTTCTCAAACATCACACTAGCGAAAAGCCCTATTCTTGTGAACAATGTACATTTCTTGTTTTCGAAAATTTTATTTAGTGCTACATACTCTATTTCACACAGGCTTACTGGAGAGAACTTGAATACCTACTAGACATATGCAAAAACATACTGTGTAAAAGCTATATTCATGCGACGTATATTCTAATGCCCAATATATTGCAGAACAGTTTAGAATACATGTATTCTTGTAAATAATTTGTATATTATTGTTCGTAAACATCATATTGAGTGTGACATGTAAATTTAATATAAAAAATGATTTATTACTACTGTTTGTAGACATCATATTGATTGTGATATGTGAATTCAATATGAAACCAATGAATTCTAATTATTATTATTGTTAATATACATCATATTGATTGTGACATATGAATTTAATATGAAACCAATGAATTATTATAATTGCTAATATACATCATATTGATTGTGACATGTGAATTTAATATGAAACAAAATGAATTATTATAATTATTATTATTATTGTTATTATTGTTCGCATGCATCATTTTGATTGTGACGTGTGAATTTAATATGAAAGAAATGAATTATTATTATTATTATTATTATTGTTCGCATACATCATATTGATTGTGACGTGTGAATTTAATATGAAAGAAATAAATTATAATTATTATTATTATTGTTGTTGTTGTTGTTGTTCGCACACATCATATTGATTGTGACATGTGATTTTGATATGAAAGAAATGAATTATTATAATTGTTCGCATACATCATTGATTGTGACATGTGAATTTGATGACAGAAATGAATTATTATTATTATTATTATTATTATTATTATTATTGTTGTTATTATACATCATATTGATTGTGACATGTGAATTTAATATGAAAAAAATAAATTATTATTGTTCGTATACATATTGATTGTGACGTGAATTAATATCAAAAGAATGAATCATTATTATAATTGTTCGCATACATCATATTGATTGTGACATGTGAATTTAATATGAAAGAAATGAATTATTATTATTGTTCGCATACATCTTATTGATTGTAACATGTGAATTTGATATAAAAGAAATGAATTATTATTATTGTTCGCAGCTGCCTTTTGGTCAAGATCAAAGTGTAGTATTTGTTCTTCAGATGCTGCACTTCTATTTCTTGTTCTCTTTCGGTGGAGGAGAAATCCTTAACGACTGAGACAATTTTTATTTTTGTACCTTTTCTCCACGTTAAAAAACGACCCTGGTGTCTAGCTCTGTCCCGTAGGGAAGCATAGTAAATAGGTACATCATATTGATTGTGACATGTGAATTTTACATGCACGAAATGAATTATTATTATTTTTCGCATACATAATATTGACTGTGACATGTGAATTAAATATGAAAGAAATGAATTATTATTATTATTATTATTATTATTATTATTATTATTGGCATACATTATATTTACTCTCACATGTGAATTTAATATGAAAGTAATGAATTATTATTATTATTATTATTATTATTATTATTATTATTATTATTATTGGTGGCATACATCATATTGACTGTTACATGTGAATTTAATATGAAACCAATGAATTATTATTATTATTATTATTATTATTATTATTATTATTATTATTATTATTATTGTTCGCATACATCATATGTATTGTGACAGTTGAATTTAATATGAAAAAAATGAATTATTATTATTGTTCGCATACATCATATTTATGGTGACCTGTGCATTTTATATGACAGACATGAATTATTATTATTGTTCGCATACGTCATATTGGCTGTCACATGTGAATTTAATATGAAAGAAATGAATTATTATTGTTCGCATACATCATATTGTCTGTCACATGTTAATTTAATATGAAGCAAAATGAATTATTATTACTGTTGTTGGCATACATCATATTGATTGTGACATGTAAAATTAAAATTTTACATGTGAATTTAATATGGAAGAAATTAATTTTACATATGAATTTAATATTGAAGAAATTAGTTATTATTATTATTATTATTCGTATACATCATATTGTCTGTCACATGTGAATTTAATATGAAAAATGAATTATTATTATTGTTCGCATACATCATATTGATTGTGACATGTAAACTTAATATAAAAGAAATGAATTATTATTATTATTATTATTATTATTATTATTGTTCGTATACATCATATTGATTTTGACATGTGAATTAAATATGAAAGAAATGAATGATCAGTATTATTGTTCGTATGCATCATATTGATTGTGACATGTGAATTTTATATGAAAGAACTGAATTATTATTATTATTGTTCGTATACATCATATTGATTGTGACATGTGAGTTTAATATGAAAATAAATTGTTATTTTTTTTCGCATACATCATATTGATTGTGACATGTGAATTTAATATGAATGAAATGAATTTTTATTATTGTTCGCATACATTTTATTGATAAATTATTATTTTTCGCATACATCATATTGATTTTCACATGGTAATTTAATATGAAAGAAATGAATTATTATTATTGTTCGTATACACTATATTGATTGTGACATGTGAATTTAATATGAAAGAAATGAATTATTATTATTATTCATATACATCATATTGACTGTCACATGTGAATTTAATATGAAACCAATGAATTATTATTATTATTGTTCTCATACATCATATTTATTGCGACACGTGCATTTAATATAAAAAAAGAATTATTATTATTGTTAACATACATAATATTGATTGTGATATGTGAATTTAATATGAAAGAAATTATAATTATTATTGTTGTTCGTATACATCATATTGATTGTGACGTGTGAATTTTATGACAGAAATGAATTATTATTAGTAGTAGTATTATTATTATTATTATTATTATTATTATTATTCGCATACATCCTATTGATTGTGACACGTTAATTTAATATGAAAGAAATGAATAGTTATTATTATTGTTCGCATACATCATATTGATAGTGACATGTGAATATTATATGAAAGAAATGAATTATTATTATTGTTCGCATACATAATATTTATTGTGATATGTGAATTTAACATGAAAAAAATAAATTATTATTATAACTCGCATGCTTCATATTGATTGTGACATGTGAATTTAATATGAAAGAAATGAATTATTATAATTATAGTTCGTATGAATTATATTCATTGTGACATGTGAATTTAATATGAACGAATGACTTCTAATTATTGTTCGCATACATCATATTGAATGTGACACGTGAATTTAATATGAAAGAACTTAATTATTTTTATTGTTCGCATACATCATATTGATTGTGACATGTGATTTTAATATGAAAGATATTATTATTATTCGTATACATCATATTAATTGTGACATGTTAATTTAATATGAAAAAAATGCATTATTATTAATATTGTTCACATACATCATTTTTATTATGATATGTGAATTTAATACGAAAAAAGGAATTATTATTATTGTTCGTATACATCGTATTGATGGTGACGTGTGAATTTTATATGAAAGAACTGAATTAATGTTATTATTGGTCGTATGCATTGTACTGTTTGTGACATGTGGATTATATATCAAAAACATGAATTATTATTATTGTCCACATACATAATATTGATTGTGACATGTGCATTTAATATGAAAGAAATTAATTATAATTGTCCGTATACATCATATTGATTGTGAAATGTGAGTTGTATATGAAAACAATGAATTATTATTATTGTTTGCATACGTCAAATTGATTCTTACATGTGAATTTAATAAGAAAAAATAAATTATTATTATTATTATTATTATTATTATTATTATTATTATTATTATTGTTCACATACATAAAATTGATTGTGACATGTGAATTTAATATGAAAGAATTTAATTATTTTTATTATAGTTCGTATGCATTATATTGATGGTTACATGTGACTTTAATATGAAAGAAATGAATTATCATTATTGTTGTTCAAATACCTCATATTGATTGTGACATGTGAATATCATATGAAAAAAATGAATTTGTTATTATTGTTCTTCGTATACCTCATATTGATTGTGATATGTGAATTAAGTATGAAAAAACTGACTCAATATTATTATTGTTCACATACATCATATTGATTGTGACACGTGAATTTAACAGAAAAAAATGAATTATATTATTGTTCGCATACATCATATTGATTGTGACATGTTAATTTAATATGAAAGAAATGAATTATTGTTCGCATACACCATATTGATTGTAACATGTGAATTTGTTATAAAAGAAACGAATAATTATTATTGTTCATATACATCATATTGATTGTTACATGTAAATTTAATATTAAAGAAATTAATTATTATTATTGTTCTTATACATCACATTGATTGTGACATGTGAATTTAATATGAAAGAACTGAATTATTATTATTATTGTTCGCATGCATCATATTGATTGTGACATGTGAATTTAATATGAAAGAAATGAATTATTATTTTTGTTCGGATACATCATATTGATTGTTAAATGTGAATTTAATATGAAACAAATGAATTATTTTTATTATTGTTCGCATACATCATAGTGATTATGACATGTGAATTTATATGAAAGAACTGAATTATTATTATTGTTCGTATGCATTATATTGATTGATTGTTAATTTAATATGGTAATTTAATATGAAAGAAATGAATTATTAATATTATTGTTCCCATACATCATATTAATAGTCACATGTGAATTTAATATAAAAGAAAATTAATTATTATTATTGTTCGCATACATCATATTTATTGGGATATTTGAATTTAATATGAAAAAAATGAATTATTATTATTATTGTTGTGGTTCGAATACATCGTAATTATTGTGACATGTGAAATTTATATGAAAAAAATGAATTATTATTATTATTGTTCGGATACATCAAATTGATTATGACATGTTAATTTAATATGAAAGAAAATTAATTATTGTTTGCATACACCATATTGGTTGTAACATGTGAATTTGATATGAAAGAAACAAATAATTATTATTGTTCATATACATCATATTGATTGTTACATGTGAATTTAATATTAAAGAAATGAATTATTATTATTGTTCGCATACATCATATTGATTGTGGCATGTGAATTTAATATGAAAGAGCTGAATTATTATTATTATTGTTCGCATACATCCTATTGACTGTGACATGTGAATGCAATATGAAAGAAATGAATTATTATTATTATTATTGTTCGCATATATTATATTGATGGTGACATATGAATTTAATATGAAGGAAATTAATTATTATCGAAAACGAATACGTTATATTGATTTTTACATGTGAATTTAATATGAAAAAAATTTATTATTATTATTGTTCGCGTACATCATATTGATTTTGCATGTGAATTTAATATGAAAGAAATGAACAATTATTAAGGTTGTCTGCATACATCATATTGATTGTGACATGTGAATTTGATATAAAAGAAATGAATTATTATTATTATTGTTTGCATACATAATATTGATTTTGACATGTCAATTTAATATGAAAAAAATTAATTATTAATGTTGTTCGCATACATCATATTGATTGTGACATGTGAATTTAATATGAAAGAAATGAATTATTAATTATATTATTGTTCGCATACATTTTATTGATTGTGACATGTGAATTCAATTTGAAAAAAATGAATTATTATTATTATTGTTCGCGTACATCATATTGGTTTGACATGTGATTTTTATAGGAAAAAAATGAATTATTATTATTGCTCGCATACATAATATTCAGTGTGACAGGTTAATTTAATATGAAAGAAATTAATTATTATAATTATTGGTCGTATGCATTATATTGATTGTGACATGTGAATTTTATATGAAAAAAATGCATTATTATTATTATTGTTCGCATACATCATATTGATGGTCACATGTGAATTTTATATGAAAGGAATGAATTATTATTATTATTATTATTATTATTATTATTGTTCGTATACATCATATTGATTCTGACATGTGAATTTTATATGAAAAAATGAAGTTTTATTATTATTATTATCCGTATACATCATATTGATTGTGATATGTGAATTTAATATGAAAAAAAGGAATTATTATTATTATGGTTCGTATACATCATATTAATTGTTACATGTGAATTGTATATGAAAAAAATAAATTATTATTATTTTTCACATACATTACATTGATTGTGACATGTGAATTTAATATGAAAGAAAATTAATGATTGTTCGCATACATCATATTGATTGTTACATGTTAATTTAATATGAAAGAAATGAATTATTATTATTGCTCGAATACATCATATTGATTGTGACATGTGAATTTAATATGAAAGAACTGAATTATTGTTATTATAGTTCATATGCATTATATTGATTGTGACATGTGAATTTTATATGAAAGAAATGAATTATTATTGTTCGCATACATCATATTGATTGTGACATGTTAATGTAATATAAAAATTAATTGTTTTTATTGTTCACATACATCATATTGATTGTGACATGTGAATTTAATATGAAAGAAATCAATTATTATTATTGTTCGCATGCATCATATCGATTTTGATATGTGAATTTTATATGAAAGAAATGAATTATTATTATTATAGTTCGCATACATCATATTAATTGTGACATATGAATTTAATATGAAAGAAAGGAATTATTATTATTATTATTGTTCGCATACATCATATTGATTGTGACATATGAATTTAAAATGAAAGAAATGAATTATTATTATTGTTCGCATACATCATATGGATTGTGGCATGTGAATTTAATATGAAAAAAATGAATTATTATTCGTGTTCGTATACATCATATTGATTTTTACATGTGCATTTAATATGAAAGAAAATTAATTATTATTATTAATTATTATTATTATTATTGTGTGCATATATCATATTTTTTGTGACATGTGAATTTAATATGATAGAAATGAAATATTAATTTTTTCGTATGCATCATATTAATGTGACATATTAATTTTATATGAAAGAAATGAATTATTTTTCGTATGCTTCATATTGATTGTGATATGTGAATTTAATATGAAGGAAATTAATATATTATTATTATTAGTATACATTATATTGATTGTGATATGTGAATTTTATATTAAAGAAATGAATTATTATTATTACTGTGTGCATACATCATATTGATTGTGACATGTGAATTTAATATGAAAATATGAATTATTATTATTATTTTTCACATACATCATATTGATTGTAACATGTGAATTTAATATGGAAGAAAGGAATTATTATTATTATTGTTCGCATGCATCATATTGATTGTGACATGTGAATTTCCTATAAATACATAACGTCTTACTGTAGATAATTAAAATACGATTTTGAAATGAAATTTAATATGAAAAAAATTATTATTATTGTTCGCATACATCATATTGTGACATGTGAATTTAATAGGAAAGAAATGAACTATTATTATTGTTTGACTATATCGTATTGACATAGTGACATGTGAATTTACTATAAAACCTGCATATTGGAGATAATAAAAAACGATTTTTGTCATACTTTCTTTATATTGATTCGAGGATATTTCTCATAAGAAAACCTTGACCAAATATTAAATCAAAAACTCCAACCATCTAGCACGTCTCCTATGTTAAAGACATTAATACTCAATGATATATAAAAATATTAAGACAAAAGCAATACAAACAAATGCTGGTAATAAAAAGGATCCGTCAACATGTTTGTACACCAGGTAAATAATGATGTAAGCCTCCCTACCTTTGAAAATGTTTTTAGTGTTTTTTTCTTTTTAAGGTTGGTATTCAATTAAACAACTTGTATAGTTTTTAACAGGTGTTTCTGTAGTTTAATTAACCTGTTTTCTGTAAGTATATAGAATAGAGTCAATAGAATTGTAGTGAAATATTAAACTGCAGAAGCACCTGTTTCAACTATACAAGTTCTATAATGAAAAAAGAAATAAAAAGCAAAAGTATGTTTTTTTAAACTTACAGCATAATAATCGTCCTAACATATGAGATAAAAAATGAACGAATTTCTTAGTAAAAAAACAACAACACAGCGCCAGTTTTCGGAGTGTGAAAACGAATATCAGTTAAATTTGTTTTATAATATCAGGAAATTACTGGTCAGAAAGTCGATGCTCATTTTACGTAAAATTTACTTAGGAAAGTGATTCCCACTTTTTGAAAAAGTAATTTCTTCATATCATTAAAGCTACTTATCTTCCCCAAATTTAAATGTGATATTCATTTTAAGCACCACCGAAAACTTTAAAAGCCGTCATTTCAAAGTTTTGGGAGGAGTTGAAAAGAAACTTGATATTGACCAAATATATAATATATATATACTTGTTTATTGTTATATAAACATGTTTACATCCCGCTACTACAAACAGCCACTTGTTTCAATCAAACAACAGATATCATCAGGCAGCGACTTGACTATTCAAATGTTCAATGAATAATGGATTTTTATTTTAGGTAGGAACTCTTTAAAGGTTGGAGTTAAAAAACCTTAGAACACAGAACTTTAATTATGAGATGTAAAGAGGGGGGCAATTTAAAGAAAACTAAAAAAAATATAATGGAGAGAGAATGATTAGGAGGAGAAAAAAGAAATAGAGAGAGAAAATAAATAGAGAAAGAAAATAGAGAAAAAAAATATAATATGGAGAAGAAAAAGAAAAAAAGATATAAAGGGTTATTATAAAGAAAACAAGGGCTAGAAGAGAAAAGAAAGAATGACGAAATATAGTTAAAGAGAGAAAGTAAGAATTAATAGGAAGGGAAGCTTAAAATGTTGAGAGGATATAGAAAAAGAAAAAGATCTGCGTGTCAACCAATTTATGAACAATTATACATTTCAGTAACGAGACACGTTATTACAACACAAACAGAAAATACAATCTTAGCGTTAAAAGTGTACATGTCAAAAGTGACGGCGAATGTAAGTAACCAACATATTTATCATCTCACATACGTCCACGAGTAATATCAACGCAGTTTAAACATACGTCCTCAATTAATTAAGCCCTTTATACTAAATGATATAAGTTTAAAGTTTTCGCGTTTTTATTAAATAAATATATAAAAATAATGATAAAACAATATTAAAATTATTATTAATAATAATAGTAATAATAAAAATAATAGTAATATTAATAATAATAATAAAACAGAATAAAATTATTTATTATCTTTTTTATATAACATATTTATCCATAAGAGGGGATCGAAGAAAGTAAATAGGACTAATAATTATAAAGAATAATCTACTAATTTTTATGTATATAAAAAAATACAATACATATATATAAAGGTGTAACTCTATACTATTAAGTTGAAAGTTTAAGCTAGTTAAGTATAAATATAAAGTCATATTAAATCACAAATTAACACATTCAAGACAGTATTACTAAAAACATAGATAAAAGTACACTTACATATAAATATGTAAATATATTCAGGCAAAAGAAGTAATTAAATCAACAAAATACTCAAAAGTAACAACAAACAGGTAGATAGTAACAAAATAAAAAAATAATAAAATACATATGTATATACCCACAAAGAACCAACAGACATACATATATACATATATATATATACTTTTATGTATGCACATACATACATAAAAATACACAAATATATGCACACAGTCATATACTAATATACAACAACGCACACACACACACACATATATATACGCACACATAAATATGTATAATTCACATAAACCATATATATAAAAATACATACGAATAAAAATTATTTGACAAGAGTACAGATAGATGCATACACACATAAAAGCATACAAATGGATTGAATAAACATTATTAGGGGAGTACATAACAAAGGAGGGTGTACAAAATAACATATGTATGTATATATATATATATATATATATATATATATATATATATATATATATATATATATATATATAAGTACACACGGTCATAAAATAAACACATAGACACTTACATATCCACATAGACACACAGGTATATAAGATAGGGGAAGTTATGAATGAAATCAGGCGAGGAGAAAGTATATTAATAGTATTTTAATAAATTATAGAAATCCGTGACAATTTTAAATTTATTTAAATTGTATATCTAAACTAAATTACTTAGTCCATTACTTTTGAATAAAAAAAACGAGTATATATATATATATATATATATATATAAACCCAGGCTGAACATCTCAATATTATTGGGATTAGTCGAACAACCTAAGAACAGTGGTCCGTCCGAATAATCCGCATATAACGATTTACAAAACTGAATACTTGACATAAACAACTTCAGTAAAAGAAAAGCATTGCACAAACGGTGAATTCAGTCAAATGATAAAATTAGATTTAAACCAAGAAATCAAACTATAATCATATCATTACATTATGAAACTTTCAAATTTAATTATAAATTTCCTGTTTTTTTGGTTCTTATGTTCATGGCATGCAGGTTTCGCATTATCACCAATCTGGCGGAGATGCAAAAGGCTTTACTTGTCATGAAGCACACATTCCCAGACATTACCTCCTCCGTTGAAAAGAAAGCAGTTGACTTTCAATAGCTGAGACACCATCAATTAGTACTGTTAACGCCGCTTCTCGTGATATTTGTTCCAGGTGAGAGTGGCTGATTCGATATAAAACATTAAATGGTTAAATATGTTAAATCTTCGCAGAATCGTACATTCATAAAAAAACACGTTATTGATTTTAACCTTTTTTCACAGTTAATAAATTTTGTGCTTAAAATAAATTATGTTTTTTTGTTTTGATTGTTTGAAATTGTTTAGAAATTAGTTTGACTGTCGATGTTTGCATACGTTTTCATGAAATGCATATGTATTCGGAGACAGAACAGTAAAATGAAAGTGTAGTAACTGTTCATCGTCTGCGTACTTATAACATCCATGTTCGGCATTAGCATTATTATGGCAAATTAAGGCTTGGCTTGTTGAAATGAGGTGTAATTTTTCTGAGTCTCATGAGTTGCATCATCCTAGGCATTATTTCCTCCTTTCACATGGAGATGAATAACTGCTACTTCAAAATACCAAACGACCATTGTTGTTTGTAATATATTTTTTTAATGCCAGAATGTCCCATCAGTTAAATTGGCTTTTTCACGTTAAATTGTTTTGTGGTTCAGTTTTGTAAAATTTTAATTAATAAAAACAAATTCTTTTTATTTTTTACTTTTACATTTATACAATCAATAAACATGTGTGCAAAAATATGATTTAATGTTTTGTTCTGAAAATTGTTTATCTGTCATGATTTGTACACGTTTTATGAAATATTAATTCGGATGCATTACAGTAAAATGTCGACATCCCAATGCTATCAGAAGACGTAACTACACAAACCACCAGAACTACGAACCGTACAATTTTTGGCAATGTAAATATAGTTTCTTGCGGATTGATGGTTGTTCCATACTGAGATACAAAAGAAATCTAGTTGAATTACAAACATACCTTTAACAATAAAAGTGACGATAAATTTCGTTTTATTACAAAGATATTGTTTCAACCTCATCCTTACAACCAGTCATACAAAAACACGTTATTGATTTTAACCTTTTTTCACAGTTAATAAATTTTGTGTTTAAAATAAATTATGTTTTTTTTGTTTTGATTGTTTGAAATTGTTTAGAAATTAGTTTGACTGTCGATGTTTGCATACGTTTTCATGAAATGCATATGTATTCAGAGACAGAACAGTAAAATGAAAGTGTAGTAACTGTTCATCGTCTGCGTACTTTTGGCCTTTTCCAATGTTTCTTACATTTGTTTATTATTTATTAATTAATTTTACTATTATTGTGGGGAAAAGAAGTAAAGAGAGCAAGACAGAGAGTCGAATTTACGATGTTCTTTCGTAGAAAATATATCAACAAAACAAATACAGTTAACTCTCAATTTATAAAAAAAGATTTATTACTTTTTAGGAAATATTTCAATGAAAATAATAGTTCATTTATGAGTGAACAAAAGGGGGAAATTAGTTGAGATTAAGGAAGTTTTAAAATAATTGTTTACATAAAATTAGTTAAAAATGAGCATGCGATAGTAGAAGGGGGAATACAAAAGTTAGTTACTGTGTCTGTGTGTTCGCCCACATTGTTTTATCAGCCGACTCGCCTGCTATGTTCACAGTGTTGTCGCGTTAGTTTTGAGCTGCAGACAGTAGTGATATATATATCTTCCAACACTATCTCTAAATTTTGTTAACTGCACTTTTTTTTGGAAAATACAGAGGTTTTTAAAGATTTTCACCGGCTCCCAGACACATAATTTCCGACAGCCCGGAAAACTCTCTGATTGGTCAAAAAAAATCAAAACATTGAACCTCCAGAGCAATTCAGTAAAAAGAAAAAGGGCGCCTCTAGCCGCTTGCGCAGAAAACGTCTCGGGGCACTTGAATTTCCGGCAGCGAAAGAGTGAACATCGTAGCTCACCATATAACTTTCCGCCCAGTAAACGGAGTTTAAAGGTTCATCGTTCATGATAAATAGCTTTGGTTTTTTTTTTTTTTGTGAAGGAAAGTTTGGTAGTATATTTACATGTAAATGTAGGTTGGAAAAAAAAATTTTTTTTTTTTGTTTAGAAAATTTTTACATCATTTTTATTTTTAATAATAAAAATATGTGTTGTCCTTTTTCCACCTGATGGTTCTCCCGGACTTTGATTTAGTTTGTTTCTTTTCAACCTCTGTATCAGAGGAAGATACAAAAGTGTCAGATACTGGAAGGGGTGGAACAAAATCTTTTGACGTTGTTGAAGAATATGCAGGCTTCAATCTATCTATGGAAACGTTACTGTGTACATCATCAGACATTTTAATAGTAAAATATTTGCCATGACGATGTACTACTTGGAATGGACCTGTATATGGAGCTTCCATAGATTTTCGAATTCTGTCTGTTCTCAACCAGACGCTGTCACAAATTTGAAGATCCTTAGGAATGTACACAGTAGGTAAAGAATGGAGGTGTCCACTGGATAATCCGTCTGTGTCAAATTTCCGCATCTCCTCAGCTAGAGCTTTTATGTGAGCATCTGTTATATCAATGTTTGCATCCTCGTACGCATCGATTAACAATCTAGGTATCTGTGCATTAGCATCCGTAACTGCAGTAAATGGTGAATAATTGGAATCGTTGGGTGTAATCCTGATACCTAGAAGAACTATAGGAAGAGCAGACAACCAAGATTCTCTTCTGGCAATAATTGCTGTCTTTAATGTTCTGTGTGCTCGCTCGATCATTCCGTTTGCTTGGGGATGGTACGAAGTCGTTCTCAGCCTGTGAAACCCTATAATTTTTGACAGTTCTGAGAACAGCTCAGACTCGAATTGGCTACCTCTGTCTGTAACGACATTGAGGGGCACACCAAATCGCGATATCCACAGATCAACAAAAGCAGTTGATACTGACGCTGCAGTTATTTCGGTCAATGGGCAAGCCTCTACCCATCTCGTATTTCTATCGATGCATGTTAATAAATAACGATAGGGAGAGAAATACGGGTTTGTTTTGCTCTTGACTGGTGGTAGAGGGCCAACAATGTCAATGTGTACAGTTTGAAATCTGCTGGATGGCAATTCAAATGGATGCACGTCACTTTTTGTGTGTTTGTTTATCTTTGCTTGTTGGCAATGCTGACATTCCTTGCACCATTCCTTTATTGACTTGGCCATTTTGGGCCAAAAATATCTGGAAGTTATCATTTTAGTTGAAGCAGCAATTCCAGGGTGTGACAAGTTGTGTAAACTGTCAAAAACAGATTTCCGGAGCTTTTGTGTGACAAAAGGTCGTGGAAAAGGTAAAGACACGTCACATAGGATTGTATTATGTTCATTAATCTGATACGGCTTTAGTTGATCACATAGAGTTTTTGTTTCTTCATCAGTGGTTTGGTGATTGGCCATCTCCTGTAAGTCACAAATATCAATTGTGATTGCATACGCTGGTCGCGATAAGCAATCAGCTACAATGTTCTGTGAACCTTTTATGTGTGAAATATCAGTCACATATTCACTCAAGAAACAAAGGTGACGCTGTTGTCTATCGGATTTTAAAGGTGTTTGGCTTTTAAAGGCGCTGCAGAGCGGTTTATGATCTGTTAATAACAACAAGTTTCTGCCTTCCACCTGATGTTTAAAATACAAGACTGCTAAATAAGCAGCTAGCAATTCTCTGTCAAAGGTAGAATATTTTTGTTGAGTTTGTGATAACTTTTTTGAAAAGAATCCAATAGGAATTGGTTGATTGTCAATCATTTGATGAAGTGCTGCTCCAACAGCGTAACTGGAACTGTCCGTAACAAGCTGATAATTAGTAGCTTTTGAATCGGGATAAGGTAGAGCGGTTACACCTGATAAACTTGTTTTTATCCTTTCAAAGGATTCAACTTCCTCCTTTGTAAAATCTATTTTCTTAGATTTTTGATTCAACCGAATACACTCGGTGAGTGGTAAACTGATTTCACTGAAATTTGGAACTAATTTTCTGTAAAAATTTGCCATGCCAAGGAATCGACGCAGTGATTTTGAATCGTTTGGTTGAGGAAATTCATTTAATTCGCGGATTTTCTAGTCACTTGGCTTAAGACCATCAACAGATATGTGAAATCCCAAAAATTCAAGTTGAAAAACATTGAAAATACATTTAGAAAGGGAAATTTTAAGGTCGTACTCACTGAGTTTCTGTGAAACAGTGTCGAGGTGTTTGGAATGCTCTTCTTCACTATTTGAGAAAATAAGAATATCATCGATGTATATAAAAATACAATCAATGTCGCGGAAAATATTGTCCATCATCCTTTGGAAAGTACTAGATGCGTTCCGCAAACCGAAAGGCATGTAATTGTACTCATATAAACCGAAGGGTGTTGTGATGGCTGTTTTGCATACATCATCCGTATGGACTGGTACTTGGTGATAAGCAGAAGATAAATCAATTTTTGAAAAAACTTTCTTACCGTGCAGTTTTGATGACAAGGAATTTATGTTTGGCACTTGGTATCGATCGGGTTTTATTATAGTGTTTAGTAACCTGTAGTCACCTACAGGTCTATAAGTCCCATCAGATTTATTCACCATGTGCAAGGCCGAACTCCACTCTGATTTAGAGGGGGATATAATTCCGGCATTCTGGAGTTTCCTGAATTCCTCTTTTGCTATGTTGTATTTCTGGGCTGATAACTGCCTCGTTTTAGAGAAAGATGGAGGGTTACTGCCAGTTTCAATTCTATGAAACACTTTAGGTTTTGTTGCATTGGAATCGCGATGTGGAGAAATTAAGTTGGGATATTTTTGCGAAATTGTGTGAACTGTTGTGTCGGCAACGTTATCCGAGCATAACGCAATGTTCATAAGTATTGGTGATGGCTGTGCGTTTGAATATCTTTTGGTTGTTTGATCAATCAATTTGTTATTTGTGCAATCAACTATTAATCCAAAATGATTCAGAAAATCATAACCTAGGAGAGGTCTGGTAGTTTCTGCAATGAGAAAGGTCCAAGTGAAATCACGCCTCAAGTTATGAAGTGCCAGGTTTAATACTGCTTGACCGGAACATTCAATGTTCTGACCGTTAGCTGACACAATTGAGATGTTTGTTGGGTATATAACTATACCGCTTATATATTTTCTTGGGATTACAGATATTGCAGCTCCCGTATCCACAACAAAATTCAATTTTATAGCTCCTAACCGTGCGGCTACTTCAAGAAGCGGCGAAGATGTGGAAGCTATCACGCTTCGCCGGGTTAGTTTTCCGATGTTTTACTAAAAGCAGGGGAGGCAGGACGAGAACTGGGTTGCATTTGCACATTCCGTTTGTCTGGCCATTTACACCATGGTTTGCAATATTTTGCACGTTCGGCAAAATATAGATGTGAACGGCAGATTTTGGGTCTCTGATCCTTGTTAAAAGGACGAACTCCATTTGGACAATTATATGATTTTTGTGACGGATTACTTTTTCTTTGAGATCCGTCATCACTCTGGTTACGATGGTTTTGGTTCCATGATATCTGTTGTATATGCGTGGCTTCCTGTCTATTAAAATATAACAGCAGGTCATCGGACATTTTACCAAGTCTTTCCAGATCGAGATCAATTTGTGCTGCTACCACGGGTTTGATCGAATGAGGTAGGGCTTGGATGAACTTATGTCGGACAATGTCTTCTCCAACACCAATTCTACCTGCTAACGACATGAGTTCGTTCAAATAAATCGAAGGACGTCCTGTCATGATTGAAGATGACATTAGTTTGTCCAGCATTTCAGGCTTTGATTTTTCATACTGATTAATCACAGCATCTTTTAACTTATCAAAGTCTTTTGATTCCAGTATGCTGTTTTGTAATTTTCCAACTATATCCGTTGGTAGTGACGCGAGAATATGATAAAATTTTTGTCTTGGTTGCTTAATGTTCATAATACTGAACTGGGCTTCCATTATTGAAAACCAAGCTAGTACATTTGAATCAATAAATGCCGGAGTTTTAATCGCTATTGACTGCACTGGTTTATCTTGTTCTGCTGCCATGTCGACTTCGTTTTCTGCCATTTTAGTTTTCCCTTTTGTTATTCACACTTTTGCTGTATGTTGTCTTTTATAATTTTGTTATGAAGATAGGTTTTTATGTTAAAATTTTTTTTTTTTTTTTTTTTATTCAGAAGGATTTGTTTTATCGTTTTCATACAAAAATTTTTTTATTTTTGTTGAATTTCCATAGTTTTTCGCGACCTTGGTGAAATTGTTTCTTGAGTTTTTTATTTACTTTTGTTGAAATTCACATCAAAAGTTGGTTATTTGAAGTATTAGAAGGCAGTTTTTTTGTTTGTTTGTTGGTCCATGGTGAATTTCTAGTGAAATTATTTCTTGGGTTTTCATTTTGTTTAGTTTCATTGAAATTCACATCAAAAGATGTGTTACTTGAAGCATCAGAAGATAGCCCTTTTTTTTTATATAGAAATGTTTGCGTGTTCAAAATAATCACGTCGGTGGGTCGCCAGTTTTGGCCTTTTCCAATGTTTCTTACATTTGTTTATTATTTATTAATTAATTTTACTATTATTGTGGGGAAAAGAAGTAAAGAGAGCAAGACAGAGAGTCGAATTTACGATGTTCTTTTGTAGAAAATATATCAAAACAAATACAGTTAACTCTCAATTTATAAAAAAAGATTTATTACTTCTTAGGAAATATTTCAATGAAAATAATAGTTCATTTATGAGTGAACAAAAGGGGGAAATTAGTTGAGATTAAGGAAGTTTGAGTTGATAATTATTTACATAAAATTAATTAAAAATGAGCATGCGATAATAAAAGGGGGAATACAAAAGTTAGTTACTGTGTCTGTGTGTTCGCCCACATTGTTTTATCAGCCGACTCGCCTGCTACGTTCACAGTGTTGTCGCGTTAGTTTTTGAGCTGCAGACAGTAGTGATATATATATCTTTCAACACTATCTCTGAATTTTGTTAACTGCGCTTTTTTTGGAAAATACAGAGGTTTTTAAAGATTTTCACCGGCTCCCAGACACATAATTTCCGACAGCCCGGAAAACTCTCTGATTGGTCAAAAAAATCAAAACATTGAACCTCCAGAGCAATTCAGTAAAAAGAAAAAGGGCGCCTCTAGCCGCCTGCGCAGAAAACGTCTCGGGGCACTTGAATTTCCGGCAGCGAAAGAGTGAACATCGTAGCTCACCATATACTTATAACATCCATGTTCGACATTAGCATTATTATGGCAAATTAAGGCTTGGCTTGTTGAAATGAGGTGTAATTTTTCTGAGTCTCATGAGTTGCATCATCCTAGGCATTATTTCCTCCTTTCACATGGAGATGAATAACTGCTACTTCAAAATACCAAACGACCATTGTTGTTTGTAATATATTTTTTTAATGCCAGAATGTCCCATCAGTTAAATTGGCTTTTTCACGTTAAATTGTTTTGTGATTCAGTTTTGTAAAATTTTAATTAATAAAAACGACAAATTCTTTTTATTTTTTACTTTTACATTTATACAATCAATAAACATGTGTGCAAAAATATGATTTAATGTTTTGTTCTGAAAATTGTTTATCTGTCATGATTTGTACACGTTTTATGAAATATTAATTCGGATGCATTACAGTAAAATGTCGACATCCCAATGCTATCAGAAGACGTAACTACACAAACCACCAGAACTACGAACCGTACAATTTTTGGCAATGTAAATATAGTTTCTTACGGATTGATGGTTGTTCCATACTGAGATACAAAATAAATCTAGTTGAATTACTAACATACCTTTAACAATAAAAGTGACGATAAATTTCGTTTTATTACAAAGATATTGTTTCAACCTCATCCTTACAACCAGTCATACAATTTTATCCTTCAATTATGGCAGAAAACAAGCCGCATTGATCATCATCATCATCATCATCTGCATGTCATTGCTTTTCATCCACAAGAAGAGAATCTTCGGCTGCTGCTTCTACAGGTATAACATTGGGTAACAACCAAAAGAAAAAAAAACGTCAGTGGTTTCTCAGCTGATTTAGACTAATTTTGGTGTTCTGAGTCCGAATATCACATTGATTTTGCTCTATCGTGTCAACTTTTTGAGATACAGCAATAGCCCTACCTGACGAGCTATACATATGCTAATATCAGGGGTTTTGAGTTCAATCATATTTTTCTTAACGAATTTATCAAATTACAATGCACAGACACGAATAATATTATAAATAATTAATATATTTGTGTTTATCATAATTTTATGTGTATAAATATGTCTAGAATTTATTATATTTTTGTGTGAATTTAGGCTGAGGGTTATACTTGAGCAAATTTGGGTCATTCTTCCCAAAGACTCCGTAGTGACAATATTACCTCAGATTCTCTCTCATATTCTCATTACCTTAACATTCATTGCCTTTGCCTTAAATTAACTCATTGTGTGTTTAGACGTGAAAGTTGGTGCACGCAAGTTTTGTTATGCGGGTTCGTGTCTCTGAAAAATAGTACAATTATGGAATATTCAGTGGCTATAAATCCTAGTACTAATTTATTAACTGTCTGTTTCTGTATTAGCGTATTAAAGAGCAGTAAACGGGGGATTCAGCTTATATTTGTTTATTTTCCTTTTTCGAATTCATCGGGTTTTTAGAACAATAAAGGGAATTCCACAATTAGCCAATCAAACCAATACCTGTCTCGCCATAACTCCATAGGAATATATAAATAAAATATAATTCCAAATTTACTTAATTAACCCTTAGCCAATCAAATTGATTCTAAATTTCATTGTCTGACACTCAGCTGCATCTTTCTGCGAAGAAATTCCTGTGCCAGCGTTCACACAGCTTCCCGACAGCGACGACGAGGCCACCAGTCCACCACTACAGACGAGAAAGGATATACAGAAGAGTTCGATGGTCCGCAGCTCTAGGTGTGTCAGAAATTTCGTGAAAATAGTGAATAATTCCACCCCATCTTTCCAAGCTTATAATTCCTCGAAAAATGTAATGCAAGCCCTAATTTTTTTTTCAATTAAAGGAGCAAGGACCAAGGACCAAGGTTTCATTAAAACAAAACAAAACAAAAACGTGTTTTTTTTTTTGTTTTGTTTTAATGAAATAAAAAAAAACAACGTGTTTTTTTTTAAGGTTTTAAACTTCGGACTTTACAGGTAAATTTCTAAAAAACAGTTCTTTTTTTTTTGTTTTAAATTTGAATATATTATTTATTGACCTTTTCTCTTCAATTTGTGATATATAAGACTCTGGTACATAAATTAATTATTTACTTTTTAATAGACATTTCAAAATGGGAGGCGTGAATTATTCGACCCCCTGTCTTTCCAAGCTTATAACTCCTCGAAAAATGTAATTCAAGCCCAATTTTTTTCTATTAAAGGAACAAATCACAGGGTTCCATTAAAAAAGAAAAAAACAAATAACATTGTCTAAAGAAAGGTTTTAAACTTCAAACTTTACAGGTAAAATTCTAAAAAAACACTACTTGTTTTTTTGTTTTAAATTTGAATATATTATTTATTGACCTTTTCTCTTCAATTTGTGAGTAAATTAATTATTTACTTTTCGGTGAGTAAATTAATTATTTACTTTTTAATAGAAACTTGAAAATGGGGGGGCGTGAATTAAAAAAAACGTTTGTCTAAAATATTATATTCGGTTTATTGGAAAGAACATAACATTTCACATTGACCCTGAAAATATCGTAAAAATAGAATCAATAGAAAAATTGATAGATTTTTAAAGTTTAAAAATTGAAAAATATTGAGTTCGGAAAATCCATTACTGTTTAAAAAAAATATATTTCTATTACTTTTAAAACAACTTTAATAGTTTATTTTGGAAGTATAATCCATAAAGAAAATAAATCACCCACTTTTAACAGAGAAATTACGAGATTTTTATATTTTATTCGCAGTTTCGTGTTAGGGGTGTCAAAAATTCCTACAAAACTTCTGATACACCTACCGCAGCTCTTTTAACAATGTGAGATTAATGATCTGGTTCGGGATCTCAGCTTGTCGAAGACTTCCTCCGAGCTGTTGGCCTCCAGCCTCCAAACTCTACTTGGCAAGGACGCACGTATAACTTTCTTTCGTAGAAGGCATGAGGACTACATGGGCTACTTCTGCCAGGAGGAAGATCTCGTGTACTGCCGAGATATCGCCGGTCTTCTTGTTAAACTCGGCGCTCCTCAATACGATCCGAGAGATTGGCGACTCTTCATTGACAGCTGCAAGCGCTCTTTGAAGTGTGTGCTCCCTCCACAACGGGAACCAGTTCGCCTCAATCCATCTTGCGCACTCCACAACTCTCAAAGAGAAATATGAAGCAGTGAAGTACGTGCTCGACAAAATCCAATATGAGCAGCACAAATGGATCATCTGCATTGAATTAAAGATGGTGAACTTTCTACTTGGTGAGCACTCTGGTTCACGAAGTACCCATCCTTTATATGTATGTGGGACAGTCGAGACAAAGCCCAGCACTATGTAAAGAAAGAGTGGCTAGCGCGAGAGCAGTTAGTACCTGGGGCGAGAAACATCATAAACGAACCTCTTGTTGACCGGGAGAAGATATTGATCCCACCGCTACACATGAAGCTTGGGTTAATGAAACACGTCACACTCGCTCTGGACAAGGATGGAGGTGCTTCAACTACCTGTGCAAAGCCTTTCCTCGACTGATCATTGAGAAGCTGAAGGCCGGCATTTTCGATGGTCCACAGATACGGCAGCTCATAAAGGACAGAAAGTTCCAAAACTCGATGAACACCCTAGAGTGCGCCGCGTAGAAATCGTTTATGCAGGTGGTGAACAACTTCCTGGAGAACACGAAGGCAACAAACCACGCCAGTCTCATCAGCAGCATGATAGAGGCCTTCCAAAAACTCGGGTGTTTGATGAGTATAAAGATGCACTTCCTGTTCTCACACATGTAGAAGTTTCCTGAAAACCTTGGGGCGATGAGCAACGAGCAGGGGAGAAAGTTTCCATCATGACATGCGCCAAATGGAGGAGAGGTGCCAGGGGAGGTGGGAGGCAGTCATGATGGCGGACTACTGCTGGTCGCTGAAATGAGACAACCAAGCAGCTGTTCACACACGGGAATCGAAAAAACGCCGATTTATGCCGTGAATTTTGAACTTTTGTGTCATGTAACGCTCATACTTATACTAATATTATGATAATTATGCTTATCAAATTTGATGGACTAAATAAAAACTGAATGAATTTGGATACGTTGACTTTTATTTCTTGAGGAAAACGGACAAAAATCGTCAGGGGTTTCTCAGCTGATGATCCGCAGAAATTGTTTTTTTTTACGAAAAATCGATTTTTTTTTTAATTCTGTAGCGAAAAAAAAACTGACCTGATTGAGCAAAACCAAGGTCATTTTCGGACTCAGAGCATCAAAATCTGTCTAATTCAGCTGGAAAACCCAGGACGATTTTCAAAACATATTTTTTGTTACCCAGTGTAATCAAAGAAAAGACAAAAATGGACATAACATGTTTAGCCTTTATCGACAAGGAGCTAAACAGACTTGATATAACTCCTGTTCGAAAAGGGGGTGGCTGTTTCTGAGGGCAAAGCTGTGATTCTGAATGAAGGTGACTACGAACTAAATGAACGGTCTACACGTGGCTATTTTAACGTTGTTCGAACATGTTTTCCCACGCATATACACACCCGCACATACGCACACACACACACGCATATACACAGCCTCATATACACTCACATTCACGCGCACACACATACACACGCTAACGTACACACATATACGCACACATACGCGCACAAGTACACACACATGTGAAACGTCACTTCCTTTAAAGTGAAAGCCAGACATGCGCAGCCAGAACACTGACCCCAGTATAAAAGTCAACAAAACCTGTCAACTTCCTCTTTTTGCATCTGGGCCAGCGTTCGACCTGCTTAGTCGACGAACTGACCGCATGTTCTAACGTCACTTTCCCTGCTACTGTAATGTGGGGCAAGCGCAAGCACATTTAATACGCTTTCCCTCTCCATGAACTGGATTGACTTACTCTCTCTATCTCCCTTTCGCTTTGGCCTATCGACACAGACATGTGCGCGACTTTCTACTGAGTTTAACCCTTTCTTTCTACAGCCGGCTTGCCACTTCGCATTTCTCTATTCCTTCCACGCGCGTAGTCGTCAACGGCTGAATGAACATGTGTACACGAAGACCATCATTTCTCAACAGAAAATAAACGACATGTTTATTTTATTCCAGCATCCGGTTTGTAAGACTAGAAAATAAAATGCGTTTCATTCCAGTCTTTCAGCGTTTTAGTTAATCACCAACCATCCGCACATGTAAATAATATAACATGGTGTTAGAAGTGGTTAAATGTAACTAGATATCTACGGTTAAAAAAAAATTAACAAAAAAAAGAGAAGTAAAAAAACGAAAACCAATCGATCCATTAGTCCACGTGGGAACGCGACACAGGAACTCAAAAACGTTGTATCATCACGGTGTAAAGTGAACTAACGAAATACATGCGTCAACTGAATAACTCAACAACAAGGAAATAAACGAAGTCACAGACTGAGGAATAAAAGTAAAAAAAAAGAAAAAGTGAAGACAAGAGACGACACAAGGTCGGCGATTCGTTATTGTTATTATTTTTTTTACAAAAGCAAACAAATACCGTACGCCAATCAGACACTTTTATAAATAAAAAAAAAAATTCTTATTTCAAGGATGTAAGTGAGGACATAAAAGTTAATTATCTGTTATTTTGGTCAGGGATTGAAGGACAGGATCTGAGTGACACATTTGAGTTTGAGGAAAGTGAAGCACGTAATGTAGAAAACTATATTAAGAAATTTCGTGCATATGTAGAGCCAAGATCAAACTTCCGCGTCTCGAGGTATCAGCTTCTACAGAGTCGACAACAACCTGATGAACCAGCCCACGCATTTCTTAAACAATTAAGGCAGATATTGAAACAATGCGAGTACGAGTCCCCCGTTGAGAAAACTCTTCTGGTAGACATTTTCATTTTTGGACTGAAAAATAAGTCCACACAAAAATCCTTACTTAAGGAAGGATATAATCTCAACATCGCAGAAGCACTACATGTTGCAGAGACAGAAGAAGCAACATCGAAACAGGTGGAGGCAATACAAAACACGCATAGTGTCCCACAGTTTTCCGAGGAAAAACCACAAGATGCCCATGCAATAAAAGCTGGGAAAGAATATTATAACAAATGCTATTTTTATGGGAAAAGCCATTACAGAGGCGAATGCCCAACAAAAGGGAAAACCTGTAGGAAGTGCAGGAAGACGGGACATTTTGCAGTCGCTTGCCGCACCAGAGACACAAAAGATTCAACTCGGAAACAAGACAGGCCTTCAAGAGCAACCAGAACCCCAAGAAACAGAAACGCCCATAATATTACAATGCAGAGCGATGAGGAAGAGGACCACTCACCAACAGAGGTATATTCCCATACCATATCAGGGCCAAAAATAACAAAATCCCATGTCCCAGCAGATGCTAGAGAGGCATATGCAGACTTGAGAATAGGGAACAAAAAATCACAAATAAAAATAAATGCGAAGGTGGACAGAGGAGCCATGAGCAACCTTATCCCATGGGAGTGTTAAAAACAACTCAAACATGTGCAACTTCTAAACACTCCAATCAAACTATTTGCCTTCGGAGGTGTCACAATCGACCAAGTGGGTATATCTCACCTAGGAGTCAGATATGGCGACAAATTTACGAGTGCCAACTTCCATGTGGTAAAAAGCAGTGGACCCGCACCACTTGGCCTCTAGACTTCTAGAAAACTGGGACTAGTTACCCTTAATTTTACAATAGGAACCAATACAGTGGAGCATGACCACACCGATTCAACCGCAGCAACGCACGCAAAACCAGAAGGAGACATCAAGAATGTTTTCTCAATATCAGATGACACTGTTATTGTCGGATTTGAGGAGGATGGCAGTGATCATGACAAAGCGCTCAAGGAACTACTAGAAAGAGCTCGGTCTATGAACTGCAAGTTCAACCCAGACAAATTAGTGGTCCGCGCACAAGAAATTTCTTTATTGGACATGTCATATCAAGGGATGGAGTGAAACCAGACCCAAAGAAGATAGAAGCGATCGTTCAGATGAAACCACCAAAAGATGAAAAACAACTAACAAGTTTCTTGGGCTAGCAAATTACTTGAACAAATTTTCACCACATCTGGCAATGCTGACCAAGCCGCTCCGAGCCATTCTGTCGACAAAAATGCAGTTCATCTGGACAGAACAGGAACAGATGGCATTCAACAGCATAAAAGAGGAAATAGGAACAGCAATTGTGCTCAAATATTTTGACCCAAAAGCGCCAATCAGTATACATGCAGACGCATCATGAGCTGGACTAGGCGCAGCCCTCATTCAAAATGTAATGCCAGTCGCTCTAGCAAGCAAAACCCTGTCAGAGCCGGAGACAAGATACTCCAACATAGAACGTGAAATGCTAGCAGTGGTCTTTGGATTGGAGAAATTTCATCACTATGTATGGAGCCAAGCAGTGACAATACAAACAGACCACAAACCACTAGAATCAATAGCCTTAAAGAATCTGGCTAATGCACCACCAAGGCTAGCAAGAATGTTACTCAAAATCCAGGGCTATGACTTCACAGTTAAATACAATCCAGGAAAGTCTATCTCAATAGCCGACTGCATGTCCAGGGTATCACCAAGACCAGGGGAACCAATCAGAGATGTAGATATCAACATACATCAACTTAACGCACACCTCAATGCATCTTCAACTAGCCTGCAAAATATCAAGGCAAAAACATTCAAGGACCCAGTACTACAAGAGCTCACCAACACCGTTATGTCGGGATGGCCCACAAATAGATCCAACTTCCACTCTCATATACAAGCTTTCTGTAACTAGATGGACGAAATTGGACTTCAGGATGGGATACTCCTTAAAGGCAATAAAATAATTATACCTCTCTCACTTCAATCAGACATCCTACAACAACTACATTCGTCCACCAAGGGATAGAGAAAACACGTTTACTGGCCCGAACAGCAGTTTTCTGGGTCGGTATCAACAAGGACATAGAAGAACTAATTAAAGACTGTTCCACATGTCAGAAGTACCAACCCAGTATCCCATCAGAAACACTACACCAGCATGAGACCCCTTCTTACCCATGGTAATATATCAGCACAGACATCTTTGCTATGGAAGATAAGAATTCTTACTAGTGGGAGACCATTACAGCCGCAGCCCATTTATACGGCGTCTCCACTCCACCACATCAGCCGCAATAATTTGACAAATGAAACTCCTGTTTGAAGAACGTGGTGTTCCAGAGGTGGTATACAGTGACAATGGGCCACAGTATTCCAGTACAGAGTTTGCAGATTTTGCCAAATCCTACAACTTCAAGCACACTACCTCGTCACCACACCACCCCAGTCAAATGGATTCACAGAGAGGATGATGGGTATCTGTAAAAAGCTATTGTTGAAAGCTCGAGAGACAAACACACACAGCCACTTAGCAATGATGGCTTACAGGGCCACACCGCTATCAGCTCAAATCAAATTCCCAGCAGAGTTACTGAATGGGAGACCCATGAGGACCCCACTGATATCGAAACAACAACTAGGAGATGAACAAACAAAGGTAGAGCTTGAGAAAAACAAAGAAGAAACAAAAAAATGGTACGACCGAAAGAATAGCCACCAACACACAGAGTTACAGACCATTCAACAGGTTTATGTTCAAGACAAAAGAACCAGACTCTGGGAACCCGGAAAGATTGTACAGATTGCTGATGAGCCAAGGTCACACCTGGTGAAACTTGCAAGTGGTGTAATACATCGTAGAAACAGACAGTCATTAAGGCCAACAAAGGGCAAGGCAGCCAATATGAAGTGTCAGCACCAACTGAAAACTTGTTGCGGAACACACAGAATTCCTTATCTTCACAACGCTATTCCAGCACAAAACCCAAGGCAAACCGATGGTCACCTATCAACCATCCCAAGGACACATCCATCAGCTCCATCAACGCCTGCCAAACCACGCAGATCAAGCAGGCCGAGCAAACCTATACAGACTCGATCTATGACACATAACAAACTATTACCCCCCTCCCCACAAACCGTCCCCAGCCCATCACAACCCAATATATTTCTCCTTCAATAGAAAGGGAGATGTTGTAGTATCAATAGTGATACCCCCATCCAGTCTTCCTCCCACTCCTCTCCCATAACCCTACTTCCAGTTTCAGGCTCACCGCCAAGCAGTTCCGGTTTGTAAGACTAGAAAATAAAATGCGTTTCATTCCAGTCTCTCAGCGTTCTAGTTAATCACCAGTCATCCGCACATGTAAATAATATAACAGTGTTATGTTCTATTTTTCGCATCCCCTCACACCTGCAAGATGGGGCATTGATAATAGTTCAAATAACAAAATAATTCAAATAATTTTCATATAAAAGATTGAAAATCTGAACTCAAATAAAAGGAAGGAATCGTACAAATGGCGAAGTCAGTCAAATAAAAATTTGAACGAAGAAAATAAATTAGATTTTTTAATCTTTTCAGATGAAGTGTCATAATTTGTTTATTCATTTTTTTCGGACTTTTGTTATCATGTGCATAGGTGTTGTTCCTCTGGCCTTTTTCAGGTGATTAAATGCGATGGGATATGAATGCAAGTTTTGTAACTGCATCAATCTTCTCTGGTCATCCATTGTCGGACAAAAGTCTGCAAAAAATGAATACACTAATTATGAAGAATTATTTCGAAATATAAAAAAATCAAGACATCTTTTGTTTTGGATTAAACCATAAGAACCACCACCAAAACCGTCATGTAATATTTCAACGAATTTGAAAAAAAAAACTCACCTTGAATGTCGGCAAATGTGAAGATAACAAGCACTTTATTAGAATCGATATACGAATATGTCATCATATATGAAAATAATTTTATTCCCATGTAAAAAACACTTGAATAAATATCTACTAAATGGTTTTATAAATGTTTTAAATTCTCATTCCAGCTTAGGTGTCAGCATCCATATTTTATGTCAACGGTTGTGAACCATCTATCGCTAATTAGCTAGGCAGTAACTCCATGCAGTTCTTTGAATACTCCTTTGGGGAAAGATTTCTCTTAGCACTGATGTCGATCTTTGCAATGACGTTTTACTTCAGTAGTATATCGTCATTTTTTTTACGTGCCATATGCTTCTATAGAGATTGATGGTACCTGCTAAATGGTGTGGATATATATATATATATATCTTCCTTGCATTACTTTCATATTTGTTGCTAGGTAAGTCCTCATCTTTATGTCTCATTGTGACGGTTTCATTATTCTACTTGCTTGCGTTTTATTTCCCGTCTTGGATTGTTTGGTTATATATCATTCATGGTTTTTCTTCTGGGTTGGAACTCTGTTCGATGATTTGTTTTACCTCAATATCCATAATTTTATTGGCTTTTCTTGTACTTAGCCTGAACTGCATGCTACTGCTTTCTTCATCTAGGATGCGTATAGCTCCAACTTACAAGTCGCATCCCCTGTCTTTACTATACGTAGCGTTTTGCTATAGTTAGATCATTATTTCTTTTTACTATACGTAGCGTTTTGCTATAGTTAGATCATTATTTCTTTTTACTATACGTAGCCTTTTGCTATAGTTAGATCATTATTTCTTTTTACTATACGTAGCGTTTTGCTATAGTTAGATCATTATTTCTTTTTACTATACATAGCGTTTTGCTATCGTTAGATCATTATTTCTTTTTACTATACGTAGCGTTTTGCTATCGTTAGATCGTTATTTCTTTTTACTATACGTAGCGTTTTGCTATCGTTAGATCATTATTTCTTTTTACTATACATAGCGTTTTGCTATCGTTAGATCATTATTTCTTTTTACTATACGTAGCGTTTTGCTATCGTTAGATCATTATTTCTTTTTACTATACATAGCGTTTTGCTATCGTTAGATCATTATTTCTTTTTACTATACGTAGCGTTTTGCTATCGTTAGATCATTATTTCTTTTTACTATACATAGCGTTTTGCTATCGTTAGATCATTATTTCTTTTTGGCGATTCGATATTTTCTGACTGATTCATTTGTTTTGATCTAAAATTTTCCATCTTTTCTATCCTCTTTTTGAAGTAAAGTTTTCTCTGCATGAAGCATGCTATCCCATCAGTTGCATGTTTTTTTTTCATTCAATGGCGATGTAGTTGGGACATCATTATCTTTTGTTGCGAGAGTCTTGAAGGCTTTGTTACAATTCATTTTCATCAGTCTGGGATCTTCAACTGCCAGACATCTATTATGCAGCGTGTCGGGAGCATGTATAATGAGGTACATATAAGACATGAATGACGATGATAATGATGAGGTAGACACTTACATCAGATTGGAACTTCATATTATAAATACAGACTGGGATATATGATGCAAGTTCTTAACACAGAGGGGACACATTACTGTCT
This sequence comes from Euprymna scolopes, assembly GCF_053919585.1. Classification (NCBI taxonomy): domain Eukaryota; kingdom Metazoa; phylum Mollusca; class Cephalopoda; order Sepiida; family Sepiolidae; genus Euprymna; species Euprymna scolopes. The sequence continues at coordinate 108,814,448 of NC_136508.1, read as the reverse complement.
GTAGATGATGGGGAGGACACATGATTGCAAGGGGTTAGATTGTTCGTTATAAGATGAGGATACGCACCTTTTCCGTTGTAAGGAATGAGGACACAAGACAACAGTTACAAACATAGTTAATTTCTTTATTCTTCAACCGCCGATTATTGACGTCAGGAATTCAAACTTTGATCTACTGGGTCTAATCTTCTAACCTTCGCTTCTAAGGTGCTCTCCTCTCCAACTGACTCTCTCTCATCAAGTCTGTCTTTCAACTGACTGACAACTATTGACTTCTAACTTCAAACCTTTAGATTCCTATATTGAGAAATCTCCTTTGTTTATGACGTCAGAAGTGTGGTTTTCAAACGTGACTAATTTTCATGTGGCTTTACATATGTTTGTCCAAACACTTTTGGCAAATAAAAGAATCCTCAATTCTAATTCTTACCTATTTTTAAACAATATATTTTAACTCGCATTGTGCATTCATTTAACTGACATATTTAATATCCAGATTTCTAACACAATGGATGTTATATAGCGCCAGGACCCCTAAGTTGGGAACGGTTGTAATTAGTAAGTTCCCCGCTGCAACAAAAACCCAGTAGCCGTCTCTTATTGATCGTCTAGTTATTTAATTTTCTGGTTGTTATGGTAACGGCTAAGACGACAGTGTTATTTCCCCCTTGACTGTGCATTTTTCATTTCTCGGCTTCTGTAGCTGTCATACCTGTCAAAATAATGATTCCGGCTAACCAGAATTTGATATGCACACAAAGGTCAGACGTAACTCAGAATAACAAATCAAGACGTAAGACACACCGGCTTTTTATATAAAAATATATTTTGTTTTGAAATTATTTTCGTTTTACACAGAGATTTTCAATAGTTCAAAATTTAACAGTGTGGCTTACTGTTCATTTCAGTGATGGAGAGGGGTGTGTGGAGACGTTATGCTCCCGATAATCGCATGTTTTCTATCGGAGTCTCGCTCTTCTTCTTCTTCTCTCCTCCTTCTTCTTGTTCTTCTCCTTCTCTTCTTCTTCTCGTTAAACTCCAAAATTCACCTCTTATATTGGCATATCTTTCGCTTGGTTTTTTCCAATCCACGCGATCTGTCAATCATTCTGCTCGATACTGATGCGCATGTCTGCTGGTCACGTTTTGACAACTTTTTGCCACCTCTTCATCAATTGACTTTATCACATGCTTACTTTGTATATATGCCAAGTTGCAAGGATGTCACGTTTCCTTGTTTTGTAAACAAAAAAATCGTTGTCCGATTTCTCTGTTTACGACGTAACCACTTTTTCGTTTCGACTGGTGAACAATTGATTATTCGATGCCCACCTTTTAAATCTTTTATTAAAGAAGTTTTTTTCTTTTCAGTTATGTATCGGATGGTTCCAGCCATCCATTACATAACATGGACAATCGACTCTTTTTCCGACATAAACAATGTTTAACTATTTCTAATAGAATTAACAATGGAATTTCTTACATTCCATTTTCCATTATCTTTAACACTTGCCTACAGGGTTCAATACTAGCCTTATACTAATATAATTTTCACTTATCCAGTATATCTTCTTACTTACATGATAAGGGACAGCCCTTTCATGTAACACATCGTGCCATTTCTATCCGGTGAGACAGTTTTTTGCCAGCTTTAATGGTGTATGTATTAAATAGTAGAGGGATTGAAAAAGCAAAATGTCACATAATGATGACGAAAACATACTGGTATATATCAGCGAGGGAATGCAAATTATTTACATAAATATACATGAGAAATATTAATAATAAGATAGAAAGAATAAGAGTCTATCTATATAAAAGCCAAGTACGTCCAAGGATGGAATACTGTTGCCATATCTGGGCAGGAGCTGCTAAAAACAGCCTATCCTGCCTTGACAGAGTGCAAAATAGACTTCGTGGCTTAGTGGGGGATGCCCTTTTCTCTACCCTGCAATCTCTCTCCCACAGAAGAGACGTTGCGAGCCTATCCTTGTTTTATCGTTATTTCCATGGCAGGTGCTCGTCTGAACTCCAATCTCTGGTCCCCTCTTGCCAATCTTTCACGAAAAACACCCGTCTAGCTGAATCCACTGTGAAAAATTTCCCCCACTCTATATCTGTGCCTAAATCAAAACGCGGATTCCATGAACGGAGCTTCTTTCTTGGAGCTCCACGCCTGTGGAACTCTGTTCCGTCTGCCTGCTTCCCACTGAACTACAACTTGGATGTGTTCAAGTCCAACATTAACAAATTCCTAATGAACCGCCCCCTTAAGTAAACATTTCATCAAATCTCCACACTAACGTAATGTACTTGCAATAACCCTTATCGCTGAGTGGCTTCCGGGCCTTGATAAGTGGTGATCACTGTGTAAAAAAAAAGACTTTGTTGAAATTAGAGTTCGTTACCTGCGATTGATAATAGGCTGACGGGTTAGTCAGGAGCACTGTGGTGGCCGATGCCACCAGAGCGGTTTCTGTCAGTGGATAAAGCTGAACGTAGCAAAAATGTTGAAACGCTAAATGTTTTTTTTTTTCTGTATACAAAAATGTGAGTTAGTAATTGATATTTGAGTGATTAGGGGGGTTACTAAACACAGATTCGAAAAAGTTGTCCAAAAACAAATACATGAAAGCAAAGGTAAGGTAAGTTATGTTTCTACCTAGCTGGATAATTGTTTATGTAATGAAAAGAGGGTGAAATATAAAAAACAGCAAGTGACAATCGAGTTGGCCTAGGAATTTCAACTCCCACATATCTTCATATCACATGTGCTGACAAACCCCTGTATAGGTTGGGATCTAGTAGGCATTCAAGTTCTCTTTCTTTTCCCAAGTGTTAGTTCTCATATGCCTCACTAATGTTGATTTTTTAGATCTAGAATATTCACATACTTGACAAATACGGAGATTTTGTCTTTTTTTTATTTTACTTTTCTTAGTTTGGAGAGATCAGGGGGCTTTTTCCTGGGGCTAACACTTGATTCAATTATAGTTTAAATTTATATCCGAGAGCTCTTTTAAGAATAGACACTGTTCCTTTTATGGCTGCTATCTGTATTTCCTTATAGCTTGATTTTCCAGGGATTGCTTCTAAGTATTTAGGAAGATTCTTTTTTATTAGGCCAGTCGCTCCCCTCACAACCGGTATAATGTTTATTTCTTTGAGAGACCATGTCATTTTTAGATCATTTTTTAGGTCCAGATATTTTGTTATCTTTTCCCGTTCTGCTCTATTAAGGTCATATCATTTGGAACTGTGACATCGATAATGAGTGCAGTTCTTTCGGGCTTGTTCCATATTACTATATCTTGATGGCCTCGTCTTTTATGTATCTGCCTGCCTGTATGTCTTTGTTGTAGAACATTGTCACTTTTCCGTTTGATGCTATCGGTGGTGGTTCATGTTCCCAGATATTTGACGCGCCCATCTAGTTGCATCTCTCCACAGATCTTCCAGTATATCTACATACTTTGTTTGGCAGGCAGTGTAATGACCATCGGCTAGAAGGATCTTGCATCCAGACATTAGGTGGCTTGGGTTTTCAACAGCCGAGTGACAGAATCTGCATTTGTCGGTTTTTCTAGACCAGCCATTTTCTTAAATCCATTTGTAAGCCTTGGTCTTGTGAAACTATAATTAATCATTATTCATCAAATGGAAATTTGTCACTTTTAAGCCATTGTAGTGAGGCCTCCTTGTCAATGTAGCTCTGGTTCAGTTCTTCCATGAACCTGCCTGCTCTCTTATGTTGTTGCCATGCTTCTAGTCTTGTCTTCAGTTCCCATTTTGTATACTCCCCTCTCTTTTCTTTCGGGCGATTAGGGTTGCTGGGTTGTCATATTCTCCTATTGTGTTATCCAGTGTGTTACCACTGAAATTTTCACCAAGCTTTGTAGTTGACGTCTGCTGAGGCAGACATTTGGTGTGATGTTCAATCACCATTTTTATTTTGGGGTCAGAAAAATATTTGATATATTGACCTATGCTTACAATTGAAACTTGGTCTGCGTGTTTAATTTCAGTGAGGCCTAAACTACCTTCTCTCCATGGTAAGAACAGCTGGTCCATGCACTGATGTTTGTATATGACTTTATGAAGGGCCAGTATCTTTCGAGTTTTTACATAAAGGTTATTGTAAGTTTCAAGATATCAAGGGGCTCCCTCCCGGAGCTAACACTTGATTCTGTTATGATTTAAATTTATATCCGAGGGCTCTTTTAAGAATAGACACTGTTCCCTTTATGGCTGCTATCTGTATTTCGTTACAGCTTGGTCTTCCAGGGATTGCTTCTAAGTATTTATGAAGATTCTTTTTGCCACAGTGTGAATTATCATGTTTCATTAAACTTTTTTTATGAGCATAAGAATATCAACAAACTTCATAAAAATATGATTTTTTCCCAGTTAATTCTCCTGTTTCACTAATGTTGATTTTTCAGGAAAAAGAACATCCACACACTTCACAAGGATACAGCTTTTACCGGTTGTGATTTCTCATATGTATAACTAGTTTTTATTTTGCAGAACAAGCATATTCACAACTTCACGGGAATGTGGCTTTTCCAATTTTTTGAATGTTACTTTTGTTAGTTTGAAGAGATCAAGGGGCTCCTTTCCGTTACAATTTTAATTTATATCCGAGGGCTCTTTAAAGAATACATGCTTTTCTCTTTATGGCTTCTATCTGTGTTTCCTTACAGCTTGGTCTTTCAGGGATTGCTACTAAGTATTTCTGAAGGTTCTTGTTATTAGGGCAGTTGCTCCCGTCAAAACTGGTATAATGTTTATATCTTTCAGAGACTATGTTGTTTTTAGATAATTTTTTTAGGTCCTAATATTTTGTTATCTTTTCACGTTCAGCTCTATTAAGGCCAAAATCATTTGGAACTGTGACGTCAATAATGAGTGTAGTTTTTTTGGGCTTGTGTCATATTACAATATCTGGTTTGATAGCCTTCTCTTTTATGTATCTGCCTTGTCTTTTATGTATTTGCCCGCTGTATGTCTTTTCCGTTTGATGGTATTGTGTAGTCTCATATGTCTCACTAAGTTTGATTTTGCAGAACATGAATAGCCACACACGTCACAAGAATATGGCTTTTCCCCAGTGTGTGTTCTCATATGTAGAACTAGCTGTGATTTTTGTGAACAAGCATAGCCACACACTTCACATGAATGTGGCTTTACTCCAGTGTGTATTCTAATATGCATCAATAAATGGGACTTTTGAGAAAAAGAATATCCACAAACGTCACAACAATGTGGCTTTTCCCCAGTGTGGGTTCTCATATGCATAACTAGTTGTGATTTTATAGAACATGCATATCCACACACTATACAAGAATGTGGCATTTCCCCTGTGTGATTTCTTATATGTGTCATTAGACTTGTTTTATCAGAACAAGAATATCCACAAACTTGACAAGAATATGGTTTTTCCCCAGTGTGTATTCTCATATGTCTCACTAAATGTGAGTTTTGAGAAAAAGAATATCCACACACGTCACAAGAATATGGCTTTTCCCCAGTGTGAGTTCTCATATGTAATACTAGGTTTGATTTTGAAGAACAAGAATATCCACACACATCGCAAGAATGTGGCATTTCTCCAGTGTGAGTTCTTATATGTGTCACTAATGTTGATTTATAAGTACAAGAATATCCACAAACTTCACAAAAATGTGGCTTTTTATCATTGACGACCTGCATGTTTCACTGAAATATGTTAGAACAAGATTATATGCGGAGTTTGAGTCATATGATATTTTGTCCTTACGTGCTTGTCTAAATTCACAGATGTTGAATCAAATTTGAGAATATTACGTTTGTATGGATATATTGCTTGATGCTATCCTTTCCTGTACTAAATAGAATATCTTTTCAAAGACATACTATTTTATTTGGTTTCATGCCTTCAAATCCACTAAAGTTGTGCAAGCAGGAACATCTGTAAATAAAAGACAGGAAAGTCAATATTTTTCTAATCGTCATTCACATATTAGAATGCAATTTGTTTATCTTATTGGATGGAATTCACATTTTTTATTGTGCTTGTCTTATTGAATTGAATTGAATTGAATTGATAGGATTTCATATGATTATCATTTTTTTTTACTCAGGTTTACCCATTACAAAGCATATTGCTACGTCGGCTACTATTTGGAGCCATGTCTAGGAAAGATGAACTGGATATTTATGTTTCATTTAAAATTCTGCATAACAGTACAGCCAGGGAAGCAGGCAGCAGGAAGGGAATTCCAAAGTCTAGCTGTTCGATGGAAGACACTATTAGAATAGAAAACTTTCTGGCATTTAGGGACATCAATAGTGAAGGGGTGAGATCTTATTGCAAAGCGGTTGTATTGGGGATATATACGTCGAGGAGTTACAAGTCAAATGAGTTCATCAGAAAAGATGTGACAACAATACTTCATGTATGGGTGCATGATGGCCTTGTAAAGATACAGCATACTCTCAGGCGTATGTTGTCTTCTAGTTCGATAGAGGAAACCCACTTTCTTTGCAGCAGCCTTTGCAATGTCCTCTATGTATTTGTTCCAGTTCATGTTGCAAATGTAATGCCGTGGAGTTTGAAGGTAGAATTCTCAGGTAGGGTGCTGTTTGTCATGGATATATGGGGTTGGAGAGGAGTCTTGTAATTGTTAAAGGAGAGCAGCTTAGTTTAACTTTCATTAAATGTTACCATCTATTTGCGGCCCCATTCCACTATAGTCTGGAGGTCATTTTCTAACAATTCTGCCATTGTCTGAGATTTATGTACATCTGTTCTTCCCTCATGCATATTATAGAGTGTTGTATCATCATCAAATATACCCATCTCAGACACAATATTATCAGAAAGGTTGTTTATAAATATCAGGAATAATAATGGTCCAAGGATCGACCCGCGAGGAAATCTCACATTAATGTTATGCTGTTTGGGTGTATGTCCTTCAATGTCAACCTGTATGCTTCTATTTTCTAAGAAGGATCTAAATCAAGTTATAATGTATGATTCAATTTTCATTAGCACCACTTTATGCCAGACTTGGTATTTATATGTTTAAAATTGGGATATATCAAGGGCTACAGCCCTGGCTTCGTCCGCCTTATCCATAACATGGTAAATGCGTTCAGAGATGACTGTTAGAATATCTGCAGTAGAACGACATTGTCTGAATCCATACTGTTTGTCAGAGAAAAGATTTGCTTTTGCAAGGTGGTGAAATAGTGTTTGATTTTAGCGAAGAGTAGGAGGAGACTAATGCGGCAATAATTGAGAGGGCCTGTTCTTTCACCAGAACTCTTGTACACTGGTACCACAGAGGCTATCTTCCAGCTATTAGGGAAGCAAGATTCAGCAAGGCATTTATTGTAGAGCTTGGAAAGTATGGATGCCAGCTCGGCTGAACATTTCTTAATTAGTAATGCAGGGATGAGATCAGACCCACATGCCTTTAAGTTTGTTATGATATTGCGGACATGAAAAGGGGCGATTTTTACATCACCTTATGTGGCTTTACTCTGCATTGGGAAATTTGGGAGGGAGTTGTTTGTTGGCTCTAAGGTGGAGTTGGAGGCAAGTGACGAGCAAGCAATTCTGCCTTCTCCATTGCCGTGCATGCAACCTTCTGGTTGTTGCTGATTATTTCAGCATGCTTTCTTTTGGCTGTTGGGAGGGAGTCGTTTGTTGGCTCTAAGGTGGAGTTGGAGGCAGATCGCTGGGCAAGCAATTCTTTTGATTGTTGCTATTTCACTTTTACAATGATTTATAGCATGTAAAATGTTTGCCTATTTATATTTAACTTATGCCATACAAACTGGCGAAATGCCCACTTTGCACAATTCAGTTGTCTCATTAGCACACTTTTCAGCAGGAAGAGAGAAGATATTGGTCCATGGGTATCTTGGATGTGTTCTCTAATGGCTTCCCAGTCAGTGCTGTTGTAGTACCTTGTTGTTTTGAGCAATGGTTCCTCACCTTGAGGTTGGGATTTAGATGTGATGTCAACTGATACCACTAGGTGGTCTGCATTTCCAAGTGGACTGTGGGAATTACTCACACAATAATCAGGTATTGTGGTGAACAATAGGCCTAGAAGTGAGATCTAGTAGACGGGTTGGGAACATTACTGGCTGTGTGAAGGAATGAGCTATAGAGAAGCTATAAGTAGAGCATCCACAGCTGCATCTGTGAAATCTGAGAAACCAAGCAAATTTTTTATGGTGGACATTAAAGTCACCAAACACATGTATTTGAGCGTTACTATCTAAGCAGAGTGTGACATGATGTTCCAGGGAATAGTTAAGCTCACTACGGGGGGAAGGAAGGGGGGATGAAGGCTGAGACTCCGAAAGCACTGAAAAATGCTGGGTAGATATGATTTTTATTCTTTAATTATCATTGCTGTGCCCGGGTAATGGCAAAAGACCCTGCTGACAGAAAGATTGGATTTGTAAATTTCATTGTTTTATGAAAAGCGACAACCCAATGTCACTTTAAGAAAACATGTAACGAAAACATAATTTCAATTTCGATGCAAATGAATGATGACTCAAGGAGAGATGTTTAGCCTCTGAGTACAATTAGCCCAATCGAGGTTATGGGCATGATCCCAGAAGTCATGAGAAAAGCACCTGCAAATCCACAGGTGAACTCGTGGAGGGGAGAATCTCCCCTGGGGTGTAGCTATTGCATCTGATTAGTCTAGGGAACAACCCCGGTTTCACCCCTCCCCTAAGTATATGAACAGTACACAGAGTCGAACCCAGCAGTTGAAGCTGGAGTTGAAGCTGAAGTTGTTGAGAGTTGAGACAGAACCTTATGGCAAAGTGTGAGATATCCTGTCATGGGTAAGTAGTTAGAGAGGATTGAAGAGTGTAAGTTTGTTTCAGTTAATGCTAAGATATCCAGGGAGTTTACTAAAAGGTAAGACTCTACATCATTTCATTACGTTTTTGTTTAATGCCAGGTTAGGGGAAGAGCAGTGAGTAAAGTAGGCCATTTTGATGCCAAGTAGACACACACAGTGGTCCATTAGCCGAGTCCTGTCTAGAAAGTTGTGGTCTCATGAAAGTCCACCAGAGATAGCAGCAAGGCCCCTTTCCATGCGCGATATGGCACTACAATTAATCTGATATAATATAACTGATGATAGAGTGCTCTAAGCGCTACTAAAGAGTTAGTGTTGCAATATTTTTGCCCTGTTAATGGGGTATGATCCCACACAGTCGGACGATTCTATTTATAAACGATGCTGCTAAGAACTGACGAATCAAATTAATTCACGTTCTGCTACCAACCAATCAGAAACCAGAATTGCTTCATAAATATTAAACCTTTTCTGGAGCAATTTCACATATTCTTTCCCGGGTTTCGGCACGGTAAGAATATTTTGTTCTGTGGAACTGTCTACTACAAACAAGTCATCTACCAGGATTTGTGTGTAACAGCCAACCATCTGAAATTCAAAATGGCTTACACTTCTAGAGGTTATGCACCCAGCGTGCGTCTTTATTTCGATGGATCTGAATCAAAATTCGAATTGTGGCAAGTTAAATTTCTGGGATATCTACGAATCCAAAAGCTACACAAAGTACTAGAAACACAACCTAAAAACAGAAACGACCCCGACTTCATTGAAAAGAACACAACTGTCTTTGCGGAATTAATACAGTGTTTAGATGACCGAAGTCTATCACTGGTAATGAGAGAAGCCCTGGACGACGGCTGCAAAGCATTAAACATATTGAGATAGCATTATTTATCGAAAAGAAAACCCAAAATTATATCTTTATACACTGAACTGACCTCTCTAAAACGAATGGAAGCCGAAACTATTACTGATTATATTATAAGAGCCGAGACAACTGCAAATTCTTTAAAAATGTCTGGTGAAGTTATAAGTGACAGTCTGTTAATTTCCATGGTCCTTAAGGGATTACCGAGTGATTTCAAGCCATTTACCACCGTGATAACCCAGAAAGAAAAACCTATGACTTTTAGCCAATTCAAGGTGGCACTCAGAAGTTACGAAGAAACTGAAAAAATGATCACAGAAAAAAACGAATCCACAAATATCATGAAATTTAAAAATACACACATAAAAACACCAAAATCGAATTATACCCATGCCAGGAATTAAAAACGCAACTTTGCCAGAAGCAGGGTTTTTCCTAAGAAAAGTACAAAAGTTATTTGTTATAATTGTGGACAGCCTAATCACAAGAGTTTCCAATGTAGATACAGGACTCAAAATGGCGACTACATTAAAAATATAGAGAGCTCTGTTAGCGAACATACATTTTTATTTTCGTGTACATTTGATGCTTCAACAAACAATGATAATTTTCTTGTCGATTGTGGGGCCACGGCACATGTGATTACAAAGGAATCTGATTTTATCAATTTTGACCCCAACTTTAAGCCACAAAATCATTTTGTAGAACTAGCTGACGGGAGTCGAGTCAATGATATCGTTTTGAAAAGAGGCAATGCGAAAATCTCGCTAAAGAACAATAAAGGTGAACAGTGTTTCTGTATTCTAGAAAACGCTCTTCTAATCCCCAAATTTAAGCAAAATATATTTTCTGTACAAGCTACCACAAAACAAGGTGCAAATATAAACTTTAGCCCCAATAAATCAAAACTGGTATACCCGAATGGAACTGTATTCGAGATTAAAGAAAATGGAAGACTATATTATTTAAATAGCGTAGTCCCATCAAAAACCGCCTGCCATGATCTACAGACATGGCATAAAATTCTTGGACACTGAAATATTCCGGATATCAAAAAGTTGCCAACTGTAGTTGATGGAATGCGAATACAAACATCAAAAACATTCAACTGCGACGTCTGTACGCAAGGGAAAATGACAAACTATCAAAACAAGATACCAGACAAAAAGGCCAAAAAAATCCTATCAATGGTACATTGTGACTTGAACGGTCCTGTAGAACCGATGGCCAGAGAACATTATAGATATGTGTTGAATTTTGTAGATGACCATTCAGGTTTAATAATGGTTTACTTTTTAAAGAACAAATCTGATACCCTGCTAGCAACTAAGAAATATCTAGCCGACATGCCCCCCTACGGTGAAATCAAGTGTATTCGCTCTGACAACGGTACGGAATTCACCAATAAAGACTTTGAACTTATACTAATTAACCATCATATCAGGCATGAGACATCAGCTCCTAGATCGCCACACCAAAACGGGACTGCTGAACGTGCGTGGCGGACACTTTTTGAAATGGCAAGATGCCTACTCATTGAATCAAAACTCCCTAAAACCCTCTAGGCATATGCACTTATGGCGGCAGCCTATATACGCAACAGGTGCTTTAACAAAACACTATCTAAGACTCCATATGAATCTTTCTGTGGTAAAAAACCAAATTTAAGCAGAATGCATATATTTGGTTCAACTTGCTTCGCATATATAGAGAAAAAGAGTAAATTGAATATTAAAGCCGACAGAGGTATATTTCTTGGATACGATAAAAACAGTCCAGCCAATTTAATATTTTTTCCCGAAAAAAATAAAATAAATAGAATCCGGTGTGTAAAATTCACGGACACGTTTAATTTTACAGACGAAAACCCATCATATGAAGAGGATGAAATTATATTACCTCAAATAATTAGAACAAACGAAAACAATAAAAATGACGGAGACGAGAGTGTCCATGATGATGATGATGATGATAAAGTCGAGAGATATCCCAAAAGAAATAGAAGACGACCCGATTTTTTTGTGGTCGACAATATAAAAGATTATCAAATCGACTATTGCTATTCAATCGAAAATGCGCCAAAAAGCTTCAACGAAGCAATTAATTCAGAACATTGTGAAGAATGGAAAATTGCCATGAAAAAAGAAATAGATGCCTTAACCAAAAATGACACCTATACGGTAGTGCCTCTCCCAAGAGACACACATGTTATTTCTACTAGATGGGTCTTTACAAAAAAAGAGTACAGCGTCAGGCATGGAGCAGTACAAAGCAAGATTTGTTGCTAAGGGGTGCTCTCAGATTTACGGTAAACAATACTTTTCTACGTTTTCGCCGACCACAAACCTAACGACAATCAGAATTTTAATGCAAGTTGCATCACAATATGACCTAAACATCCATCAAATGGACGTAAAAAATGCTTATTTGAATGCCCCAATAAACTGTGAAATTTATATTACCCCTCCAGAGGGATTTATAATGAAAAATAAAAATAGCGTGTGGCGACTTAACAAGTCATTATATGGTCTAAAGCAGAGTGCTCAGTGTTGGGACATAGTATTCCATGATTATATTATTAAACAACAATTTGGACAATGCGCTGTAGACCTCTGTTTATATACCCAACACAAAGGCGATAAACTACTGACTTTGGTTTTATGGGTCGATGATATTTTAATCGCATCAAATTGTGACATAATGTTAACTGATGTTAAGAACAAATTAAGTAAAAGATTCAAAATGACCGATCTAGGCAAAATATCCTGGTTTCTGGGGATAGAATTTACTCAAAGCAAAGGACTTGTTACGATGACTCAATCGAGATACATCGACAAAATACTATTAAAATTTGGAATGGGAGAGTGCAAGAAACGCTCTACACCGGTCGAAAATGATATTAATAAAAATATACACACAGAATCTGAAATAATAGATGACACACAATATCGCGAGATTATAGGTAGTCTTATATATTTAATGACTGCAACCAGGCCCGACATATGCTATACAGTAACAAAACTGTCACAAAAATTATCACGACCGACAATGAAAGATTTAAACAGAGCTAAACAAGTCCTACGTTATTTAAAAGGAACCAAAGAACAGAAGTTAGTATTTAGAAAATCAAGAAATCCCCTAAAATTAGAAGGTTTTTCGGATTCAGACTGGGCAAACGACGAGGATCGCAAGAGTGTATCTGGATATTGTTTCAGACTCTCAGAAAATGGGCCTATCATTTCATGGAAATCTAAAAAGCAACAGATTGTATCTCTCTCTACGTGTGAAGCAGAATTTATCGCGCTCACACACACGACCCAGGAAGACTCTACCTTAAAAATATCCTGAAGACTATTTTAAGCCAGAATTAATTACAAGCCCCGTAGTAATTAATTGTGATAATCAAGCCAGTATAGTCTTAGCACAGAACACGATAATCAACCAAAGATCTAAGCATATAGATATAAAATACCATTTCATAAAAAACGAGATAAAAAAGGAATCCATTATTTTGAATTACATATCATCAGAACAAAATATCGCTGATGTATTTACGAAACCGGCGACAAGGATAAAGCTACAACGTTTTCTCTCAAAACTTGTTGGTGAATTCGACTGAATAATTTTTTTTTCTCCTTTCACTGCCCTGTATGTATATAGATTTCTATATATTAAAAATACAGACCAGCGAAGTTCCAGTTATGAGAAGGCTCTTACTTTTTTGCATCAGTGGATACCCCTAGGGGTAATGCTCAGAGTATATAGATTTCTATATATCAAAAAAAAAAAAAAAAGTCCTGGACAAGACGTTAAACTGTATCCATTTTATTTTGTATTAACACTTTAACCTACTAATACTCTTGCTTAGAAAAAAAAAAATCTTTGTAATTTTCCTTTTTGACGTTTGAACACAATTAAAAATGGCGTCTTTTTAAATGCTAAAATTCTAAGATCCAAATGATTTCTAATTTTTGATATATCTAAGTAGATATAAAAATATATATTTATTTTTGAGCAGAACAAACACAAGGGACTTCCCCATCATAAAAATAGGGAGGATGTTGCAATATTTTTGCCCTGTTAATGGGGTATGATCCCACACAGTCGGACGATTCTACTTATAAACGATGCTGCTAAGAACTGACGAATCAAATTAATTCACGTTCTGCTACCAAACAATCAGAAACCAGAATTGCTTCATAAATATTAAACCTTTTCTGGAGCAATTTCACATATTCTTTCCCGAGTTTCGACACAGTAAGAATATTTTGTTCTGTGGAACTGTCTACTACAAACAAGTCATCTACCAAGACTTGTGTGTAACAGCGAACCATCTGAAATTCAAAATGGCTTACACTTCTAGAGTTAGGGCTCCTGTACTATTAGTTGGAAACAGCAGCCAGGCAAACTGTCAATCGGGTACCCTCAACCTCTCAAACAAGAACGGCACAAACAAGTCGAATGAGCACAAGTGTCATGCAAGCAAACGCAATTTGCTCAGTTTCTGAGAGAAAGAGAGAAATCTAAAATAGGAATAGGGAAATGGCGTTCAATGTCCAGAAACAAGGCTCATCACAGGGTGGCTCAGGTGAGTCCCTGTTATTGTACCTCTGCCCCTGGGTAATAGACAAAGAAGGAGTGTGAAAGCCAGCGATAGGCAGAGCTTATCTACTCTTCAAGCAAGTTAGGTTTGCAAACCAGGAATTTGTTTGCGTCACCAGCTTTAGGAAGGTCATCGTCCATGATTGAGGAGGCCTCCCTTCCCCAGTTTTTTTATCAGAGTTTTCTTTCTCTTAGATGGATGATCTGACAAGATCTACAGATCCATCACACTGAGAGGGATAACTATGTGACTGGTTTTTACACCAGGTATTTCTGCACCCCCGCATGGATGAAGATATTGAGTATCTTACTTAAGGTTTTTTCTATATTCTACCTAAATAAGCAGAGAATTGGTGATAGATTCCGCTCTAACATTTACAAGAATTGTCTCTTTCAAAACCTATCTGCTGTAGCAACTAATTTATATTAAAATGAATGAATAGGATATTAATTACTTGAATATGTAAGAGAATATAAAGCAAAGAAACAAAAGAAATGGTGGGACTAGTTCTTCATAGAAAGCCCACGTACAACACGGATAGATACATGCACTTTACTTGGTGTTCTTCAGGTGACCCATGTTGATCAGCTAAAAGATCAGTATTACAACGTGGAATGCATTGGGATACAAAGATAAGTGTTTATTTGAGAGCAGTAAGAGGGGGATGATCTGCCTTAATAGCAATATGTGAGCTTCGGTTTTATTACTTCCTTCTTTTATTAATTGAAATGGTATAATTTTCGATTTCCGTATTAATAATTTAAAACATACAAACTCCCTTTCTAAAGGTGATGAGGGCTAGAAAGAGATGCATATTTCCAATTTTCTATTGTCTCTATACATATAATTAATATTGTATCTATACATATAATTAATATTGTCTATACATATAATTAATATTGTCTCTATGCATACAATTAATATTGTATCCATACATATAATTAATATTGTATCCATACATATAATTAATATTGTATCTATACATATAATTAATCTTGTATCTATACATATAATATTGTCTCTATACATATAATTAATATTGTATCTAAACATATAATTTATATTGTATCTATACATATAATTAATATTGTATCCATACATATAATTAATATTGTATCTATACATATAATTAATATTGTATCCATACATATAATTAATATTGTATCTATACATATAATTAATATTGCATCTATACATATAATTAATATTGTATGTATACATATAATTAATATTGTATCTATACATATAATTAATATTGTATCTAAACATATAATTAATATTCTATCTAAACATATACTTAATACTGTATCTATACATATAATTAATACTGTATCTATACATATAATTAATACTGTATCTATACGTATAATCAATATTGTATCTATACATATAATATTGTATCTATACATATAATTAATATTGTGTCTATACATATAATGTTAACCATTAATATATTACAAACAAGATGACATGCAAGACCAATCTGGGACAGTAGAGTTTCAGGCGGGTAGAAAGCACAGAATGTAGTAAAGAAATAAAATAATACAATAAAATAAGTTATGTTTTTAGTAATTTCTCTTTTAACAGCAGATTAAGGCATGGTTAATTATGAAGAGATTAAAAACCCTTTTTAAATGCAAGTCCCCCTTACAAAATTGTAAATCTAAGTTCATAGAGGCATTTTTACAGGCTATAATATCCATAAGTCTCCCTCTCACTGTGCGTCCAATTTTAAATGAAACAAAATGGACAATATTACTTTAGTATTCAAATAATATACACACACACAACAATATATATATATATATATACACACCTTCATATCAGTGATACATACCATAAAAGTAATGCACATTTAAAACGCAACCACAAAAATAAAAATTTACAATTTAAATTAACATTTGCATCAAATAAAAATAAATAAAAATCTAAAAATTGACAACTTATCTCTTAGAAGATAGATCCATTTTAAATGCCAACTCATAGACACAGTCCTAACTTAGATATTATGTACTGCGTTCCATCAATGAGTGGGAGGAAAATCTATACTTATTATTGAATTAAATTAGAGTTCATATGATTTTCATTATTATTGAGTTTTTATTGAATTAAATGAGAGTTCATATGATTTTCATTATTATTGAGTTTTTATTGAATTAAATGAGAGTTCATATGATTTTCATTATTATTGAGATTTTATTGAATTAAGAGAATTTAATATGATTATCATCATTATTGAGGTTTTATTTAAAAATATTTCATATAATTATCATTATTATTGAGTTTTTATTGCATTAAATATTATTTCATATTATCATTATTATTGGGTTTTTATTGAATTAAATATTATTTCATATGATTATCATTATTATTGAGTTTTTTATTGAATTAAATATTCTTTCATATGATTATCATTATTACTGAATTTTTTTAATCAAATATTATTTCATATGATTATCATTATTATTGAATTTATTTAATTAGATATTATTTCATATGCTTATCATTATTATTGAGTTTTTATTGCATTACATATTATTTCATATGATGATCATTATTATTGAGTTTTTTATTGAATTAAATATTATTACATATGATTACTATTATTATTGAGTTTTTTATTGAATTAAATATTATTTCATATGATTATCATTATTATTGAGTTTTTTATTGAATTAAATATTATTTCATATGATTATCATTATTATTGAGTTTTTTTTAAATTAAATAATATCTCATATGATTATCATTATTATTGTGTTTTTTAATTAAATATTATTTCACATGATTAACATTATTATTAAGTTTTTTATAGAATTAAATATTATTTCACATGATTATCATTATTATTGAGTTTTTTATTGAATTAAATATGATTTTATATGATTATCATTATTACTGAATTTTTTTAATTAAATATTATTTCATATGATTATCATTACTATTGAATTTATTTAATTAAATATTATTTCATATGCTTATCATTATTATTGAGTTTTTATTGCATTACATATTATTTCATATGATTATCATTACTATTGAATTTATTTAATTAAATATTATTTCATATGCTTATCATTATTATTGAGTTTTTATTGCATTACATATTATTTCATATGATTATCATTATTATTAAGTTTTTTATTGAATTAAATATTATTTCATATGATTATCATTATTATTCAGTTTTTTATAGAATTAAATATTATTTCATATGATTATCATTGAGTTTTTTATTGAATTAAATATTATTTCATATGATTATCATTATTATTGAGTTTTTATTGAATTAAATATGATTTCATATGATTATCATTATTATTGAGTGTTTTTAATTAAATATTATTTCATATGATTATAATTATTATTGAGTTTTTTATTGAATTAAATATTATTTAATATGATTATCAATATTATTTAGTTTTTTATTGAATTGTATATGATTTCATACGATTATCATCATTATTGAGTTTTTTAATTAAATATTATTTCATATGATTATCTATATTATAGATTTTTTTAAATTAAATAGGATTTCATATGATTATCATTATTATTTAGTTTTTATTGAATTAAATATTATTTCATATGATTATCATTATTATTGAGTGTTTTTAATTAAATATTATTTCATATGATTATCAATATTATTGATTTTTTTTAATTAAATAGGATTTCATATGATTATCATTATTATTTAGTTTTTATTGAATTAAATATTATTTCATATGATTATCATTATTATTGAGTGTTTTTAATTAAATATTATTTCATATGATTATCATTATTATTGAGTTTTTTATTTAATTAAATATTATTTCATATGATTATCATTATTGAGTTTTTTATTGAATTAAATATTATTTCATATGATTAGCATTATTATTGAGTTTTTTTATTGAATTAAATATTATTTCATATGCTTATCAGTATTATTCAGTTTATTATTGAATCCAATATAATTTCATATGATTATCATTATTAATGAGTTTGTATTGAATTAAATATTATTATTGAGTGTTTTTAATTATATATTATTTCATATGATTATCATTATTATTGAGTTTTTATATTAAATTAAATATTATTTCATATGCTTATCATTATTATTGAGTTTTTTATTGAATTAAATATTATTTCATATGATTATCATTATTATTGAGTTTTTATTGAATTAAATATTATTACATATAATTATCATTATTATTGAGTTTTTTATTGAATTAAATATTATTTCATATGATTATCATTATTATTGAGTTTTTTATTGAATTAAATATTATTTCATATGATTATCATTAATTATGAGTTTTTATTGAATTAAATATCATTTCATATGATCATCATTATTAATGAGTTTTTATTGAATTGAGTATTATTTCATGATTATCATTATTAATGAGTTTTTATTGAATTGAGTATTATTTCACATGATTATCATTATTAATGAGTTTTTATTGAATTAAATATTATTTCATATGATTATCATCATTATTGAGTTTTTATTGCATTAAAAATGATGTAATTATTATTGAGGTTGTTGTATTGAATTAAATAGGATTTCATAATTTGTTACATATAGCTGGTTTCTAACGAGACATCCGCTAAGATATTTGAGGGTATATGTATGTTTATTTATCTATTTTTATAGGTGGCTTTGGTTGTTAGAATATATTAAAACATCAAGGAAATTTTACTGTTTGTCTATAATTCTTTGGTAAACTTTAGTAATGACTTATTTGTATATTTTAATGGTATCTTTTTTTTTAGAAAATTGTTAGGTGAAAGTATAGAATAGGTAACAACATATGGGTTCTAATTTTACCCTCCTAAAATAAAAACAAAAATCGATCCGAGGTTTTCGCTCTCCTCTTTCCCCGCCAAAAAAATTAGAAACTGTGAACGATTACATATCTCATTTACTGCAAATTGGGCAGGAAATAGGTGCTCGATTTATGTTAAATGTATATAAGAAAGGTCTTAAATATTTATAGGGTTTTATTCTATTTTTCAAAATATTTTTATGGATTTTCAATTTGTTAAATTAAATTATATTAAATATTTATATTTTTGTTTTTATTCTATTTGTTTTTGGATACTTTTAACGGCTTTTCAATTTGTTAAATTTATAAAACAAACTTTAAATATTTAATATTTGGTGTTTATTATTTCATTTTTCGGGATATTTTAATGGCTTTTCAGATGTAATGGCAAACAAAAAGTAGAATGTTATTTGGTTGGTTTCGAGTGTAAATATTTACCAATGTTTTTTTGGTAAATGTGTAGTTTAGCGGCGTAAATTATTTCTGAGAAAAAAAATTATAAAAACTACTTATTTTTATATAGAACACATTATTAGATCCTATAGCTTAAATAAAGCCAGAAAAAATGTTCATTTTGGTAAATATGTAGTTTAGCAGCGTAAATTATTTGAAAGACAAAAAATTATAAAAACTATTTATTTTATATAAAACACATTATTAGACCCAAAAACTAAAATAAAACCAGAAACAAAAACCATTCTTATTTTTTTCATCATTTCTTATTAGACTAAATGTACATTTGAAGCCGTCGTATTGCTTTTAAATTTTGGCTTTTCTCAAGTTTGACAGATTTGGCTTTTTTAAGGCCAAAGTTGGCCTTTTTTACGTTCTTTCATTACGAAAAATTCTCGACCAAAAACGGTTCATTAAAGAGCGTAAAAAAGGCAAATGTCAAATATGGATAGAATTTAACAGTTGAAATTATTGTAAACGAATTTAATAACCTCAGAAAGGCCAAATTTTACAAGCAATATGGCGGCCTCGAATGTCATACAGTCAGTCTAATAAAAAATTATGAAAAACATTAAAAATGAATTTTTTTCTGTTTTTTTTTTCAGCCTTGGGGTCTAATAGTGCGTTTTATATAAAATAAATAGTTTATAATTTTTTCGAGGCCATCGTATTGCTTTTAAATTTTTGCTTTCCTAAGGTGTGACAGATTTGGCCTTTTTACGCTCTTTCATTATGAAAAACTGTCGACGAAACACAGTTCAATAAAGAGCATAAGAAAATTGTCGACGAAACACAGTTCAATAAAGAGCATAAGAAAATTGTCGACGAAACACAGTTCAATAAAGAGCATAAGAAAATTGTCGACGAAACACAGTTCAATAAAGAGCATAAGAAAATTGTCGACGAAACACGGTTCAATAAAGAGCATAAGAAAATTGTCGACGAAACACAGTTCAATAAAGAGCATAAGAAAATTGTCGACGAAACACGGTTCAATAAAGAGCATAAGAAAATTGTCGACGAAACACAGTTCAATAAAGAGCATAAGAAAATTGTCGACGAAACACAGTTCAATAAAGAGCATAAGAAAATTGTCGACGAAACACAGTTCAATAAAGAGCATAAGAAAATTGTCGACGAAACACGGTTCAATAAAGAGCATAAGAAAATTGTCGACGAAACACAGTTCAATAAAGAGCATAAGAAAATTGTCGACGAAACACAGTTCAATAAAGAGCATAAGAAAATTGTCGACGAAACACAGTTCAATAAAGAGCATAAGAAAATTGTCGACGAAACACGGTTCAATAAAGAGCATAAGAAAATTGTCGACGAAACACAGTTCAATAAAGAGCATAAGAAAATTGTCGACGAAACACGGTTCAATAAAGAGCATAAGAAAATTGTCGACGAAACACAGTTCAATAAAGAGCATAAGAAAATTGTCGACGAAACACAGTTCAATAAAGAGCATAAGAAAATTGTCGACGAAACACAGTTCAATAAAGAGCATAAGAAAATTGTCGACGAAACACGGTTCAATAAAGAGCATAAGAAAATTGTCGACGAAACACGGTTCAATAAAGAGCATAAGAAAATTGTCGACGAAACACGGTTCAATAAAGAGCATAAGAAAATTGTCGACGAAACACAGTTCAATAAAGAGCATAAGAAAATTGTCGACGAAACACAGTTCAATAAAGAGCATAAGAAAATTGTCGACGAAACACAGTTCAATAAAGAGCATAAGAAAATTGTCGACGAAACACAGTTCAATAAAGAGCATAAGAAAATTGTCGACGAAACACAGTTCAATAAAGAGCATAAGAAAATTGTCGACGAAACACAGTTCAATAAAGAGCATAAGAAAATTGTCGACGAAACACAGTTCAATAAAGAGCATAAGAAAATTGTCGACGAAACACAGTTCAATAAAGAGCATAAGAAAATTGTCGACGAAACACAGTTCAATAAAGAGCATAAGAAAATTGTCGACGAAACACAGTTCAATAAAGAGCATAAGAAAATTGTCGACGAAACACAGTTCAATAAAGAGCATAAGAAAATTGTCGACGAAACACAGTTCAATAAAGAGCATAAGAAAATTGTCGACGAAACACAGTTCAATAAAGAGCATAAGAAAATTGTCGACGAAACACAGTTCAATAAAGAGCATAAGAAAATTGTCGACGAAACACAGTTCAATAAAGAGCATAAGAAAATTGTCGACGAAACACAGTTCAATAAAGAGCATAAGAAAATTGTCGACGAAACACAGTTCAATAAAGAGCATAAGAAAATTGTCGACGAAACACAGTTCAATAAAAGAAAGGCAAAATTGGACCTTAAAAAGGCACATATTAAACCTCAGAAAGGACAAATTTTAAAAGTAATATGGCGGCCTCGAATGTCGTACAGTGTAATAAAAATTTATAAAAAAAAACATAAAAATGCATTTTTTCTGTTTTTATTTTAGCCTTTGGGCCTAATAATTTTTTATATAAACATAAATAGTTTTATATTTTTTCTGCCAAATAACTTAAGCCACTAAACTACATATTTACCTATTCTTTTCAACATGAAGTTTCTGTTAATTGGTGATGGCTAATAAATGGGTGCTCGTTTTTATTTAAACTTTATTAAAGAAAGTGTTACCCAAAAGATCACAAATAACATGGAAAACGGTAGACTGAAAACTGTTTTTAAAAATATATTTTAAAATAAAAATTAAATACCGAAAAAGTGTTGTGTGTGTGTGTGTGTGTGCTATGCTAAGCTGTCTAACAATTCACTCTACTTCAAATTATATTATTTTGTTCATAGTAAACATCATTATTTTCTTAGAAATCATGTAAGTGTTACTTAAATAAACATTTATTGAAGATAAGGATGGTTGTGGCAGCCGCAGCTGACACAACCTCCCTGGCAGGCTTCCAAACTTATGAGACAAAAAGATGAACGAATTTCTTAGTAAAAAACAGCGCCAGTTTTCGAGGGGGGGGGGGGCTGAAAATGAATATCACAGTTAAATTTGTTTTATATGAAGAAATTACTAGATGACCGGAAAGTGGGTGCTCATTTTACGTTAAATTTATATAGGAAAGTGATCCCCCACTTTTGGAAACAATATTTTTTTCATATTATGAAAACTACTTATCTGACCCAAATTCAAATGTGATATTCGTTTTCAGCACCACTGAAAACCTTCAAAGTCGTCATTTTAAATTTTTTTGGTGAGTTGGAAAGAAACTTGACCTTGACCCAGATTATTTTTAAAGTTGTTCAAACGGAATTTTTTATAAGCGTATAAAAAAATACCTTTCATATTGGATTGTAATAAAAATAAACTTATTTGAATATTTACGATTATTTTTAAGTTGTTGAATGATATTTAAAAAGTGTTTTAAAAAAGAAACTTACCTTTCATTCAGAGAATTACATACGAGAAAAATGTTTTTCTTTTGTGTTCAAAGCAGAAAAGTTTGTTTTGTTTGTTATAATTTTTTTAGTGAATTGATACAACTTTTGTCATGTGTGTCCAATTCATTAAGAAATAAAATATATGAAAATATAAAAGAATCAAAATTAAAAGTTGAAAAACACGATTTAAACGTGAAATTATTTAAATGGAAAATCAACTGCTCACGAACAAAGCACTTAAGGTCATCGTAATAACACGGTGAAATCATTATTTTGTTCCTTGTGTAAAAATGTCCGTTCATTATTTAAGTATGCGGAATTGTTGGCCCTTTTGCACTTTAAGGAACCAGAAATAGAGGGAAAAAAGTCGTATTACACCGGTAGTAAGAATGCCATTTGATTGGATATCGAAATATCACATCATTACTATAAAATATTGATAGAAATTAAAAATTGAAATTATTGTAAAATAATTTAATAAGTATTTAATCATAGTATAAAAATAATTAATGTGGAAGAATTTTTAAAGAGTTAAAGTCATATTAAGTAACACAATTCGATCGCCTGTTTATAGTGAATTATTTTACCTTATTTTAAATTTATAAAGTTAATTAAATCTTCAGTTATTACGATAAAACGTGGATAGCATTTAACAATTTAAATTATTGTAAAAGAATTTAATTACTAAGTATTTAATCATTGTTAGTATAAAAATAATATTGCAAAAGAATTTTTTAAAGTTAGTCATATGTAAGTAACGCAATTCGATCTCCTGTTTATAGTGAACTATTTTATTTTTGTTGAAAAAAGTTAGATCATTTTTAATCATGCGTGCATTTATTTTATTTTTTAGTTATTTTTTATTAATTTCATTAAATTTGATTCACACTTTTATTTCGTGCTTATATTTTCCTCACTAAATGTTTTTATTTTGTTACATTTATCTTTTCATATATATATATATATATATATATATATATATATTCAAATGATGATTTTGGCCCTTTTTTGCCTCGAATAGTACCCTCAAAAAGTTTTCGTGATTAAATAAAATAATGAAACCATTTTGCGCATGCGCTTTTCGGTGAAGTTCCGAAAAAATTGTTTTCTACTATTGTCGACTTCAATATCGTTTCTTTTTATTATTTCTATTTATTTTTATTTGTTTGTCATTTTCTTTATAAAGTTACGCGTAAAAACAAAATTCCTGTGTTTAATAAAAATCATTTATTTAAAAAACAATTGTTTTTTTTTAATATTGTTAATTTCAATATTCCATTTTTTTATAAAATGACGTCAATATTTCGCTATCCAATTAAATGGCATTCTTACTACCCGTGTAATATGACTTATATCCCATTTTCTTCCTCATAATTCTGTTTCCTTAAAGTGCAAGAGGGTCCAATTTGTAGGGGTTCAAAGGTTTAAGTAAAATTGAATCTCTTTGCCCCAAACAAACTAATAAAAAAGAATGAAACAAAACGATGCGTTTTTATATGTTTTGGGCCGGCTCCAAAAACAAGATTGCTACTGCTGATATTTTGGTTTTTGGAAAAGCGTTAAAAAGACAATCTTCTGAATTTTCTCATTGGTCGTTTATGTCACGTGATACTGTCGCCAACTACGTCTGCCAGAAATATGTTTATTTTTCTTTTGTTGTGAGGAAAGTGTGTGGGCATATTTAAAATTGTGCCGTGCTGGAAGAACTTATTTTTGTGCATAATGCTTGGGGAAATTGAAATGAATAAAGGTTCGTATATTTGTGCGTAAACGTGTGTGTGTGTGTGTGTGTGTGTGTGTGTGTGTGTGTGTGTGTGTGTGTGTGTGTGTGTGTGTGTGTGTGTGTGTGACTGCACAAATACTCCCCCCAGATTGAAAAAATATATAAAACTGTTTTTCTCTTGTTTTCAATATGTAATGTATTCCTTAAAACATTTCGGCCAGCGTACTTTCTTCTGCCAGTTTTCCTTTTGGTAGTCATGTCGGCGTTCTGTACAACAGTAGGTTTTGTAAGAGGTTGCTTCAGTGGAGGAATGATTTGAAAATCCATTAATGTATGCCGGCTTAAGTCAGTTCAACGCGATAGCATCTCTTTTCCCGTTTTTTGAAACAGTGAAATATTTATCCTGCCTGTCCAGAACTGGGTATGGACCTGAATAATTTAGACAAAATGGCTTTTTCAGTGAGTCGCTCCTGACAATACATGTTTGGTGGTATCAAGATCTTTTTGGATATAGGACTGTCTGCCTATCCTTCTGGTGGTTGGGAAATTTAGACGAGACATTTTGTCTTTCAACTCTGTTACGAATGTCGTTGTAGGTGATATCTCTGTGTATTGATCAAAATATTGACCCGGTAGAGTCAAAGTGGAACCAAAAACTACCTCCGTCGGTGTGCTTTGTAAGTCTTCTTTTACAGAGTTCCATATCATTAATAGTATCAAAGGTATATTGTCTACCTAGTCTGTGTTGTTCAGTCTCATTGCCAGGGAGGTTTTTAACTGCCTTTGAAAGCGTTCAACCAAGCCATTCGAGTATGGATGATATGCTGTAGTTTTGATGTGGTTCATTTCCAGTAATTGATTGAATTCTGCAAAGAGTGTCGATTAGAACTGCGAACCTCTGTCTGAAAATGGTTATCCAGTCCTGAAGTATGCCTCTGCCTATTGTTGCAGCTGAAGTATCCTTCACGTCTATGGCAGTAGGCTATCTGCTGAATCTATTGACGATAGTCAGGATGTGGGTTTGTTCCTTGGAAGTGGGTAACGGTCCTACTAAATCGATGTGGATGTTGGTGAATCTAGCATCGGGTGTGCTAAAAGAACCCAGTGGTGATTTCGTGTGTCTGTGAATTTTGTGCTTTGGACAAGGTATGCACGTCTGAATCCAATTTCGAATATCTGTGTTCATATTCGGCAACACGAAATGTTGCATTATTAGCTTTAAAGTAGCTCTTTTGCCTGGGTGAGATAAATTGTGAGGATGTTGAAAAACTTGTCATCTGAGGCTAGGTGGTATGTACGGTCCTGGTTGTTTCTTTGCCGTGTCGCAATAAACAGTTGCTGTACTGAAGGATACGGGCATTTTCTTCGAGTTGTAAGGATGTGTTTTCCTGAACATCTTTAAGTGTTGTGTCTGATTCCTGTTCTCGTGCTATCAATTCCATGCTTAGCGAGCTGGAATTTAGAGAAGTGGTCATGGCTCTGGATAAGGCATCTGCTATGGTGTTCTTCTGGCCCTCTTATATCTGTGGAGTACTATACAATGTAATCGAGATGTCTGATTTCTCGTGAACCATGTTCGTCTGCATGTGTGTGTGTGTAGCGCATAAGTTAACGGTTTGTGATCTGTGTAGATCGTAAAAATTCTGCCATCCGTGATGTGTTTGAAATGTTTAATCGCCAGGTAAATTTCTAACAATTCCCTCGAAAATATGCTGTATTTTCTTTGCGTTTTGCTTAGCTTTGCGAAAAAAATTATATAGGTGTCATCCCGTCATCGGTCATCTGGTGTATGACTGCCCCTACGGCTACATCTGACACGTCCGTTGTAAGTGTGAGTCTGGTATCTTCCTTGTAATTTATGTAGGTCATCTTTGTGAAGTTTGCTAGGGCTTTCTTCTCTTGAGTAAAAGCTGGTAAGGCTGGTCCACCTAATGTTAACTGTTGGTTCATGGTCTTGTTCATGGTCTGGTTCATGGTCTGGTTCATGGTCTTGTTCTGCAACAGCGGTGTTAGTGCCGCAAGAATTTCAGAGCAGTTTAATAAGAATCGCCTGTAATAGTGGATTATCCCTATAAATCGACGGACGTGTCGAATAGATGTGGGCTGTGGAAAATTAGCGATGGCGCTCACTTTTTCAGGTAGTGGTGATATTCCGCCCTGGTTGACCGTGTGTCCGAGGACGTTAACTCTGATTGACCGAAGATGCATTTTTCAACGTTTATTTTTAGGCCGTAATGAGATAATCTCTGGAAAGCGTTCTCCAGGTGCTGTTTATATTCGTCAAGGTTTTTACTAGCAATCAGGACATATGTAATATCAATGGCAATCCTTTGAAAACCTTGTCTATTAAGCATTGGAAAGTTTGACTAGCGTTTCGAAGTCCAAAGGTTATGTGAGTGAATTCATAAAGTCCAAATGGTGTTGTCAAGGCTGTTCTGTGGATATCCTCCTCTGTTGCAGGGACTTGATAGTATGCCTTCACTAGACCAAACTATGAAAACGTTGTCGCGTTCTGTAATCCGATCGTAAAATCGTGGATGTGAAGAATAGGATATCCGTCTGGTGCAGTTTGTGCATTTAGTCTTCTAGAAATCGCCGCATGGGCGCCAGGATGTACAGTGAAATTTTTGCACCATAATTCTCTATTGTAGCATGTGTTAAAATTCTTCCTTTGAATTCGGTATTTATCCGGTTTTTAACCTCCACGTTTCCACGTCTGCTGGTACTCCTTCGTCTCTAGGGCGACCTGTTGTGATGTGAGCGCTGGCGATCTGCCTTCAGTAAATTCTGTATTTGTTTGGACAGTTTCTTGACAGTTGCTTTTAGCTCGGCTAGCTCTGTTCCATCTACCGTTGGTGCGAAGATTTGCACAATCCTTGTAGTTTATCCAGCTACAAACTCCTTATTATGTTCTCTGACATCTTGTTATCTCCCAAAATAGTTCGCATGGCGCGTAACAACAGTTCGACCTGCGTAAAGAGATTGCGTAACATTGACTCGTCGGATAAGCCAGTTCGTTTTCGAATTGCTTCCTTCATCCGGTCATGAGAGTTTTCTTCTGGTATAGTTTCGAGTAAATCTATTACCTCCTTCACGATGTCGGCAGGTAATTTCTCAACCAGGTAAGTGTACCGTGTCCTTTGCGACGTTATCCACTTCAATCAAATAAAGCTTGGATTTGGATGAACCAGGATTTGATGTTGGCTGGGTATTTAATAATAGGGTGGCTGGAGATATTTGTAAAAGTGACGAATTCATGCTCTTGTTTCGCTTGATTTTATCCCGAAAATGATTTGGAAGCCTTTAAATGGCCGGTCTTTGTTCTTTGCATAGGCAAGGAGTCGCTGGAGACCAGGGCTGGGCAAACTATGGCCTGCCAAAGAAATTCATGTTGCCCTCCAAGTACTGAATATTGAATTGTGGTTTTCTCATTGTCATGCGGACTGCCGGACACATGTACGGGCAGATCCTTGCAAAACTGAAAATTTGGAGATGAAAAAGTATCTTCGTTAACAATCTAACTAAATTTATGAAGAAAGAAAAACAAAGAAAGTAAACGAAAACGAAGAAACCTTACAATTACGCACTAAAAAATGTCTGTTTTATGGGGACTGGTAAGTTCACACTTGGTTCCCAGCTAGACTGCCAGGTGTAGCTTTATCTGATCCTTTTTGATTTGCCGAGCCCAAAACCTTTGCCTGGCCGAAAACAGGCAACAAATTATTTTAATATACTAAAAATATTCTGGTGACCATAAACTCTGGCGCTTGTAATCTGGGGTACCGTCGACCAACCGGTCAAGTCTTAGCAAACTCTCTCTCTCCCATCTCCGTCACTCCCAAAAGACACTAAACTTTTCATATGATATTTAGAATTTCCAAAAAAAAGGACATCTTATAAATTCCTGTTGCCATTGCCAAGCATTTGAGTAAGTTAAAATATTGACTAATTATTTTGTTTACATCTGTAATTATGCTAATTTGTTACAAAAAGTTAGTAAATTTAAATTCACATTATGTAATTTCGTAAGTCAAAATTTTTAGAATGTCAATAAGAGGGTTTATACGAATTCAAGCAAAATATGAAAAAAAAAATTAATCAATATTGTCCCGTTTCATAAAATAGTTTGTTTAGTATTTAATTGTTCAAAATATCTTGATTGAAGTAATATCTAAAATTTTAAATTTTACAAAATGCCTACATACATATATTAGTCAATTTTGTACATTTATTTTTTTTTTTTTTTACATGGGGGTCACCACTTATCAAGGCCCGAAGGCCACTCAGGGATAAGGATTATTGCGTGTACAGTAATCAATGAGTAATCATTAGTATTGGGGTTTTTGATAGTGTCTTACTTAAGGGGGCGATTTGTCAGGAGTTTGTTTATGTTGGACTTGAAGACGTCCAAGTTGAAGTCAGGTGGGAAACAGGCAAGCGGCAGAGAGTTCCACTGACGTGCAGTTCTAAGAAAGAAGCTTTGCTCATGGATTTAGGCACAGATAAAGAGTGGGGAAAATTATTGACAGTAGTTTCAGCCAGATGGGTGTTTCTCATAAAAGATTGGCTCAAGAGGTGCTCAAGATCGGAGGAGAGAGAATTAGAGAGAACTTTGTCATCTACGGCCTTTGATGTGATGCCATAGATGGTCGGGTCATCAGCATAGATGTCAACGAATGATTTAAGTATGTGTTTTGGGAGATGATTGATGTAGATCAGGAAGAGAGTTGGGTCCAGGATGGATCCCTGGTGGACTCTAGCATTAATACTGTGGGCCTCTGATTTCTGCCCATCAACCACTACTCTTATGAACCTATCAGAGAGAAATGATTTAACGATTGAGAAAACATTTCCAGTTATACCGTAGCTAGAAATCTTGTGAAGTAGGCCCTTATGCCATACCTTATGGAAGGCCTTAGATATGTCAAGAGCAATTGTCCTGGAAAGGAAACCTTTGTCAAGAGATTCACTAATGTGATTACTGATTAAAATAAATTAACTGATTTATAAAATATTTATTAAAAAACACTTTTAATCTTGTTTTCCATTTTTCTATAAATGACCAAAAATTAATTCACGTATATGCAAAAAGTTTATAAAAGGTAACATTTTGTGGGTGTTTAAAAAATTGCAAAAAATCGGATCTTCGATTTGTTTCATGCTGTTTCTAATTTTTTTGTTATGTTTTCGAAGTACTTATTTTACTTTTTTTTTTTTTAATATTTTCGTAAATTGTATCAACATTATGATACATCTGGATTGGTGCCCGGAAAAGTCGTCCCGGGAAAACTCGACCCCTTTCGCTAGGTAGGAAAACTGATCCCTTATTGAATAAATATCGATTGGAAACACATTTTATGATCGTTCTGAAGGAGATATTGTTTTTTTTAAATAGACTATAGCCCCCCATAATATTTTTAAAAATATTTTTACTTGTTTAATGGGGTTTTTTTTTAAAAATAAAATCGATTTTCTAAGTGTCCGTTTCCTACCTAACTGGCTAAGTTCTTAGTTGTTTCATTTATTTTAAAGCGTTTATTATGTTCATACAAAGTTAATTACAAATTTTTTTTGTTCTTATTTTAACGATGTTTTTTGGAGTCATAAAAACAATAATAAAAAACAAAACCAAAAAATTAAAAAACAGGGAACGATTCGATTCTTCGTTACTTTTTTTGTTTTGGTTTTTTAATTATGATAGCTTTTTTTTTGTTGTTATGTTTTTGTTTTCTCGCATACCAAATGCGCTCATGCGTTATTTAAAATTTTAATTTTATCAATTATCAACATTTATTGTCGTCCTGTCAAATTTTGCAAAAATTAACTAATAAATTAAAAGCGAAATATTTTTTTAGTGCGAGAGATGCCATGTGCTAACAATCTCTCGTTAACTCATTTTTAATTTTTACTTCAAAATTCTATAATCAATCATTAAGAGAAAAAGTAATCACTAAATAAATTTATTTATTAATCAATTTTATTGAAAACTCCGCTATCGTTTATCAAGAATTTTTTTTAATTTCATTTTTTTGTTGATTGTTTTTCGGAGGGATATATAGCTTTTACCCCCCTCTCTCTAAATTATATTTTAAAAGATATTAAAATTTATTATTTTCTTTTTAAAACCAAATCTCCCTCAGTAATTTCTTTAATTTTCTATTTTTTAGCGATTATCAAGATTCCTAAGATGTGATATACTGGACATTATTTCTCGTTCTCACGTAACACTCGACATGTTTTTTGTTTCTTTTCTGTGTTTTTTTTCTTTACCAAATAAACGATTCCAAATAAATTAAACAACAAACAACATAGTCGGCGAGGTAGAAAAATCTATTTTACCCTTTTATAAACAACAGTAAATAAGTAAATTCTTTTTATATTAATATAAAAAAATGCGGTCTCGTTTATGATCATAATAAACGCTTTTAAAAAAAGTGAAACCACTAAGAACTTAGGTAAAAAAAAAACGGACACTAGAAAATCGATTTTATTTAAAAAAAAAAAAAAAAAAAAAAAAAAACATTAAACAAGTAAAAATATTTTTTTTAAATATTATGGGGGGGGCTATAGTCTATTTTAAAAAACAATATCTCCTTCAAGAACGATCGTAAAATGTGTTTTCAATCGATATTTATTCAATAAGGGACCAGTTTTCCTACCTAGCGAAAGGGGACGAGTTTTCCGGGGTCGAGTTTTCCGGAGACGCGTTTTCCCGAGACGAATTTTCCGGAGACGAATTTCCAGGGACGAGTTTTCCTAAATTCATGTAGAAGTATCTTACCTTTGATAACGTTTAGTTTTTATATATTTGTTGTTGTTTTTTTTACCAGTTTTTTTTATTTTTTTATTTTTTTTTAGAAATCTGTAGATTTAAAAATAACCCGACGGTTAAGCCTGGGTTATAATTTATTTTTCATGGAATGTTTTTCAATAATATTGCTATTAATAAGGACGAGAAAGATTATATTTGGCGTATATCTGTTGTTGACGCAAGGATTATTTACGTACCCCACCCACACTCCACCTAGCGGACTGAAAAGAATGTTAAGTGTAAATAGAAATACAGAATATTGTTTTTGTTTTTTTTCTTATATTTGAGTTCAATAATCGATTTATAATAGAAATACGGGTTTGTATTACTGTACACATAGATTCGAAAAAGTTGTCAAAAAAAAAAACAAATATATAACAAATAAATGTTATCAAAGGCAAGATAAGTTACTTTTCTACCGAACTGGATATATTTTTCGTGTTTTTATTCAATGTAACGTGTTTATTCAGCTCGAAAACCATACAGTGTTTAGCGATGTATTGGAACATTCAAGATGGCGTCTTATTCTCTCTTTAACACGGTAAGTGTGGGAAAAGATGTTATAAATAAAAAACCGGATAAAATACTGTTAAAAACTCGCTCAATCTATGTTAACGTGACATAGGTTGACATATATTCGGCGGGATTTTAACAGTATTTTGTATAGTTTTTTTATTTATAACATCTTTTTCCATACTTACGGTGTTAAAGAGGGTGTGAGACGCGATCTTGAATTTTCGAATACATCAGTAAACACTGTATGTTTTTCGAGCTGAATAAACATGTTACATTGAATAAAAACACAAAAAATATATCCAGTTTGGCAGAAAAGTAACTTATCTTTCCTTTGATAACATTTATTTGTTATATATTTGTTTTTTGACAACTTTTTCGAATCTATGTGTAGTGTACAGTAATACAAACCCAGAAATACTAATGAACAGTAAAAGTGAAAGAACCGATTTGCCTTGGTAAAACTCCGCAGTAAATTAGAGAAGTACATTTTCTGTTGTTGTTTTTCGTTGATTTATTTATTTTTGCATTAATGAATTGTTAATTATTAATTATTTGTTGTTTGGTTAAGCTTGGCGGATAACCTTTACGGAGATGGTCCCAACGTCCGCCTCGTTCTGAGTTGGGGAAGAGGCCGTCTGACGTAGGCGGTGTCGAGGCAGAAAATTACCCCTTCAATAAAGTGGCCAGTTGTTAACTTAAGAAGAAAAAAACCCGTTCCAATAATTAGAATTTTTTATTTTTTTCATTTTAACAGTTCAAATAATTAGAATTTTAAAAAATAAACAGTTGAAATAATTAGAATTTTTGATAATTCAACAGTTCAAATAATTGGAATTTTACAAAATAAACAGTTCAAATAATTGGAATTAAAAAAAAAAAAAAAAACAGTCCACATGATTAGAATAGTTCCACGTGGTTAGTTAACCCTGTAAAATTCTGCGATTTGTTTCACAATATTTGTAAAAGCATCTGTCTGGGACATATCGCATATTTTAGGGTTAGGGTAATTTTCTGCCTCGAAACCGCCTACGTCAGACGGCCGCTCCCCGAACTCAGAATGAGGCGGACGTCGGGACCATCTCCGTAAAGGATAACCAGCTTGGCTTATGTTTATTTTTGTCCTTGAACGGTTTTCAATCATATAACAAGATTATATCTGTTGTTCATATTTACTTGCCTCCCCACGAGGGCAGAGTAAGATACAAGGTTGGTTTTAATAATATAACTATTAACAAAGACAAAAAAGATCGCATCTGTTGTTCTTATTTACATACCTCCCTAAGAGTTAGATATAAAGTCAGTTTTAATGTGAAGAAAATCCAGCTCCCCAAAAAGAGACACTCTGGATAGGAACAAAAATTAAAAGTTTCCAAGTCATGAAGGATTTCTCCTCGACTGAACAAGGACAAAAAATATGAAGTGTAGCATCAGAACAGATACTACACCGTGATCTTGTTGGCACAAGGATTCTTACGTGCCCCCCTCCACCCGAGGACAAAAAAAAATGTAATTGTAAATAAAAACACAGAATTTATGTGAAATGTTTAATCTCACAAAACTTGTCTTTGTTTTATTTGTCTTAATATTTATTTATTTATTTATTGTTAACGAAAAAAGCGACCCTGGTGTCTAACTCTGTCCCTTGGGGAGGCATTGTGAATAGGAACATCATAGAAAATTTGTCTTAATATTTATTTAGCATTTATTAAACGTTAACGAACATCATAGAAAATTTGTCTTAATATTTATTTATTTATTTATTAATTGTTAACGAACATCATATAGAAAAGTTGTCGGGTAGAAAATTCAAAATGGCGGCCGACTCTCTCTTTATCACGGTAAGTTCGGAAAAAGGTGTAATAAATAATAAACTAGACAAAATACTGTTAGAAATTCGCTCAATATATGTTACCGTGACATAACTTGACATATATTCGGTGGTTTTTTAATAGTATTTTGTCTAGTTTATTATTTATAACACCTTTTTCCGAACTTACCGTGTTAAAGAGACAGTCGGTCGCCATTTAGAATTTTCCAATACATCGGTAAACACTGTATGCTTTTCGAGCTGAATAAACATGTTACATTGAATAAAAACACGAAAATTATATCCAGTTTGGTAGAAAAGTAACTTATCTGGCCTTTGATAACATTTATTTGTTATATATTTGTTTTTGACAACTTTTTCGAATCTATGTGTACAGTAATACAAACCCAAGTTGTCTTAATATTTATTTATTTATTTATTTATTAATTGTTAACGAACATCATATAGAAAATTTGTCTTAATATTTATTTATTTATTTATTTATTTATTTATTAAACGTTAACGAACATCGTAGGAAAATTTGTCTTAATATTTATTTATTTATTTATTTATTAATTGTTAACGAACATCATATAGGAAATTTGTCTTAATATTTATTTATTTATTTATTTATTTATTAAACGTTAACGAACATCGTAGGAAAATTTGTCTTAATATTTATTTATTTATTTATTTATTTATTAATTGTTAACGAACATCATATAGAAAATTTGTCTTAATATTTATTTATTTATTTATTTATTTATTAATTGTTAACGAACATCATATAGAAAATTTGTCTTAATATTTATTTATTTATTTATTTATTTATTAAACGTTAACGAACATCGTAGGAAAATTTGTCTTAATATTTATTTATTTATTTATTTATTAATTGTTAACGAACATCATATAGAAAATTTGTCTTAATATTTATTTATTTATTTATTTATTTATTAAACGTTAACGAACATCGTAGGAAAATTTGTCTTAATATTTATTTATTTATTTATTTATTTATTAATTGTTAACGAACATCATATAGAAAATTTGTCTTAATATTTATTTATTTATTTATTTATTTATTAAACGTTAACGAACATCGTAGGAAAATTTGTCTTAATATTTATTTATTTATTTATTTATTTATTAATTGTTAACGAACATCATATAGAAAATTTGTCTTAATATTTATTTATTTATATATTTATTTATTAAACGTGAACGGACATCGTAGGAAAATTTGTCTTAATATTTATTTATTTAATTATTTATTTATTAATTGTTAACGGAGATCATATAGAAAATTTGTCTTAATATTTATTTATTTATTTATTTATTTATTAAACGTTTACGAACATCGTAGGAAAATTTGTCTTAATATTTATTTATTTATTTATTTATTAATTGTTAACGAACATCATATAGAAAATTTGTCTTAATATTTATTTATTTATTTATTTATTTATTAAACGTTAACGAACATCGTAGGAAAATTTGTCTTAATATTTATTTATTTATTTATTTATTTATTAATTGTTAACGAACATCATATAGAAAATTTGTCTTAATATTTATTTATTTATTTATTTATTTATTTATTAAACGTTAACGAACATCGTAGGAAAATTTGTCTTAATATTTATTTATTTATTTATTTATTTATTAATTGTTAACGAACATCATATAGAAAATTTGTCTTAATATTTATTTATTTATTTATTTATTTATTAAACGTTAACGAACATCGTAGGAAAATTTGTCTTAATATTTATTTATTTATTTATTTATTTATTAATTGTTAACGAACATCATATAGAAAATTTGTCTTAATATTTATTTATTTATTTATTTATTTATTTATTAAACGTTAACGAACATCGTAGGAAAATTTGTCTTAATATTTATTTATTTATTTATTTATTAATTGTTAACGAACATCATATAGAAAATTTGTCTTAATATTTATTTATTTATTTATTTATTTATTTATTAAACGTTAACGAACATCGTAGGAAAATTTGTCTTAATATTTATTTATTTATTTATTTATTTATTAATTGTTAACGAACATCACATAGAAAATTTGTCTTAATATTTATTTATTTATTTATTTATTTATTAAACGTTAACGAACATCGTAGGAAAATTTGTCTTAATATTTATTTATTTATTTATTTATTTATTAATTGTAAACGAACATAATATAGAAAATTTGTCTTAATATTTATTTATTTATTTATTTATTTATTAAACGTTAACGAACATCGTAGGAAAATTTGTCTTAATATTTATTTATTTATTTATTTATTTATTAATTGGTAACGAACATCATATAGAAAATTTGTCTTAATATTCATTTATTTATTTATTTATTTATTAAACGTTAACGAACATCGTAGGAAAATTTGTCTTAATATTTATTTATTTATTTATTTATTTATTTATTAATTGTTAACGAACATCATATAGAAAATTTGTCTTAATATTTATTTATTTATTTATTTATTTATTAAACGTTAACGAACATCGTAGGAAAATTTGTCTTAATATTTATTTATTTATTTATTTATTTATTAATTGTTAACGAACATCATATAGAAAATTTGTCTTAATATTTATTTATTTATTTATTTATTTATTAAACGTTAACGAACATCGTAGGAAAATTTGTCTTAATATTTATTTATTTATTTATTTATTTATTAATTGTTAACGAACATCATATAGAAAATTTGTCTTAATATTTATTTATTTATTTATTTATTAAACGTTAACGAACATCGTAGGAAAATTTGTCTTAATATTTATTTATTTATTTATTTATTTATTAAACGTTAACGAACATCATATAGAAAATTTGTCTTAATATTTATTTATTTATTTATTTATTAATTGTTAACGAACATCATATAGAAAATTTGTCTTAATATTTATTTATTTATTTATTTATTAATTGTTAACGAACATCATATAGAAAATTTGTCTTAATATTTATTTATTTATTTATTTATTAATTGTTAACGAACATCATATAGAAAATTTGTCTTAATATTTATTTATTTATTTATTTATTTATTAATTGTTAACGAACAACATATAGAAAATTTGTCTTAATATTTATTTATTTATTAAACGTTAACGAACATCGTAGGAAAATTTGTCTTAATATTTATTTATTTATTTATTTATTAATTGTTAACGAACATCATATAGAAAATTTGTCTTAATATTTATTTATTTATTTATTTATTTATTAAACGTTAACGAACATCGTAGGAAAATTTGTCTTAATATTTATTTATTTATTTATTTATTTATTAATTGTTAACGAACATCATATAGAAAATTTGTCTTAATATTTATTTATTTATTTATTTATTTATTAAACGTTAACGAACATCGTAGGAAAATTTGTCTTAATATTTATTTATTTATTTATTTATTTATTAATTGTTAACGAACATCATATAGAAAATTTGTCTTAATATTTATTTATTTATTTATTTATTTATTAAACGTTAACGAACATCGTAGGAAAATTTGTCTTAATATTTATTTATTTATTTATTTATTTATTAATTGTTAACGAACATCATATAGAAAATTTGTCTTAATATTTATTTATTTATTTATTTATTTATTTATTAAACGTTTACGAACATCGTAGGAAAATTTGTCTTAATATTTATTTATTTATTTATTTATTTATTTATTTATTAATTGTTAACGAACATCATATAGAAAATTTGTCTTAATATTTATTTATTTATTTATTTATTTATTAAACGTTAACGAACATCGTAGGAAAATTTGTCTTAATATTTATTTATTTATTTATTTATTTATTAATTGTTAACGA
The DNA here is from genome assembly GCF_053919585.1 of Euprymna scolopes. Lineage (NCBI taxonomy): Eukaryota > Metazoa > Mollusca > Cephalopoda > Sepiida > Sepiolidae > Euprymna > Euprymna scolopes. The sequence goes on along the minus strand of NC_136508.1, from coordinate 108,776,686 downwards.
ACATCATATAGAAAATTTGTCTTAATATTTATTTATTTATTTATTTATTTATTTATTTATTAAACGTTAACGAACATCGTAGGAAAATTTGTCTTAATATTTATTTATTTATTTATTTATTAATTGTTAACGAACATCATATAGAAAATTTGTCTTAATATTTATTTATTTATTTATTTATTTATTTATTAAACGTTAACGAACATCGTAGGAAAATTTGTCTTAATATTTATTTATTTATTTATTTATTTATTAATTGTTAACGAACATCATATAGAAAATTTGTCTTAATATTTATTTATTTATTTATTTATTTATTAAACGTTAACGAACATCGTAGGAAAATTTGTCTTAATATTTATTTATTTATTTATTTATTTATTAATTGTTAACGAACATAATATAGAAAATTTGTCTTAATATTTATTTATTTATTTATTTATTTATTAAACGTTAACGAACATCGTAGGAAAATTTGTCTTAATATTTATTTATTTATTTATTTATTTATTAATTGGTAACGAACATCATATAGAAAATTTGTCTTAATATTCATTTATTTATTTATTTATTTATTAAACGTTAACGAACATCGTAGGAAAATTTGTCTTAATATTTATTTATTTATTTATTTATTTATTTATTAATTGTTAACGAACATCATATAGAAAATTTGTCTTAATATTTATTTATTTATTTATTTATTTATTAAACGTTAACGAACATCGTAGGAAAATTTGTCTTAATATTTATTTATTTATTTATTTATTTATTAATTGTTAACGAACATCATATAGAAAATTTGTCTTAATATTTATTTATTTATTTATTTATTAAACGTTAACGAACATCGTAGGAAAATTTGTCTTAATATTTATTTATTTATTTATTTATTTATTAAACGTTAACGAACATCATATAGAAAATTTGTCTTAATATTTATTTATTTATTTATTTATTAATTGTTAACGAACATCATATAGAAAATTTGTCTTAATATTTATTTATTTATTTATTTATTAATTGTTAACGAACATCATATAGAAAATTTGTCTTAATATTTATTTATTTATTTATTTATTAATTGTTAACGAACATCATATAGAAAATTTGTCTTAATATTTATTTATTTATTTATTTATTTATTTATTAATTGTTAACGAACATCATATAGAAAATTTGTCTTAATATTTATTTATTTATTAAACGTTAACGAACATCGTAGGAAAATTTGTCTTAATATTTATTTATTTATTTATTTATTAATTGTTAACGAACATCATATAGAAAATTTGTCTTAATATTTATTTATTTATTTATTTATTTATTAAACGTTAACGAACATCGTAGGAAAATTTGTCTTAATATTTATTTATTTATTTATTTATTAATTGTTAACGAACATCATATAGAAAATTTGTCTTAATATTTATTTATTTATTTATTTATTTATTAAACGTTAACGAACATCGTAGGAAAATTTGTCTTAATATTTATTTATTTATTTATTTATTTATTAATTGTTAACGAACATCATATAGAAAATTTGTCTTAATATTTATTTATTTATTTATTTATTTATTAAACGTTAACGAACATCGTAGGAAAATTTGTCTTAATATTTATTTATTTATTTATTTATTTATTAATTGTTAACGAACATCATATAGAAAATTTGTCTTAATATTTATTTATTTATTTATTTATTTATTAAACGTTAACGAACATCGTAGGAAAATTTGTCTTAATATTTATTTATTTATTTATTTATTTATTAATTGTTAACGAACATCAT